>NW_020837948.1:23287140-23787448 GCF_003676395.1 Aethalodelphis obliquidens
GTTGCGGAGCACAGGCTCCGGACCTGCAGGCTCAGCGGCCATGGCTCATGGGCCCAGCCACTCTGCGGCATGTGGGATCTTCCTGGACCGGGGCATGAACCTGTGTCCCCTGCATCGGCAGGCGGACTCTCAACCACTGCACCACCGGGGAAGCCCTGTAGTATTTTTTAATACGTAATTTAAAAAATCTGTGCCTGTTGATGAATTCTTGTTAAAAAATGATTAAGCATTTTTAGATCTATCAGAATTTTATTACATAAATATCTAATCATTTTTCACCAACTATATGAAGCAGCATATATGATATATTTCTGAGTAGTTATAGATTCTAACATGTTGGTGAGTAGGATTTATTGAATGTTTTGCTAAGAGTACTCTGCTAAACCTGTGGAGAGGGGCTGTGATAAATTATAAGATATGGTTCTCATTCCCTGAGAGCTTGTGGCTGCGGTGAGGTCACAGTTCTAGTCACCTACACAATGGGAATAATTTGTGTTTTCCTTTTTTAATCAGGATTTTTTTTTCACTAGTTTAAGTGAAAGTCTGGAACTTTTTAAAAACTTAGATATTAGACAGATGTAAGGTAGTTTTGTTATAGATTATGTATAATTTTTATTTACTAAAAATACATGTCCTAATCAAATTATACTTTGTATTTTCTTAAATATATTTCACTGATACAGATATGAAATTATACACTGTGTTACATAGGAAAACTATTGTATAAGTTTTTGTTAAAATATATATTATTTTTAAAATTATTTATGATATTCATTTCCTTGGAATAAAATAGCTATTGTCTCTCTAGAAATGTAGGGACCATAGCATTTTAGTGAGAGACTCACGCTATAGGTTACAGTTACCAGAACACTAGTCACTTATTCACTATGCTTCCTACTTTCTGTCTTTTCTTATATTTTTATCTACCTTTAAGGACTGTTTGCCAGCTCCAGCTAATTAATATCCATATTCTTTTTGAAGCCTTCTTACTTTTCTGATTATTTGATCTTTTGTTGTGAGAGCTTTGCTGTTATCTGGACTTTCATATTATCCCTAATAATTGTGTTTGCTACATACTCACTAGAACGGCCAAAATGGAAAATATCAAATGTTGATGAGAATGTTGCACAACTGTAACTACTATTTTACAACTACTATTTAGCAATATTTACTAAAACTGAACATATGTACATTCTATGAACCAGCAGTTCTACTCCCTAGTAGGTATCCAACAGAAATGAAAAAATGTATTCACCAAAAGATATGTACTAGAATGTTGATAGCAGTATTTTTCACAGGAGTCCAGAGTAGGAATATACAAACTACCCATCATTGGTATAATAGATAAATGATATATTATAATTCACACAATGGAATAGTATACAGTAATGGGAAAGAACAATTTAGACCTACATGCAGAAATTTGGATGAATGTCACAAACATGTTTTGAGATAAAGAAGTATATAGTGTATTATTCTATTAATACAAAGTGAAAATGTAGGTAAAACGAATCTGAGCTTTTGGGGAGTGACAAGAAGGAAGTAGGATGGGGCTTCTAGGTTGCTGGTTATGCACTTTTTCTTGAGCTGAGTGCTAGTTATACAGGTGAGTTTACTTTGCAGAAGTTCATTACTTGATGAAAGTTAACTTTGATGAAAGTTAAAAATTTTTTTGAATTAGGGTGTACTCACCATCTCTTAAGATCCATCAGAATTCTCTTTCCCATTGTACTTTCAACTACATGGACTTCATTGGATTGAAGCCCATTGCTAATTTTTTAATTTTTTTAGTCATTGTTGCTTAACTGTTGCTTAAAATATTTTTGCTTACATCTGAATTGTAAACTTCTGGAGGGCAGTGAATGCGTCAGTCTTACATTTCTTTTCCCTTTTGGTGCCTAGAGCATTTTTGTGTTATCAACAGTTGTTGGACTGCTAAATTACCTACACCTTTTCCTACTTTTCTTCTTTTCTCTATTTTCACGTTTAGCCTAGAGCGTCCTCTGGCTCCTCAAATATTTTCTCATTCATAAGACATTTGCAGGCTGCATAGAACATGCTTTCTGTAACTCTTAGCTCTGTATTTGTCCTACTTTGTGATATCACATAAAATCGTAGGGAATTTAAAAATCTTAAAAGTGTTAAACAAAACCCAGAGACCATAAAGGAAAAATTTGGTAGATTTGACTAAATAAATATTTTTAAATGTTATGTAGGGAAAGAATAAGTTGGATAACTGACGGACTTGGAGGAAATTGTGCCAATATATATACCAGACAAAATATTAATATCCAAACTATAAGGAATTGTTAACAATAAAAAAAAATGACACATTGCCATTTAGAAAATGACAAAATTTATGAATAGGTAGTTTGCAAAAGAAGTACAGATAGTCATTAAATACATGAAAAGAGGATTAATGGATACTAGAAATAAGGGAGATGCAATAGAAACAAGGATGTTAACATTATTTTTTATCTAACAAATCAATTTAGCAAAAAGTTTTTAAAAGTTTGTAGGAATGTGGGGAAAAGAGCACTTTAATATTCTTTTGGTGGAAGTAAAAATTATTGCAGCCTTTGTAAGAGCATTTTAGCAGTGTAACTTTTTATCCTCACATATTCTCTTGTGTGTTGTAATTAGTTAAATAATGGCCCCCAAATATATGCCCATCCAGAACCTCAGGATATGACCATATTTGGAATAAGGGTCTTTGCAGGTATAATTAAGGTAAGGATCTCAAGATCAGTGACTGGTGTCCTTCCAAGAGAAAGGAGAGGGAGATTTGAGACACAGAGGGGAAGGCCATATGAAGACAGATGCAGAGATTAGAGTGATGGGTCCACATGGTAAGGAACATCAGGACTCCCCACAGCCACCAGAAACTAAGAGGGGGCATAAAATGGATTTTCCCTTAGAGCCTCCAGAAGGAACCAACCCTGCTAACAACTTGATTTTGGACTTCTGGGCTCCAGAACTATGAGAGAACAAATTTCTGTTGTTTAAAGCCACCAGATTTATGGTAAGTTGTTACTAACCTCAGGAAACTAATACATGTGCACAAAAATCTGTATAGAAGAATGTTTTGGCATTGTTTGTTACAGTAAGAAATTAGAAACAAATACCCACCAAAAGTGAAACAGTTAAATAAACTATGGTTCAGTAAAGAGTACAGCCCAGTAGTAAAGTGAGTGAGGTAGATCTATATATGTACCGACATGAAACTGTTCATCAAATATAGTTAAATGATAAATGCCAACATGTACAGGGGTGTTTTGTTTTACTGATCTGTTAACATCAATGTATAGGAAAAACTCTGAAAGCGTGCATAGACAGTCTTTGTGGAGGGGGAAGTAGATGAAAACAGAGGTAGGGGATGGCAGGATAAGGTACTTTAGTTTTATTCTATATATCTGCATTGTTTGAATGCTTAGAATAAATATGTTTCTGTATTAAAATTCAACTTAACTTTAGCTTAACCGCTCTTCAAAACACAACAAAAATAAACAAAAACTAAACCCATTTATATGATTATACACAAATATCCATATTTTGCTACTGGCAGAAGCAATGCTGTACATTATTTAATATTTTGTAATTTTCAAAGACATCATCAAATTTGTTCTTCCCCTAATCTGCCTTCCCCAGAAGTGGAGAAGAAAATGAGAGGCAGAGTGATTAAGAGACCTGCCCGAGGCCATATACAGATGGAAAGTAATAGAGTCAGACTGAAATCCCTGGCTTCTGACTCCAGGCCCCAGTGCTGCTTTACTGGTGAAGTATATAGGGCCCTAGTGGAGACTATCATGAATGGAACTTAAGTACATTGTGAATATTTAATCACAATTAACCCTGGCCTTCCACTTAATTCCAGGGTTGTAAAGACCCTGTGGTATCCTAGTAATAAGTGTGTGGTCAGACCATTGGAGAGTTGGGGCCCTTCTCATCAATATCAGGAAGTATTTAGGAAACACAAGGGATCAGGCTGGGAATTTTGTGTTACCCTCTCTGATCAGGGACACAACCAGAGAAATTTGGAACTAGAACCAAACAAGGAATATTATAGTCCATCATTTTACAAATGAGGATATTAAGATCCAGAGAGAGTAATGATTTGTCCACAGTCATACAGCTAGTTAATGCTAGGGGCAAAATTAGAATACAGTTTTCCGTTTCTAATTTTCAGTTTTTCTAATACTAGTCCCATGCAATAGATGCTCTGTTTATCATGTATGTTTTTCTGTAAGATACGGATTTTTTCATGAGAACTCTGAGGCTGTCTTATGGTGATAAAGGAAAATAAATCTGGTATCTCTTCCATAACAGAGCTCATAAAACATTAGAATTAAGTGTTTGGAATTGTAGATAAGGTGGTTTAATATTAAAAGGTAAAATGTTGAATGATTTCAGTTTTTTAGTAGATTTTTCAGTCAGCTTGTGCCTTTTTTTTTTTTTAACAACATGCTGAAAATGTAAGTATAGTTTCATGTGGCTAAATTGAGCATGTTGCAGATTTTAGAAATTATAGAGCACCTGTTTGGGAAGCATTGTAGATCAAGAACTTTTTGCAAAGATAGTCTCACAGTGGTTGGTCGGTTGATGTCCCCAATTGCCCCTAGTCACATGTCTGGTAGGCTGTACTACAGGTCTTTTCACAGTCCACCTGCAATTCCAAATAATCAGTTTACCATTTGGTTGGATGAAACACTATTAAATTTCTAATCTCTATGAGAGAAAATCTCCCACCTGCCTTCTGTTTAATTGCCCTGTTCTAAAACTAATCTGTGAAATTTAGAAAATAGATTTTAAAAAAACCACTTTTTAAATTATATAATATTTTATGTACCTTGTCTGGGTCTCTCTTGACATCCTGAAACAGTTATGTAAGGTGTGTCCTTTTACTAGGAAACCTTGTGTTTCTTGAGACCTGTGAGGAATTACTTCTATAGCCATAAAATATAAACGTCTATTTTTACATTAAATCACCACATTCCTCTCTTGAATTCTCTTTGCTTATTGCAAAAACCTAACATTCAAAATGAGAATTAGAAAATTAAGAAGATGACCAAAACAAGTTTTGAACTATATTTAAGCAGCATGACCACCATTAGTAATATGATATTTTAGCCTGAGTTGTCCTTTATTAGAAGCACCTAAATATAATTTTTTAATGTATTTTTATTTTATCATTCACAATAAAATTTTCTCCTAAAAGAGGGGAAACACATTTTCTTATGAAAAGCAAAATAACTGCTGATTAAAATAAGTCTTTTTAAACTCATTAAAGTTTTACATTCTACGGGTTTATAATCATTTGCTTTTTAGAGAATATCTAAATGCATTGTCTTTGTGATGCTTGACATATAATTGGTGTTTATATGAGCTTAGTAGTAAAATCCTAGGTTGTAAATGAGATATGACGCAGTCATCAAGCAGGAGTCAGCCTTGTAGCTTAATAATTGACTTCCATGTGCAAGCATGCAGATAAAGGGATTGTTTTCCTTATGGTTGATAGCTAAACATGTTATATTCTCTAATAACACATCCCTCTACGTGCTCACACATAAATACACATATATGTATTATATCCATCTGCATATGCCCATTTTTGCTATTTTCCTTTTCTTTCCATAGACCCAGTTTCATTTTTTTAAAGTAATCTGGGTTTTTTTGATACATAGCTATCTAGACTGCTTCCATAAAACAAGGAAACTAGTTTGACTTTATGTATGCATTCACCAAATCAGTGATTCTCAATTCTGACTGTGTATCAGACAGGGATTATTTTTCTTTCTTATATGTGATTGTTCAGGCCCTACTGTGAGAGTTTTGATGTGGGCCGAGGTTAGGACCCAAGAGTATCTATATTTTTCCAAACTGTACTTGATTCTGTTGGTCAGCCGGATCACACTTTGTTCGCTTCGTTACTACTGAATAGGAACACTAGATGGTGCTATCTAAAAACCTCCAAAGAGGTTTAAACTGTATCCTGAATTTGCATGCAGTTGTAAATTTGGAATAAATTGCATGTTTATATTTTAATAATTATCATGAATAGGTAAGCTTACTAGAATTATAAAAGAACGCACAATAGCAGACAAATCTTGACAGGAACCAGAAAGAATGGCCTAATGAATTTTTTAAGATGATGATATGTACTCCATTTTGAAAATGGAAGAAAAGGTATTTTTATTTTAAAGAAAACGTTCCTTGATAAATTGTAACAGAAGCTGTTAATTTCCTCCTATTTCACTTTTGATAACATCTAATTAGCTGATGTTAAATGGTTACTATTTATTGAGCCTTAGTCACTGTGCTGAACACCATCTAAACATGCCCTTGAACCTTTAGAAGAACCCTGCTAAATATTGATTGTAGTATATTATTGTTCCTAGTTCAAAAATGGAGGGAACCAGCTCAGAGAGGTTGTTACTTGCCTATAGAACACAGTGCTAGCAAGAATAGGATATTGAGTTTGATTCCAAGTGTCCATGCCACAGCTCCTAACCTTATGTGGTATTTTTCAGCATCAGTATTTCTGCTAGTTTTCAGAAAAGTTAATAATTTAAGTGACATAAAAACACAGAAATGAGCAAATAGAAATTCCATTCATTTATTTCTAAGGAAATAATTTCATTGAGAAACAGATATTTATTAAACCCCTACTGTATGTCAGCCTCTTTAAGGCTGACAGAGGCTAACTAAGTTACTTAGTTAGCCTAACTAACTTAGTGGGGGCTCCAGAAAGGCTTCCTAAGGGAAGTATAAACTCTGACCTGAAACGTGGAATCAGAGCTTTCTTCCATCAAAAGTAGAAATAGGATTTGATTTTCATAGAAAACTATCAGCAAATCAGTAGCTTGAAAGGATAACTTTTAAAAAGGCAGTCTGAAGGAAATAAAACTGATTGCAAAAGTTTTAAGTCATAATAGGAAAACATTTTAGGCATCAGATCAAATATAGAGCCTAGGAAAATATACCTTTTGACGCTACCCCTCGCCCAATTAAAGATGGATTAAAACAAGTGACGATAAAAGGATAAAGGCACCCATGGCTTGGTAAGGAAGGGATAATTTAATTTTAGATTTTAAAAGTACAGTGTTAACATCCAATTTGGAGTATTGGAAGGAGTATTAGGCAGAATTCTAAAGATGTTGCCCCCTCTCCCACCAAAATTCCTGTTCCCTGGTTATTTAATCAAACACTGAGTTCTACAGAATTTGCAGGTGAAGTTAAGGTTACTAATTAGCTGACCTTAAAATGTGGAGATGGTCGATGAGTGTTATACATACAGGCACAGTATAATCACATAAGCCCTTAGTAAAGAAAGCAGAAGAGTCAGTCAGAGAACTGCAGATTAAAGAGGGCAAAAGAGAGATGCTGCAGAAGGGGAAGCCAGAGAGAGTCTAAGCATGAGGCGGATTTGAGCACCATTGCTGATTCTGAGATACAGGGGCCCAGATGCAAGAAATGGCAAGAGTGCCCTTTAGGAGCTGACAGCTAGCAAAGGAATGGAGACCTTAGTCTTAAAACCATAAGGAACTTGATTCTGCCAAATAACTTGAATGAACTTGAAGGCAGATTGTTCCCCAGAGTCTCTAATAAGGAATGTAGCCCTACCAGCACGTTGATTTTTAGCCTGGTGAGACCTGCCTTGGACTTCTGACCTTACAGAACTGTGAGATGATAAATGGGTGTTGTTTTAAGTTGCTAAGTTTGTAGTAATTTGTGATGACAACAATGACTAATAAAGAGAACAAAATTCACCTTTATTCGTATCCTCCTACACAGTATTATTTTATTTATTCTCTTCCAGGCTTTGATGATAAGCCCACTTCGCCTAATTATAAACATAATACACATATATTTTTGTATCCTGCTTTTTCTCTTAACTTGAGCATATATATTTCTCTATGTTACTATGTAGTTTTCCCTAATCATTACTTTTCATAGCAGTATAATGTTCTTTTGAGTATAGTATGTTATATTTAACCTGTTGGATTTTTGTGTCACTTCAAAATTTTTACCATCACAATACTATAGTGAGTGTTTCTGTGCATATGACCATCTCATATTTGAAGTTACTGGAGTGGATTTTCAGGTGCATCATTACCAGTCAGAAGGTATGAGCCTTTGTATAACTCATTATATATTGGCAAGTCTTAAATGGCTTACCAATTTAAAATTCTTAAGCAAAGATAAGAGAACCATGTTCATCAAAATCGTTATCACCATTAGATAACATTCTTTTTTAAATAATTTTTTTGTTAATAGGGGAAGATGCTTGGTGGAGAGTTTTAAATTTAGGGATAGTTTCCTAAATTACTCAAAGAATTAATGTATAAGCTACTATTCTAAGTATTTCAGGTGTATAAAGCTGAATAGTTTATAGTACCTGAAAACCAGTTATTATGATTAGTCATGTACCAGTCATAAGAGATATGAAGCTAGTTCCTCACCTCGGAACCTGTTTTTAAGTCAACTTGGTTTTTTTTGTTTTTTTTTTTTGCGGTACGCGGGCCTCTCACTGTTGTGGCCTCTCCCGTTGCGGAGCACAGGCTCCGGACGCACAGGCTTAGCGGCCATGGCTCACGGGCCCAGCCGCTCCGCGGCATGTGGGATCCTCCCGGACCGGGGCACGAACCCGTGTCCCCTGCATCGGCAGGCGGACTTTCAACCACTGCGCCACCAGGGAAGCCCAACTTGGTTTTTTTTTTATTAGCAATGCATGTACAGTCTGTTGGTACTATGTTCCTACCTTCTATTTTTATCATGCTGATTTTATAATAGTTCTCAAAACCATAATTATTTTCCTATTGTGGGTATGACCATTTTTTTCATTTATATTTTTTAATTTTTTTTCCAGCTTTCTGGAGATAATATTGACATATATATAAATTTAAGGTGTACAGCATGATTATTTGATACACATATATACTGTGAAATGATTACCACAATAAAGTTAGTTAACACCTCCATTCCCTTTACATAATTTCCTTTTTGTGTGTGTGGTGATAAAATTTAAGATTTACTATTTAAGGTCTTAACTTCCAAGTATACAATACTGTATTGTTAACTATAATCACCATGCTGTACATAACATTAAATCCCCAGAACTTATTCATCTTATAGTTAAAAGTTTGTACCCTTTGGCCAACATCTCCGCTGCCAGCCCTGACAACTACTATTCTACTCTCTATTTCTGTGAGTTCAGCTTTTTTAGATTACACATATAAGTAAGAACATACACTATATGTCTTTCTCTGTCTGGTTTATTTCACTTAGCATAATGCCCTCAAGCCTCATTCATGTTGTTGTAAAAGGCAGGATTTCCGTCTTTTTGATGGCTGAATAATATTCCTGTGTGTGTGTGTGTGTGTCTGTTTGTGTCTGTGTATGTGTAACACATATGACATTTTATCTGTATATAGCTCACATTTTCTCTATCCATTCATCCATCTTTGGACACTTAGGTCGTTTTCACGTCTTGGCTGTTGTGAATAATGCTGCAATGAACGTGGGAGTACAGATATCTCTTTGAGATAATGATGTCATTTTGGGGGGGATATATATACCCAGAAGTGAAATTGCTGGATCATGGTGGTTCTATTTTTAATATTTTGAGGAACCTCCATACTGTTTTCCATAGTGGCTGCAACGATCTACATTCCCAGCAGTAGTCACAAGAGTTCCCTTTTCATGGATGTAGATATTTTCTTTGTTAAGTTCCCAGTTATATTCCATTGACATCTTGAAAAATTTTAGGTAGGAAAAATATCAGTGTGAGTAAACATAGTTTGAATAACTAGAGACTAAGTGCTAACTTACAGTGTTCTTTTGTACTTCAAAGCAAAGTATTGGACTTAGAATGAAGGTCTAATACTAAAATACAAAGTACATATATTTTCTGTGACTGTAGAGCAGTTTATACCTTTACCTTGCTCCCCTGTAAAGAAGCCATGAGTTAAAGTAAAAAGGCACTAGATGGGACATTAGGTTTCTAGATCCTTTTATGTTGCTAACCAGCTATTACCTTGAACATGTCACTTAACATCTGGGCTTCTGCTTTCTGTTCTGTAAGATGAGGGATTGAATATGTTGATGACATGAAAATGGTCATTTAGGAAAAGTATGAAAGCATTTTGTACTCAGTGAGTTAGGCTTAAATTAAAGGTACCTGGTAGGAGGTCATTGTTTTGGTTTGGACTGGTTTGGAAATTAAATGAAGAAATTCCCATAAAGCTCCTAGAGCAGACATTCAGTGTTGCCTAGCATGAAAATGGAGACAGTGACAAAACTTTGGTACTAAAATACTCTGTTTCTGAGAGACTGTATAACTGAACTGCTTTAGAATCTGTACAAAAATAAGGTACATTTAAAATAAGTACCTATTTTTATTTTCCAGGATCAAATCTAAATCGCTGTGGTTTCCGAGGCTCTTCATACCTGGGTATTCCATTCAATCCATCAAAGGTTAGTTCTCTTTGCATTAGGAGGAAGGAGGAGAGGGAGTGGAGAGATTTTAGTAAGAAAGAAAACTAAGAAAGTAACAGAAAGAACCAGGCCTCCAAGTTTCAGTGTAGCTAAATACTGTCTAATACTGTGTGTTGTGAACTGGAACTTTTTAAGGGAAAGCTATACCCACCTTACTTCTGGAAGAATGCACAATATATAAATGAACAGAAATTCCTGTTGTTAAAAAATTGTCTTTCTTACTATCGTGTGTGTGTGTGTGTGTGTTTGTGTAAAAATTATTGGTGATTTCTTGGAGAAAATGGAAATAAAGCACTCAAGAACATGATACTTGTTCTCTAAGAAACCAATGAACCGTGTGTTACAGAAGGACTTTATATTTGGTTCACATTTCTTAGGAATGAAAGAGAAAGCTCTTGCTAAGCAGTGATTGGAGACCCAAGTAGTGATGAATTATGATGACATTCCTGACGGTAGGCAGACTGTCTTCAGACTTATAGGCAGAGGCTTTGGTACCAGCACATGCAGGTATAGAAAGCAGTGAATCCTAACATATGAGAAGCTTTTTTTCTTCTTCAAAGAAGCAGACCCCAAACTTTTGTAGGTGTTTCATCTGTGCGTAAAATATTTTTCTACAATAGAAAGCAGAGCAAAACTTCATCATTTTGTGGAAAGAGACCTCACAAAATAGAAACTTTTTCCTTGATGGGGGTCAGTCTGCTTATATAATGGTTACAAGCCAATATCTGGCTACACTGAGTACATCAAGATTTATATCCCTTTCCAAGCTGAAGGTAAATGACATGTTGCCAATTTTTCCATACTCTGCTTCAAAATTTTGGAATAAATAGCAGTGAGTTTGGAAAAGGTGACATGATTTGATAGAGGCACTGCTTCAACTTTCTTCCTCTGCCCTAAGCTGTAGACCAGCATGCCTGTGTCAAAGTCATATGACTTTGCTAAGGTGTCTCCAATCATGTATGCCAATTGCTTTTAACAGAGAATCTAGAAACTAAGGATCCATAAAAATTGTCCTTTTTCCCCATACATATAATACTTTCCAACTTAAGCCAGTCCTGAATAGAGGTAGCTCTCCATTTAGTCATAATGGACAGGATATCTAAAAGTCATGACACTGATAATAATGACCATTATACAGCACCATACCCTATACAGATGTATACTTAAACTTGTTGGAGTAAAACAGTTCTTTGATAACATTACTTTTAAGAGACAGCCCCCTTACTCCCCTCACCCCCTTCCAAGGTGTTTTCGAAACAAAAGGATAAAATGTAAGGAGAAAACATTTTTTGCCTTTGATTCACAGAGTCTCCTGAAACCCATTTTGGGCCCTTAATTCATCGAGACCCTGGCATTTTCTGGGGAAGCTAGGTCTCACTCCATTCTGTGTTGCATTAATCTGAATCTTGAGTGTTAGAGGGAGCTAGAGACTCTAGCTGGAATCATATAGGGCCACAAGGAGTTGTCACTTAGGGTGGTGGCTGAGAATCCAGGAGACAGATGAAGCCAAGAGAATCTGAGGAGGCACATATGATTTTTCAATACAGTATGTAAATAGTATCTTCGCTTTTTCGTCTGAAACCACCTATGGGCCATTCACTTACCTGAAAAATGTCCAGGACCTTTAGTGGCCATAGAACACTTTTTGAGAAACACTAATGGATCTTCTCAACCCCCTTTTCTCACTGTTTTCCTTCAACAAATCCCATATTCTCTATTAAATTATGTACTGTCCTTAACACATACTACATAGCCTGGAATCTTCCTTCTCTGCTTTCCTTTTACTTTTTCTTCTACCTGTAACGCCGCCTCTTCATCTGTACCTAACCAAACTCCTCTTCTGCTGCAGAAAACAATCCTTTATCCAGGTATTATTGTATCTCCATCATGACACATACAGCATTCTACTTTGTACTGTACTTATTCAAGTAGCCCTCTTCTCCCTTCAAGGTTAAGGTCCACATTTGATTTCTGTTCGGATTCCGCACAGTGTTTTTAACATAGCAGATATTTAGTGTGAGTACCAAAAAATGAAACGTTACAGGATTTCTAAGAAGGCAGTTATAAACGTGGAATAGGATATCCAGGAGTATTAAAGCTTGAGTTCTAAGGAGGAGCTCAGAATGAAAGAAATACCACGGTGAAAATTTGCTTGTCATATTTGTGAGACCATATAAGGAATTGTATATGTAAGGCTGGGTAGGTGGGGTGAGTTCAGATTATAGAGGATATTGAACACCTTTGCAAACTTATTCTATGAAGAACTACAGAAGGTCAGTGAGCAGCAAAGTATTCTGATTAAGTCACTAGTGGTTTCAAGACCCTTGAGTCGTGACTCCAAAGAAGTAGTGGCCCTTTTGATATTTGCCTTGCACTTGCATCATCATCAGTAAGATAACTAGCATCTGTACAGACAGTAATTTTATTTAATCCTCAGAGTAACCCTGTGAAATAGGTACTAATATCTCCATTTTCCAGAATGAGAAAATGCAGCAGTGAGTAGTAGAGCCAGGATTTGATGCCTTACAGTAGTGTAGAAGCTAACATTTATTGTAGAAAGCAGAGGAGTCTGTTTTAACCAGAATCTTGGTACAAGCTTCATTTTAACTTTCTAATGTTATGGGCAGTTATTCTAGTATTTGAAGCAATTATTGATGAGCCCAAACTAAAACAGAAGGAAATCCTGTGAGAAAGATGAATTTAAAATACACTCTTATTCTATCAAAATTAAAACTTTCTTAAACTGAGAAATAGTACAATGTGAAATTTTACATTTTTTAAGTGAAATCATCTTTTTAAAATAACCAAACAGGATTGGCTATTTGAAAATAATTATAAAACTTTAAATGCTTTGTGTATTGCAGAATGTAAAGTTACTTGGTTTTACATTTTTACTTTTACTTTAATAAGTTTTTTAATTAATTTTATCTATGCCAGTGCCAGCTAGAGTCTACAGGATTTCCTACAAGGAGTCACATATTTTATAAACCTTAAGAGACTTTGATAACTGTTGATAGTTTTGTTGAAACAGTCAAATCAGTGAAACTAATCTAATAAATATTCTGGTTATATGAGTTTCCTAGTTTGACTCCCCAGCTCTGCCTGGGCAATTACTAGTCTAACAGTCTTCACAAAAGACTTTTTGCAATCAATGCTCATTTGATAATTTAAACTTTAAAAATTAGATTGTTTTATTTCTAGAGAATTTTTCAATATTAGTATCTTGAGCTCTTCTTTGCATTTTTTTGTCATTCTAAGTGTTAATATTATTAGAGACTCAAATAATTAAACCATATCAGAATAGAATAATGTTTTTCAACTGTATTGTTTTGTAGGATTTTTAAATGGTGATCACTACTGTGGTATTTAATTTGAATTTGTACAGCATAAAAAATAATTATTTCTACATGCTTTTCTAACTTTATAAGACTTAAATTATAAGTGATATGGTTGGTCAAATAGGAAGTTGAAATAATTTGGCTTATTTGAATATCAGACCTACTTCCATAAACTTGAGGATAAAATTGAAAATTATGTAGCCTGGAAAGTATGCAATAATACTTAGGTTGAGACATACACGAAATTGAGTTTTGTTTGTCTCTATCAGATGTCTATGCAAATCAGTATAAACAACATTTAATTTTACTGTTTACTAAAACCTCTTGTCAAATTGCATAATGAAATAAGATCTCATTTCAGTTTTCTAATTAACATTATATTAATTTTGAATCTAGAATCCTGGAACAGCTCATCCTTATGATAGTGGCCACATAGCAATGACCTACACTGGCCTTTCATGCTTAGTTATTCTTGGAGATGACCTAAGCCGAGTAAATAAAGAAGCTTGCTTAGCAGGCTTGAGAGCCCTTCAGCTAGAAGATGGAAGGTATGGGTCATTCTTCGTTACTTGTCTTTTTTTTTTTTAAGAAAAATCATTTGGAATTAAAAATAGATATAATCTTATACTAGAATTGTAGAGTTTATCATAAACTCTTATTAGAACCACCTAGAGTTCACTGTATACATACGGTTTAAGTGCCTAATCAGTGAAATATTTCTTATGTGAATGAAAATAAAAGTAATCACAATAACAGTTCCATTTTTTCTTAGTTCATTTTTCTTTTTTTTAAAGGTGATAATAGATCCATAAATAAATGGTTTAATAGTTTCAGGATTAGGATCTAATTTAATTTACATTCTGGGTAAAAAAAATGGACATTTTGAAGCAGACATACATTTAATCTAAACTTTTATGCCTTAAGACATAGTGATGGGGGAAAAAGGGATGAACATTGAATATTATTATATTCTAGTGTAGGTAGTTTCTGTGATATTATTAAAGGATAGAAAAAGTAGTGAGTTCATTAATATTTGATGGTTTGAGTGGTGTGTCTAACAAAAAAAAAGTTTTAAGGTGAAACTTTTTTTTTAAGTTTAGGAAGTGATAAAGCAGTAGTGATGCTATCTAAAGAAAAGACTTTGCAAACAAATCCTGCCACGTTGTTATAGCTGTAGTCCATCTACTGCTGTGTCTATTTTCCTGTCAGTATTTTAAAAACACTGCTGTTGATGAGGGGAAAATTAGTGGAAACATATAAGGTAAATTGACATTAATTGGAAATACTATAAAACTAAATATTTACCTCAGCAAGTACATGTGACTAATTTCTCAATAATTCATTATAGTCTTTGGTCACTGCTATCTTATCCTTATTTATAAATAAAAGAATAGATATGAAATACAAACTATTATGTACTTCTCTAAAACTAATTAAATATGTGAAAATTAAATTAAAACAATATGATCGGGGCTTCCCTGGTGGCGCAGTGGTTGAGAGTCTACCTGCCGATGCAGGGGACGCTGGTTCATACCCTGGTCTGGGAGGATCCCACGTGCTGCAGAGCGGCTGGGCCCGTGAGCCATGGCTGCTGGGCCTGCACGTCCAGAGCCTGTGCTCCGCAACGGAAGAGGCCACAATGATGAGAGGGCTGCGTACCACAAAAACAAAAACAAAAACCAATATGATCAGTTAATTAATGGTTATCTATATACACATTGAGAAGAAATTTCACATAAGCAGAACTTGGGCTTGAGAATTTCTTACTACCCAATAGGTCCCTGCTACTTTTTCTGCTATTAATTCTCAAGCCACTGTGCCATAGCTTTCCATGGCTGAGAGCAAAGAAACTTACTCTGAGTGGTGGCATCTGGGAAAGAGTAACTGTGGTAGTATGTTAAGCTACCCAGAAATTGAACTTGGGAGTACAGTGTTGATTTAGAGATAGTTTTATATTATTCAAATTAATAGTCCTTTATTGAATAATACAAGTAGTATATGGTTTTTAAATCTGTATTTAGTGATAGCTTTTTCTGTGAGTGAAGACATGAAGTAGGTGTTTCTAACTAACCCCCCTACAAAAAAATAAATTATAGTACAGTAAATCATATGGTTATTATTTTCAGTTTTTGTGCAGTACCTGAAGGCAGTGAAAATGACATGCGATTTGTATACTGTGCTTCCTGTATTTGCTATATGCTCAACAACTGGTCTGGCATGGATATGAAAAAAGCCATCAACTATATTAGAAGAAGTATGGTGAGTTGTGTTGATAAATTGACTCTTTGTTTTAAGTTATTACTGCTGATATATGGGGGCTGGGGCATGCCTCATCTCTTCTAGCAATAATTTGGAAATAAGGATAATAAGATTGCTTTCTGGGTACATCATATATCAGAATAGCCATTTAAGAATAATATTCAAGGAAAGTTTGACTCTTTAGCCATTAAATTTTAAATGTAATCTGATTGTGTCCAAAGAAACTGTCTTTAGCAGAAAGAGATTAGTCAGCCTTAGAAGCAAAAAATAGTAAAATCTCAAAGGTAAATGTTGAACCTATCTTAATAGGGATCATTGGGAAGTCGCAGCCAAGCATAAAGGAGAATTACAGTGCCCTTGGTGAGATTATTCCTATATTGGGTGTGAGGTGTGAGTTCCTTAAGCTATTTTGACTAGCAAGATTGACTAGGCTGACAGTAGATTTTTGGATCACTTTTGGTTTCTTAATACTTTTATGTGGGTTTTTTTTTTAATCTAAGGTTTATTTTAAGGAGAATATCAAGTAGAAATTTTATTCTTTCACACAATGCAATTTAGTCTTTTTATCAACAATAGTAAGGAAAACTTAGTTTAGTCTCAGCCAGAACTATCCTTTGCTCTACTTTTTAGTCTCTCATATACAACCAGAGAAATAGAAGTGCTGCTTCCCAGGTCTATTTTACTTCCTAAATATGAAATTTTTATAGATTAGAATATTTTAGGCTGTTAATTCAACTTTTACTAGTCCATATTTCAGAACAAAAATGTAAGTTCTTAGAGGAATGGAGTTATTTTTAATTGAATGTGTGAATGTGAATCAGATTTTATAGAATCTATAATAGCACAGGTTTTTAAAAGCCTGTGGAGGCAGAAAGACGAAACCTTTAAAGGAGTTTTAACATCTTTATTGGAGTATAATTGCTTTACAATGATGTGCTTTATAAAAGGAGTTTTAAGAGGAAAGGAGGTTTATGTTATAGACAGAGGTGGGAGATATACATTTTGGCATGAATATTGCAGAAATAACACCATGTTCTTCTCAGTGCATTGTATTTGGAGGTACAACATGTTAATTTGCTCTATTATTGGTGATGTTAACTTTAATCACTTGGTTAAGGTGGTGTATGCCAGATTTTCCTCTGTAAAGTTAGCATTTTTCCCTTTGTAATTATTTAGTATCTCATGGTGAGATACTTGGAGACTGTATAAATATCCTGTCCCTCATCAAACTTATCCACTAGTATTGGTATGCATTGATATTTTCCAGCTCTATCATTCATTCTGTAATTATCAGTTAAAATTCTACAGTTATGGAAAGCTTTCCCTTCACCTTTATCTACTTATTTATTTAATTTAAACAGGCACTCTAGATTCTTGTTTTACTCAATGGGTTATTATCTGTAACTATCATGATTTATTTTGATGCTGTCCCAGATTCAGCCAGCAAAAACTCCTTCACCCCTTCAGCCAGCAAAAACCCCTTGTGCCCTTTTGGTGTGTCCCCTTCATTCTTTGAGCACCTCCTTGTCTTCTGGTACAAGATATTCCAGGTTCATAGTTTAATTTCCCAGTCTCAGTTCTGAAATTGGTCATTTCTTCAAGGAGTTCTAGTTCTTATTGGAGGATGATGTTTAGAAACCACGATTTGGGCACAAAATGTGCTTATTGGTACTGGGATATCACTGCTTCTAGCCCCTCTCTCAGAGGTAGGAAATGTATATATATATACACAGACATCCCCCTTACACACTTACACACATCTGTATCTTTTTATCTATCTATCTATCAATCAAAAACCGTGAGTTCACACTAATACCTCAAATTTTAATCCAATACCACTAGGTTCATTTTAACCTTCCTTTTTTCATTTGTAACTCCCTTCTCAGAGAGTGACAAACCTGTCTCCTATTATCCAGAATGCATTGGTTCTTTTTGTTTAGAGCCTGAAGGTATATAGTCAAAATGTTATATTTAAGAAACACTTGAGTTACTTCTTTTATTCCCTCCACCCCCAACCTTTAGTTTGTTTATGTTAATTTATTTGAAATAAAGTTGTTTATTTGTTTCTGTTTGGATTCTATTTTAGGATTCCCCCCAACTTTGTTGATTTTATATCTTTAATATGTGAAATATTAACTCGGTTTTGAAAGTCATAACTATACAAAAAGTTATATTCAGAGATGTGTAACTCACAGGGCTTCCTGTTCCTTCTATCTCCACCCCCTTCCTAACTCCCATGTTTGCCACCTTGTTCCCATTCACTCTGTAGGTAAACGTTCTCATTAGTTTTTGGTTAGGCCTCCCTGTACTTCTTTTTGATGAACAGATACGTACATTTTTATTTCTGCTTTCTTACTCAAAAGAGTACTTTTTTCAGTTTGCTTTTTACATTTAACAATATAGCTTGAAAACCACTCTATATCAGGTCATAGAAATTTTCCTCATTTCTTTTTTAACAGTTTTGTAGTACTCCATCACGTGCACATGTCATAGCTTTCTCCAGCTCTTCTATATATAGGCTACATATTTTCCAAATGCGAACAGTGTTGAAATTCATACCTTCTACATGTGTGCTTATGTATTGTTGGGGATATAACTTCAGAATAAATTCCAAGCAGTGGAATTGCTTAATCAAAAAGTAAATGCATACGGGGGGATTGGTTCAAGGTGGTGGAGTAGAAGGACATGCACTCACTCCCTCTTGCGAGAGCACCAGAATCACAACTAACTGCTGAACAGTCATCGACAGAAAGACACTGGAACTCACCAAAAAAGATACCCCACGTCCAAAGACAAAGGAGAAACTGCAACGAGATGGTAGGAGGGGCGCAATCACAGTAAAATCAAATCCCATGACCGCTGGGTGGGTGACTCACAAACTGGAAAACAGTTACACCACAGAAGTCCACCCACTGGAGTGAAGGTTCTGAGCCCCATGTCAGACTTCCCAACGTACGGGTCCAGCAATTGGAGGAGGAATTCACAGAGAATCAGACTTTGAAGGCTAGCGGGATTTGATGCCAGGACTTTGACAGGACTGGAGGTAACAGAGACTCCACTCTTGGAGGGCACACACAAAGTAGTGTGCGCATCAGGACCCAGGGGGAAGGGGCAGTGACCCATAGGAGACGGAACCAGACCTACCTGCTAGTGTTGGAGGGTCTCCTGCAGAGGTGAGGGGAGGCTGTGGCTCACCGTGGGGACAAGGACACTGGCAGCAGAAGTTCTGGGAAGTACTCCTTGGCATGAGCCCTCCCAGAGTCCACCATTGGCCCCACCAAAGAGCCTGTAGGCTCCAGTGCTGGGTCACCTCAGGCTGAACAACCAACAGGGAGTGAACTCAGCCTCACCCTTCAGCAGACAAGTGGATTGAAGTTTGAACTGAGCTCTGCTCATCAGAGCAAAACCCACCTCTACCCACCACCAATCCCTCCCATCAGGAAGCCTGCACAAGTCTCTTAGATAGCCTCATCCACCACAGGGCAGACAGCAGAAGCAAGAACTACAGTCCTGCATCTTGCAGAATGAAAAACCACATACACAGAAAGATGGACAAAATGAAAAGGCAGAGGACTGTGTGCCAGATGAAGGAACAAGATAAAACCCCAGAAAAACAATTAAATGAAGTGGAGATAGGCAACCTTCCAGAAAAAGAATTCAGAATAATGAGAGTGAAGATGATCCAGGACCTCAGAAAAAGAATGGTGGCAAAGATCGAGAAGATGCAAGAAATGTTTAACAACAACCTAGAAGAATTAAAGAACAAACAAACAGAGATGAGCAATACAATAACTGAAATGAAAAATACACTAGAAGGAATCAATAGCAGAATAACTGAGGCAGAAGAATGGATAAGTGACCTGGAAGACAGAATGGTGGAATTCATTGCCACAGAACAGAATAAAGAAAAAGGAATGAAAATAAATGAAGACAGCCTAAGAGACCTCTGGAACAACATTAAATGCACCAATATTTGCATTATAGGGGTCCCAGAAGGAGAAGAGAGAGAGAAAGGACCCGTGAAAATATTTGAAGAGATTATAGTCTAGAACTTCCCTAACATGGGAAAGGAAATAGCCACCCAAGTCCCAGAAGCGCGGAGAGTCCCAGGCAGGGTAAACCCAAGGAGAAACATGCCGAGACACATAGTAATCAAATTGCCATAAATTAAAGACAAACAAAAACTATTAAAAGCAGCAAGGGAGAAATGACAAATAACATACAAGGGAACTCCCATAAGGTTATTAACAGCTTATTTCTCAGCAGAAACTCTACAAGCCAGAAGGGAGTGGCATGGATATTTTAAAGTGATGAAAGGGAACAACCAACAATCAAGATTACTCTACCTGACAAGGATCTCATTCAGATTCGACAGAGAGAGAAATCAAAAGCTTTACAGACAAGCAAAAGCTAAGAGAATTCAGCACCACCAATCCAGCTCTACAACAAATGCTAAAGGAACTTCTGTAAGTGGGAAACACAAGAGAAAAAAAGGACATACAAAAACAAACCCAAAACAATTAAGAAAATAGGAATATACATATTGATAATTACCTTAAATGTGAATGGATTAAATACTCCAACCAAAAGACACAGGCTCACTGAATGGATAGAAAAACAAGATCCATCTATATGCTGTCTACAAAAGACTCACATCAGACCTAGGGACACATTCAGACTGAAAGTGAGGGAATGGAAAAAGATATTGCATGCAGTGGAAATCAATAGAAAGCTGGAGTAGCAATATTTATATCAGATAAAATAGACTTTAAATTAATGAATGTTACAAAAGACAAGAAAGGACACTACCTAATGATGAAGGGACCAAAATCCAAGAAGAAGACAATAACAATTATAAACATATATGCACCCAACATAGGAGAACCTCAATACATAAGGCAGATGCTAAAAGCTATAAAAGAGGAAATTGACAGTAACACAATAATAGTGGGGGACTTTAACACCTCAGTTACACTAATGGACAGATCATCCAGACAGAAAATTAATAGGGAAACACAAGCTTTAAATGACAAAATATACCAGATAGATTTCATTGATATCTATAGGACCTTCCATCTGAAAACAGCAGGTTACACTTTCTTCTCAAGTGCACATGGAACATTCTCAAGGATAGATCACATCTTGGGTCACAAATAAAGCCTCGGTAAATTTAAGAAAATTGAAATCATATCAAGCATCTTTTCCAACCACAACGCTGAGATTAGAAATAACTTACAGGGAAGAAAAACCTTAAAAAACAAACACATAGAGGCTAAACAATATGTACTAAATAACCAAGAGATCACTGAAGAAATCAAAGAAGAAATCAGAAAATACTTAGACACAAATGACAACAAAAACACGATGATCCAAAACCTATAAACAATCTAACCTTACACCTAAAGTAACTAGAGAAAGAAGAAGAAACAAAACCCAAAGTTTTGTAGAAGGAAAGAAATCATAAACATCAGAGCAGAAATACATGAAATTGAAACAAAGAAAACGGTAGCAAAGATCAATAAATCTGAAAGCTGGTTCTTTGAGAAGGTAAACAAAATTAATAAAACTTTAGCCAGACTCATCAAGAAACAGAGGGAGAGGATGCAAATCAATAGAATTAGAAATGAAAAAGAAGTTACAACGGACACTGCAGAAATAGAAAGCATCATAAAAGACTGCTACAACCAACTCTGTGCCGATAAAATGGACAACCTGGAAGAAATGGACAAATTCTTCAAAAGGTATAACCTTCCAAGACTGAACCAGGAAGAAATAGAAAATATGAACAGACCAATCACAAGTAATGAATTTGAAACTGTGATTAAAAATCTTCCAACAAACAAAAGTCCAGGACCAGATGGCTTCACAGGTGAATTCTATCAAACCTTTAGAGAAGAGCTAACACCCATCCTTCTCAAACTCTTCCAAAAAATTGCAGAGGAAGGAACCCTCCCAAACTCATTCTATGAGGCCACCATCACCCTGATACCAAAACCGGACAGAGATCTACCAAAAAAAATTACAGACCAATATCACTGAGGAATATAGATGCAAAACTCCTCAACAAAATACTAGGAAACAGAATCCAACAACACATTAAAAGGATCATACACCATGATACAGTGGGATTTATCCCAGGGATGCAAGGATTCTTCAGCATACGCAAATCAATCAATGTGATACACCATATTAACAGATTGAAGAATAAAAGCCATATGATCATCTCAATAGATACAGAAAAAGTTTTTGACAAAATTCAACACCATTTAGGATAAAAACTCTTCAGAAAGTGGTTATAGAGGGAACGTACCTCAACATAATAAAGGCCATATATGACAAACCCACAGCAAATATTATTCTCAATGGTGAAAAACTGAAAGCATTTCCTCTAAGATCAGGAACAAGACAAGGATGTCCACTCTCGCCACTATTATTCAACATAGTTTTGGAAGTCCTAGCCATGGCAATCAGAGAAGAAAAAGAAATAAAAGGAATCCAAATTGGAAAAGCAGAAGTAAAACTGTCACTGTTTGCAGATGACATGATACTACACACAGAAAATCCTAAAGATGCCAGCAGAAAACTGCTAGAGCTAATCAATGAATTTGGTGGAGTTGCAAGATACAAAATTAATGCACAGAAATCTCTTGCATTCCTAGACACTAAAACGAAAGATCAGAAAGAGAAATTAAGGAAGTGATCCCATTCACCATTGCCACAAAGAAAATTAAATACCTAGGAATAAACCTACCTAAGGAGGTAAAAGACCTGTACTCAGAAAACAATAAGACAGTGATGAAAGGAATCAAAGATGACACAGACAGATGGAGAGATATACCATGTTCTTGGATTGGAAGAATCAATATTGTGAAAATGACTATACTACCCAAAGCAATCTACAGATTCAATGCAATCCCTATCAAACTACCACTGGCATTTTTTGCGGAACTAGAACAAAAAATCTTAAAATTTGTATGGAGACAAAAAAGACCCCGAACAGCCAAAGCAATCTCGAGGGAAATAAACGAAGCTGGAGGAATCAGACTCCCTGACTTCAGACTATACCACAGAGGTACAGTAATGAAGACAATATGGTACTGGCACAAAAACAGAAATATAGATCAATGGAACAGGATAGAAAGCCCAGAGATTAACCCACGCACCTATGGTCAACTAATCTGTGACAAAGGAAGCAAGGCTATACAATGGAGAAGAGACAATTCCTTCAGTAAGTGGTGCTGGGGAAACTGGACAGCTACATGTAAAAAAATGAAATTAGAACACTCTCTAACACCATACACAAAAATAAAATCAAAATAGATTAAAGACCTAAATGTAAGGCCAGACACTATCAAACTCTTAGAGGAAAACATAGGAAGAACACTTGGACATAAATCACAGCAAGATCTTTTATCACCCACCTCCTAGAGTAATGGAAATAAAAACAAAAATAAACAAATGGGACCTAATGAAACTTAAAAGCTTTTGCACAGCAAAGGAAACTATAAACAAGGCGAAAAGACAACCCTCAGAATGGGAGAAAATATTTGCAAATGAAGCAATGGACAAACGATTAATCTGCAAAATATATAAACAGCTCATGCAGCTCAATATTAAAAAAACAAACACCCCAATCAAAAAATGGGCATAAGACCTAAATAGACATTTCTCCATAGAAGACATACAGATGGCCAAGAGGCACATGAAAAGCTGCTCAACATCACTAATCATTAGAGAAATGCAAATCAAAACTACAATGAGGTATCACCTCACACCGGTCAGAATGGCCATCATGAAAAAGTCTACAAACAATAAGTGCTGGAGAGGGTGTGGAGAAAAGGGAACCCTCTTGCACTGTTGGTGGGAATGTAAATTGATATAGCCGCTATGGAGAACAGTATGGAGGTTCCTTAGAAAACTAAAAATAGAACTACCATATGATCCAGCAGTCCCACTACTGGGCATATACCCTGAGAAAACCATAATTCAAAAAGAGACATGTACCCCAATGTTCATTGCAGCACTATTTACAATAGCCAGGACATGGAAGCAACCTAAGTGTCCATCGGCCGATGAATGGATGAAGCAGATGTGGCACATATATACAATGGAATATTACTCAGCCATAAAAGGAAATGAAATTGAGTTGTTTGTAGTGAGGTAGATGGACCTAGAGTCTGTCATAGAGTGAAGTAAGTCAGAAAGAGAAAAACAACTACCGTATGCTAACACATATATATGGAATCTAAAAAAAAAAATGTTTCTTATGAACCTAGGGGCAGGACAGGAATAAAGATGCAGATATAGAGAATGGAGCTGAGGACACGGGTAGGGGGATGGGAAAGCTGGAGCGACATGAGAGAGTAGCATTGACATATATATGCTACCAAATGTAAAATAGCTAGTGGGAAGCAGCTGCATAGCACAGCGAGAGCAGGTCAGTGCTTTGTGACCACCTAGAGGGGTGGGACGGAGACTCTAGAGGGAGGGGATATGGTGATATATGTATACGTATAGCTGATTCACTTTGTTATACAGCGGAAACTAACAACATTGTAAAGCAGTTATACTCCAATAAAGATGTTAAAAAAAAGTTCAAGAAGATTTCTCAGAAGGGAAAGATCTGAGTTTCCAGATATCCTGAAAGGACCACTGAGGGCCCATTATAATGGATGAAAATAGGCTCAAACCCAGGAACATTACTGTGAAATTTCATAACACTGGAACAAAGGAAAGATCCTTCTTTGCCTTGACTCTTAGAGGATGTTCTCCACCAAAACAAAAGAGTAAACCAAGAAAGAGGAAGAGATAAGAAATCCAACTCAGGTGAAAAACATAGGAAGTTCCAAGGTTGATAGTGAAGGGAAGTCCCCAGATGACAGCTCTGCAACAGTGTGGAGAGCACTCAACCCAGATAGGACAAGGATGGAGGAGTGGGGGGCTCTGTTCAAGACAAAGACAGACATTGGTAGGTGTCTAATGGTGGTTGACTGTGTCTATCAGAAGCTGTGCCTATTAGACGGTCAGTACAAAGTAAAACACACAAATGGGGGAAAAGGTAACAGTTAATTTCAGGAAAAATAAGAAAATAAACAACCATAGTCCACAATGCTCAACTGTGAATTGTATTTTCGTAGACAGGTTACATAATCACAGAAGTTGATTTAAGCAAAGTGTAGTATCCTCGGAGCATGGGGCACAGGAACAGAGGGGAATGGGGTGTAAGAGAGTTGGATGCTTATCTACCATAATAAATGATAGAATATGTCTAAAAGTCACAATTTAAAACAGTATGATCTAGGCATATTATTTGGAAGCACCAAGATGTATACTCCAGAAGAAATGGCCAAATACTGAAAAGTGGTTGCCTCTGGAAAAGGGTACTGGAGGAGTGTGAGGAATGATGCAGGGAATCACTGTTTTGTTATAAATTTTTGTTATAAATTTTTCAGTACCATTTAACTTTCTAAATGATGAATGTATATACCTTTGATAAAATAAATTTTAAAAAATGTTATGCTTTTCTAGGGTTTTATTTTAATAATTTTTAAAAAGCATATGTTATGCTTTTTTCAAAATGAAAAAATAAACATAAAGGAAAAAAAAAGAATTACCATATGACCCAGCAATCCCACTGCTGGGCATATACCCAGAGATAGCTATAATTCAAAAAGACACATGCATCCCAGTGTTCATTGCAGCACTGTTTACAATAGCCAGGTTATGGAAGCAGCCTAAATGCCCATCGACAGACGAATGGATAAAGAAGATGTGGTACATGCATACAATGGAATATTACTCAGCCATAAAAAAAGGAACGAAATTGGGTCATTTGCAGAGACATGGATGGACCTAGAGACTGTCATGCAGAGTGAAGTCAGAAAGAGAAAAACAAATAGTGTATATTAACACGTATATGTGGAATCTAGAAAAATGGTAGAGATGAACCAGTTTGCAAGGCAGAAATAGGGACACAGATGTAGAGAACAAAAGTATGGACACCAAGGGGGGAAAGCAGGGGGTATGGTGAATTGGGAGATTGGAAATGACATATATACACCAATGTGTATAAAATAGATAACTAATAAGAACCTGCTGTATAAAAAAAGTAAATGCATACATAAAGTTTATCAGATATTGCCCATTTTCTCTACAAAAGGTATGAACCAATTTATATTCCCACCAGTGTATGAGAGTGCCTGTGTCCACACAGTGTCACCAATAGAATGTGTTTTCACACGGTTTTTATTTTTACCAATATGATGGGTGAAAAATGGTATCTCAGTGTTTTTAATTTGCATTTATTTTATTAGGAATGAGTTTGACCATTTTCTTAACTTTAGGACTGTACAAAACCAGGCCACAGGCCAAATTTAATCTGTAGTCCCCAGTTTGCTGACCCCTACTTGTAGTCCATTATTTTTCCTTTTTCTTTAGGTATTCCAATTTAGTGTGTTTTCTTTCTTTGCTTATCTTTCATTTCAACCACTTTCTCTCTGACCCTTTTTACTTCTTTATCTCATTTTTATTCTCTTTGCTGTTTTCAGCCTTTCTTAAATATCCCTTACTGTGTTTTCCTGAAATCATTTAATTTTTATTTCTTCCTACTGTTTATCCTTTTCATTTTTTAACGTTAAATCTCTTTTCATATTCCCGAATGCTTATTTGAGGATATGCAGTTGAGTTTGGGGTGCTGTATTACAGTTTTCCTTTGCTTTATCACCATTTTTTGGAGGTGAAGGCAGATTTTCCTATACCGGGATGTTTTCATTCTGATTGTTGTGTTTTCATCTCAGAGTTACTTTGTGTAGATTTGTCTTTTTCTGTTTAGTCATTAGTGGATATTTTTTTTCTTACAAGAATTCCTAGTTTAAGAGTGCCCTCTTTTCAGTGCAGAGAAACAAAGTATGATTTCTTTAATTTAGAGTGTCTTTTTGTTTGTTTGTTTAGTGATTGGGGAAGGTTTGTGAGTTCTGTGATTTTCTGGTAGGAGAAAGGTTCTCTTTTGTTTCCCGGGTTTTTGCATTTTGTTCTTTGGAGTTTTCATTTATTTGGTCTTCAGTGGGCCCTTCTCCCTTCCTTTTTTAACTGTCTTCACCAGACTTATGCCCATTGAATGCTGCCACCTTGACTTGCACACTCTCCTCGGTCTTTTCTCTGTAGTCACTGTTCAGTGTTACCAGAGCTCCTACAGTACAGCATCCTCACTTTGGCTGGTAGTGCCAGACTGTAATGATGGTCTTGCAGGCTGAAATGATGCACAGTGATTTTAATCATCAGTGGGAAAAATGACACTTGTTCTGTGACCTTTATAATTTTTTGCCAAAACATTAAAAACTATTACCGTTATAAATGTACACAGAATTTTTAAATGGTAAAACCAATGTTTATTTATTAGTACATCATAATTTAAAACATTAGCAATATTGAAAATTAAAGTGTTTTCTGTGTAAAAACATTCATCAGTAGTAGCTTGAACAGCACTGTTTGTCTTCTCATTATATAATTTATAATATGGAGCAGGCATCTTTTCTGTCTTGGTAAATGATCATACTCCTTTCTAAGTTTGTATCAGCTTCCAACATTCTGTCCTTTGCATTTTCATTGTGAAATATCTGAGAGTTCCTTTTATGTGAAGTTTTTGCCAGCATCTCTTCTCTAGAACATCTCCATCTTTTTCATCAGAGCCACTTTCCTCATTTATGTAGATATTTCTTTCGCCTTCACTTGATTTTTCTGACTGCACATCTAGTCTCAATCAGCCAGCACTGTCATGATAGCTGTTTCTTATATTACTCTGTTTGATCTCAATTTCACTTTCAGTGTTAACTGCTTTTCATTTCTTTACTGCACTTTCATCTTTGGTAGCCAATCTCCTTTTTTGATTGTTTTTAAAACATCATGTGGGTTTATCACTAAAAGACAAAGAGACAGCACAGCCACATACATTGCTGTCTGTGTGAACTGAAAAACATGTGCAGTGACCAATTACTACAGACTTTGAAAAAGGTGACGTGATTGGTCACTGATTGTGATACACATCTATTATGTATGTAATGGTTTGTGGACTGAGGAGCTAGCAGCAAGTTTGTACTTTATGCAGTTGCTAACTGTTAATATATTGTTATTACTGAAATTTGAACCATACTATGTTACTTAACTAAGCCGGGGTACCTGGAATTTGTGTATATTGGAACTGTGCAAAGCAAGGATTGCCTGTATTTCACACTGAGGCTTTTCCTAGTGATTTAAGCTAGTGATTTTAGGTAATCTCAGACCTGCCATTAGCGCCCCTCCTCTCTCTTCCTCACAAGTTTTCATAGATTGCCCTTGCTCTCTGCAAAAGTATGTCAGGAGTGTGGGATTTGATGTTTCTTCTTCTGTAGAAAGGAAATTTGAAGCTTGAGCATGTCTTCTAGCTTTGACAAGGTTTCAGTTTTATGTAGTTGTATTGTTCTTATCCTGTTTTGATTTTGTGGGATATGTGGGGAGATTCAAATTTAGGCAGGCACCATTATCATTGGCTACCTAAGAGCCTCAAAATAGATTTGTGTTTATAATGTTATAGGAGTATAAAATCCTTACATTTTCCTTAAATTCATATATTCTTGAAAGTGAGAGAGGAATAAAGGTTGGGGCTTCTTATTGGGTAGAAATTAAATATGTAGGTGCCATCTTTGGACAGTATTCTCAGAATATGCCTAGTGCATACATTTACTGATTTGGCTTGGTGAATAAGACAAGAGCAGGTACTTGAAAATGCCTAGATCTATTTCATTGTGGGAAAGAGTGCATATTTTGAAAAATATAAAGGAGAACTAAAATTAGATCAAGAGACAAAAAATGAGCATAATGACAACTTATTTATTTATTATTATTTCCCTGTTAAACTGAACATATTTTTCTTTTTCAGTCCTATGACAATGGGTTGGCACAGGGAGCTGGACTTGAATCTCATGGTAAGGCATCTTAAAATAAATGGACATGTAGTTTCTTTTGTTCCTTCAAATAACATCATGGTATCTTCAACATGTAGGACCTCAGAAGTCTGTCTCAACTCTTGGTGCAGCCTGACTGTCTTCTTTCCTACTTCTCTCTGTTGACACTGCTGTGCCAACTCGAGCCTCTCCTAGGTCAGTAACCATTCAGAGATTATTCAGACCAGAATGTTCAAACAGTACTTTCTGGTGATCATTTCAGCTGTTAGTTGCATGAAAACATCTTGGGGTGATTTAAAATATTGTTAGAAAACAGCACGTTTTCTTCTTTGGTGTAATACTAAAAAGCTAGATACAGAATATTAAACATGAATCAATGAATTTGTGAAGAAAAAATTTTTTTTACCTCCTTAATATAATTGTCCTAAGTCATAGTGATAAAACATTTTGCCACATAGCATATGTTCACTGCATACATTAATACAGTTTCTCCTTTCACACTTTTCCTCAATTTTGGCAGAACCAGAGTGAGCGATAGTCACTTAGTTTGTCAAAACATCAATAGCCTGAACTCTTTCAAGTGGAATATATCGTGTAGAAGTAAATGCACTTCCTTGCTCCTTTTTTTTTTTTTTTTTTAAAAAAAGAGCCCAGATCAGGGAGGCTCTCTGAGTGAAATCCTTGTTTCCTCTTCATCACAGCAGTGTTTTTGTGCTCACCTGTGTGTCCATCCCTCTGCTAGCACGATAGAGTAGAAAGAACACATCAATATTCAGGTCTCAGCCCTAACACTAGCTATGTGGCTTAGGCCCCTTACTTAATCTCTCTGAGGATTTCCTCATCAACAGAGTAGAAATAATTATATCTTTCTTTAAAATTATTTTTAGAGATACGAGGGAAACTGGTTTGTAAACTGTAAACCATGTATAAACATTTTTTTAAAACACATTCCTTGTGCTTTCCCTAGGACCTGTCCTATCAGGTATCTCTTCCCTCTCTGACATTTTCACTCCCTCCTCCGGTGGTATTTGTAGAGCATACGTGTCACTAAGGGGCGTATAGAAAACTGTCTTGGATTTTCCTCTGAAGCCATACTGTAATTAGGACATCATAATTCTTGTGTATGTCTATATGAGATTGGGGGTGGCAGTAGCAATTATGTCACTGGTCATCACTACTTGGTAAGGAGGGATATACTTGTAGTTGCACAAAGAGGAAATCTGGCATCTATAAGAATTTCTGAGAAGACGAGGTCTGGGCTCACTATTGTAAAGGATGTTAATGGGCACTCAGGCGGAGGAGATACTTTGCAGTGCAGGAGACCTGTGGAACAAACACTGTTGTTCCCCAGAAAATGGGATTACGTTCTCTGGGATATGAAACAGAGAGGGCCGCTCAAACATGATACTCTCTGATGGAAAAAAAGTCTTGCTGAGTCACACAAGTAGTGATTTGGAGTCAGTATGACTCGAGTAGGATCACACCCAGCAAGATCATCATTGATGGGCTGTGGTTCATGCCAAAAAGCTTACATCTTCCTTTTACACTCTTTTTGTCTTGGTAGATTTAAGGTCTAAAGCCCGAGAGGAGGGCTTCCTACGCAGGGTGCCACAGTACAGGGTGTGCTGCAAATGGGGTATAGGCATGCCAAGCTATTGCTGCCTGAGCCTTTGGAGCAGCCAAGACCTAGGCGTCTAGAGCTCCCGTTTAGGTACCAGGAGCTCGCTCCTCAGGTCACCGCTGTGTGTTCTGCAAATGTCAGACGTTTTAATGTTCTTGTGTGCTGTGAGGTTAGATAGGCTGAGAAGTACTACTCTAGAAGGCTTTGGTATAGCCTCCCTTCCCTATCTTATCACTGTCTACACTGGCAAGAGAAACCTCTTTCTAAAAAGTAGTCTTGCAGATTGGGCACTCTGAAGTCATGGTGTTCTCCCTTTTTCTCCTTTTATTAATCTTTTTAGAATAGTGGTCCAGGTATACTATTTGCCCTTCTACACAAATGGCTTGTTCTTTAATTTTTCTGTGTAAGATTCAGCAACTTAAATGAAATATTTCTTTTAAAGTCATGAATGGTCTACATTTCAAATCCAGTGTCTTTTTCTCATTCCTCATCTTCTATTTATTGAAGCAAATGAAGCTGTTAGCCTCTTCCCCTTCTTTCTTGAAGTATCAATTCCTCTTGTCCTTCTTCCTGACAAGTTGTTTCTGGCTCCTTCACAATTTTTGTTTCTTCCTCTCACCTCTTTATCTTAGTCCAACTTCCTTCTTTTCATTGGATCATTCATCTTTCTAAATATCAGGACTCTTATACTTGCTATTCCTTCTATATAGAATCCTCCACTCCCATCCCTAGCAAACACCTGGCTTCACTTCACATCCTTCAGGTATTGGCTCAAATGATATTTTTGGAAAAGCCCCCTTTTTAAAATTGCAAACCACCCACAAACACACCTCCTGTTTAGAGTTGCAAACCAACCACAGATACATACCCCATTCTCTGTCCCCCTTTCTGGCTTTATTTTTCTCCATATCACTTTTATTTTATTTATTTGTTTATTGTCTGTCTCCACATAATATATGCCTCATGAGATCAGAGGTTTTGGCCTATTTTATTCGCTGTTTTATCTCCCACACTTGTAACACGTGGCACATAGTTAAATGAACTAACAGATGGTTCCCTGTCAATCATCCCTGGGGTGATGGCACCCACACTTTGTTTCCAAATCTATACTGTTGCTTCTGAGCTGCATACTGCCTTTCTGTGTGCCTGCCAGGCAGAGCTAGCTACCTTTATATCTCTCAAGCTGCACATTTTTAAAAACCATCATTCTGCTCTTTCCTTCCTTCCAAGTCTGTTTTTGCTATTCAGGAATGTGGAACTATTCTGATCTACTGATTTTTCAGAGAGCCAGAAATCCAGAATTTGGGGTGTTTAATCTCCTGTTCTGTTTTTTGTTGTTGTTGTTCTTAACTTGCCAGTCACACCAGTCCTCCATTAGTCACCAGTTTATAACCTTTTACAGACTTAAAAGGAAAAGAATTTATTTATTAAGCAGCTGCTCTGTGCCAGCTAACAGTTTTCTCACTTAATCCTCACACTAGCCCTCCGAGAGTGGACCTCTTGGTATTAGTTAGATTCAATCAGAAGCAAAATCACTATGAATATTAAAGACTAGGAATTTATTATAGGAGTAAGATTTTACATGGTTGTGGAAGAAGATGGAGAAGTAAGGCCCTGAAAGGGGTAGCAGGTGGATCAGGAAAGAGTCACTGACAAGCTCTCCTGAGGCACTGGCACAGGTGGACAAGTGAGACCTTGCAGGGGAATCTGGAGAGCCAGGTGCATGCAGCTGCCAGAATGTAACTGGAAGGCTGTTGTTCGTACATCCATTCGTGGGCCTGGTGTCACTAGAGCAAGAAGTAGAAAGAACTTGGATTCCAAGTATATGGGAGAATAAGGGCAAGCTAGACTCTCACAGCACCTCTACCCTTGTCTCTTACCTTCTGTGCCCACAACCAGGGCAATGGCTACTGCTTCACTTCCACCTTAGAGATCTCACACAGATTTCTCTAGCTTCAGACCATATAAAGAAGGGGATTCTGGGAAACAGTTCTCGCTTAGCCAAGTTAACACAGTATAAAACCACCACAGTGATTATTGTCGTTTTACCCAGAGAAGGTAAGTAACTTAACTCCTAGGCTCACATATCAGGTAAGTGTCTTGAAACCCTATGCTTGTTCAGCAGTACCATTCTGCCCATATTTAAATCTCTTAGTGTAGTTCTCCGTGGTCCAGTGCCAGCCTAGCTTTGTAATGTGAGAGATCCCTTCCATGTGCTCTAGGTTGCAGAGAAAATGTATTCTCCAAATGTTCTTACATGCCTTCTCACCCCTGGACTTTACTAATGTTCTTTTTCCTATACTTGAAATGCTTCCCTTTTACTTCTCTTCATTTCCCTTTCCTTAAACTTCAAATTTTACCCATCTTTCTATGCTTAGTTTCACTGTCACATTCTTTGTAAAATCTTTCATTGTTTCTTGTCCCCCCTAGCCCTAAGCAATTTCTCCCTTTTCTTATATTCCCGTAATACTTGGTTCGTACCATTTACTTCTGTTTACCTTCTCTGCTAGGTTGTAAACTGATCGTGTCTTATTTATGTCATACTCCATATGCCCTTGAATATTGTAGTTGTCCAGTACATATTCGATGAGTTAGTTATGCTGTATTCCACTCTGCATCCGAAAGCTGGGAAGGCTGAATTTAGAATGTGTACTTCTGCTACAGTTTGATGTTAATCAAGTTTTTTCATGTGTTCTTTGTCCTAATTCCGCAGTCTAAATGCTGCTTAATACACTGTTTTCTTTTTCTTTTTAACTCAACTGCTGTTCTCCAACACCTGCTTAGCCTGGAGTCCATTTGTCACGAGAACTAAATAGGCACATTGTACCCTTCTAGGCCATGATTATCAAATGTTATGATTCTGTTTATCCTAGTGATTCTTTTATGATAGTACAGTTTTAAGGGAAAATGTTCATGTGTTTTGGAAGAATTAGATTTTCCTACTTCGCTAGGATTGAAACTACTTTTCCCCTTGAGATTCATAATGTAAAAGTTCACATATCTTCATTTGATTCCATGATTCTTTTAGAATATCTCTACTCCTTAATCCAGAAGAGAAGTATTAAACTTTACTTGGCCTGATTTCGTCTAAGCATTCAACTCCCTTGAATCTCCCTCACTTTACCTTTTTCATGTGGTGTTTAAGAGTAAAATGATGTACTTATTTGTGTACCTGTTTACTTAGCTTTCTACTTTAGCTGTATGTTTGTTGACCATCTTAAATTACACATTTCAGAGCACATAGATTCTTTCAAATTATTTGGTATATACAAATAGATACTAAGAGAATGCTTAAAAACGAGCTTTAAAACCTTACGGGAACAATAAGTTAAAACATAAGTAAAGCATAGCAAACAGAACCAGAGTCAGTAACATCTCCTTTACCCTGCAACTGGAAGAACTGGGGTAGGTTGTAAAGAGGGAACCAGTCCCTCCCAGCTGTGATTTTTTTATGACAGTGGTATTCTGTGTACATTAATTATCCACATAACTGAAGCATTCCACTTTAGGTGGCAAACTTTCAGCAGTTTCAGGTGGAAATCTTTCTCTTATTTGTATGTGCCTTAATATTCTCGTACTCTTACATGCCTTCGATACAGAAGGTTATTTTCATAACCTTCTTCAACCAGGGCATAATGAACAGAATTTAATCTTTTCTTGATGAATTCAGATCATTATTATGAGAAGGAATTCTTAAATTGTACTTTAATATATATAGTGATGTAACATTCTCGAAGATTTTTGAAGCTTGTAGGAATCATTGACCTAATCCTATTTAGCCCCAAAAGGATATTCTAGTTGAGGTCTTGTGCCTGCTTTTTCTTACTGTACTTATTGTCATAATGTTACCTGTCTTTTCTTGCTGTTTTTGTCTGCCTCTAACACTCTTCTAACATCCTACTTTTAATCCAGGTTTTTAGAACTGGTGTTCTAAAATTGTTTACACAGGAACCTCTCAGGGGTAAATGTTGATAAGTGAATTTTAGCTTAAAGAATAGACTTTGTAATGACTGTGTTTGGCTACTCAGAGACCAGGCTTACTTCAGAAATTGTCATTTTCAAAATCTGGTCATTTGGGCAAAGTAAAGAGTATTTTTATTTTGAATTGTGCCAGTTTGCTTTAAAAAATCCGAACAATTATTTTGGAGAGTAACAATTTAGTGTGTCTTTATTTCTTGGTAGATAGTTTTAAAGATTATGTACTTTCTCTTAGAGGCTTTATATTTAATGATGTAATAATACCTGAAGTCATGGCCAGCTTCTCATGAAAGAGAAATTGAAACTAGTAGGTCATTGAAGGGGAAATAAGATTGATAGTTGCTGAATAGAAATTATTCTAAAAGGTTATGATAAATCTGTTTTACTTTTGTTTTAATTCACTCATGACTAACATAGATCTCCCTTTTTTTTTCTATTGGGAAAAATTCTGAAGACTAAATAGTTCTTACAGTGTGACCCTTTTATTTATTTATTTTTATTTTTTGACAATGAACCTTTTAATGTGATAGCTGCCTTGCATTTTCTAGAGAGAATGCTCACTTTTCCTTTGCCAGAGAATACAGCCAAGATTTGTAACACCAAAAGGAAAGTTACAGGTTGAGGCATATTAGGAACAATCTATTTAAAGATATGGAATTAATAAAAATCACTAGGTCAAGTTGTAATAAGTTGGAAACATAAGTATTTTCAAATTGTTTGGAGTTGACAGCAGATAACGCCAATGGAAAGTGGTGGGGGTTTTTTTGTTGTTGTTTTTTCCTTTATGGAAAAACACTGACTTTTCATTTCCCGAGGAAAGTAATTACCTTTGTGACTATATTGGTTCTATTGAAGCTGTAACATTTTAATAAACTTAGGGGTATAAAACAACACAAATTTATTCTCTTACAGTTCCAGAGGCCAGAAGTCTGAACTGCATCTTACAGGGCTTCAAATCAAGATGTCAGCAGAGCAGGTTTTTTCTGGAGGCTCCAGGGGAAAATCTGTTCCTTTGTCTCTTTCAGCTTCTGGTGGCTGCTGACATTCTTTGACTTCTTGTCTCATCACTTTAGTTTCTGCTTCCATAGTCACAATGCCTCCTCTTTGACTGTGGTTTAATCTCCCTCTGCCCCCCCTTTATAGGGACACTTGTGGTTACACTTAGGGTACACCCCATCCAGGATAATCTCCCCGTCTCAAGATCCTTAACTTCCATCACATTTGCAGAGTCCTTTTTGCCATATAAGGTAGCATGCCCATGTTCAGGGATTAGGACCTGGATATCACTGGGGGGCATTAGTCAGTCTACCATAGTGAGCATGGACCTGTATTGTGCATCTACTTCCAGATACAGTTTTCTTCTCCACACTACCCCCATCCCCAACACACACACACACACACACACACACACACACACACTTGCCCTTTGCTAAAACTTTTCTTCCTTAAATTTCTTAAGCTGACATATAAACTTCTAGTTTATGTTATATGTGAAAATCAGTCTGTAGCTTTAGGCAGATGGAACCTCAATTCATAATCAATACACTGTCTTTAAGGGAATTAAAATCAGACTCAGGTGATAGAGTAGTAGACAGGGAGTAGGAGTTCTAGATTTTAGTTTCAACTCTCCCATTAACCATATAATTTTGAACTACTTTCTAAATCTTTTTTCATTTAAAAAATTGTTCTTACGGCCTTAAGTTATTTTAATTTTTTTCTATTTCATCAAGTTCATATTGAAGACTCCAGTGCTTAGTGGTTATTTTAAATAGTGAAATTAAGGTAAATAAAATAGTGAAATAAAAGTAAAATTAATTGTCTTTTAATTTTATTTCACTATTTTCTAGAGTTATTTAACCCTTTTTTTCTTCAATCATTTCATATTATTTTCCTAGACATCTAATAAGTTTAAAGTATTGTGTGGTTTTAATTAACAGGAGGATCAACTTTTTGTGGCATTGCATCACTGTGCCTGATGGGTAAACTAGAAGAAGTTTTTTCAGAAAAAGAATTGAACAGGATAAAGAGGTGGTGTATAATGAGACAACAAAATGGTTATCATGGAAGACCTAATAAGCCTGTCGACACCTGTTATTCTTTTTGGGTGGGAGCAACTCTAAAGGTAAGAGAAATAATAAAAATGAGAAACCTTTACTCTTTGTTAATAAAAAAACTGTGCGTAAAGGGTTTGGTCTTTGTAATGTTCATTAAATATTGTTAGGTTTAGGGCAAAAGGTTTTTCCTGTTGCTCTGGCAAAGCTAGTCTCTGTATGGTTTTTCCACAGAATTCAATTATCTGTTGTACTACTTAGAAATTTCTATTCTTATAAAGCTCTAGTGTCCCAGAACCTATGTAAGAAAGTAGGTGTAATGTCATAAAAAACTTTTACCTGAAACTGATCGGTGGTCTGTCTAGTGGGGAGATCTGTCTGAACATACCAGTAAAGGGTTTATGGGAAAATTTAATCTTAAAAGATAAACCATGGGTCATTCCTTTAGAAACCATCTAAGGTTTTCTATTTTGTATTAATTTATTTGTGTCAGCCTTCTGAAATGTATTGATTAATATGTTCATACATTTTCTCCATCTCTACTACCTTTTGATGTACCTAAATACATAAGCTTGTTAGCCATTGCATACCCACAAGTTTTCAATACCTTAAAATCGCCTTTTTTGCCTTTAAAACATATCACCTAGGCCTGATGTTCAGGAATCTAACAAAAGTCTATGTTCATCATCTATACACAGTAAGTCCCCTGCATATGAACAAGTTGCATTCCGAGAGTGCATTTGTAAGTCCAGTTTGTTTGTAAGTCTAACAGAGTTAGCCTAGGTACCCAACTAACACAATCGGCTGTATAGTACTGTACTGTAATAGGTTTATAATACTTTTCACACAAATAATATGTAAAAAACAAACACAAAAAGTAAAACATTTTTAATCCTACAGTATAGTATTTGAAAAGTACTATAGTGCAGTACCACAGCTGGCATAGAGGGGCTGGCATCGAGTGAACAGGCAAGAAGAGTTACTGACTGGAGGAGGGAGAGGAGTTGGGAGATGGTAGAGCCAAAGGATCGTCAGCAACAGGAGACGGAGGGCAAGCTGCAATTTCACTCACGCCTGACGTGGATGGCACAGGTTCTGGTTCCTTGCTGGATTCAGTTCTATCTACCCTCTTGAAAAAACGATCCAGAGATGTCTGGTTAGTAGCTCTTTTTTTCTCGTCATAGATGACACGCTAGCACTGGATTGCATTCTGAATGGCTGCTGCAACCTTCGTGTACCGTTCTACATTCGGGTCCTGTGCCTCAAAAACTAACAGTGTCTCCTCAAATAAAGAAAATCCCCTTGCCATTTCCTGCATCATGAATCTCTTCGGTTCTTCAGCTACTTCTTCCTCTTGTCTCTCTTCATCCTTTCTCTGGGCCTCCAGTTCCATCAGGTCTTCATTAGTAAACTTCTCCTGTTGCACACCAAGGAATTCAATGAAGTCGTCCTCTTGCAGATCTAGCTTGAAATAAAGATACTGTACTACTGTACTCTATACAGTACTGTACAGTAGAGTACACAAAAAGCACAACCACTTGTAGAGGATGCACGCATGTGACAATGTACGCCAGACATGTGAACTGACTTACGCGATTGGACATGTGAATGCACGTTTGCATCTTTGAATGTTCACAACTTAAAGGTTCGTATGTGGGGACTTACTATAATATCCTAATTTTTTTCTCTTAAACAAAATTCATACATGTGGTTGAAATGAATTGGGAAAATAGAACAATTTAAAATGAAGGCAATAGCCTCTGTCTCCTCACTTTTAGTGCCATTCCTCAGGTGCACCATATTAATTTTTATAATTATGAAAAATTTCAAACATACCCAAAAGAAGAGAGAATAGTGTATAATGAACCCTTAATATGTTCATCAACCAATCTCAACAGTTGTCATCCCAAAGCCAGCCTTCATTCATCCATATACCTATCCACTTCCCTCACCCTCACTGACTAATATTTTAAAGCAAATCCCAGATACCATTTTTTATATTATCTGGAAATTTTTCAGTATAATCGCTAAACAAAAAGAGCTTTTTAAAAAATGGAACCGTAGTATCACTTCTAAGAAATCAGCCATAGTTCCTTATCATTAAATATCAAGTCAGGATGATATATATTTCCTATTGCATCACATCAAGAGGCATATAATATAATCTCTGGCTGTCTCTCCTTTTGATCAAAGGGCTCCAGAGTTGTCAAAACTGATTCATCCATTATAAAGTTCCCCATGAGCCTTCTTTGTTCACTTTTTTTTTTATGGTGTTAAAATATACGTAATGTAATAAAGTTTAACTATTTATAAGTGTACAAATCACAGTGTTGTGTAACCAATACCACTGTCTATACCCCAAACATTTTCATCATCCTAAACATAAACTGTGCTCATTAAACAGTAACTCCCCATTCTCCCATCCCTCCAGCCCCTGCTAACCTCTATTCTACTTTTTGTCTCTGTGAATTTACTTATACTAGGTACATCATATAAGTAGAATCATATAATCTACTGTGTCCTGTGTCTGGCTTATATTTCTCAAGCTCCATCCATTTTGTCACATATATCAAAATTTCGTTCCTTCTTATGGTTGAGTAAATATACCTGTTTTATGTATATACCACATTTTGTTTTTCTGTTCATCTGTTGATGGACACTTGGATTGTTTTCACCTTTTGGCTATTGTAAATATGGTGGCAGTGAGCACTGGTGTAAAATAAATATCTGTTTCTGGATAATTACCTAGGAGTGGAATCGGTGTATTACATGGTAATTATATGTTCAACTTTTTGAGAAACCACCAAACTATTTTCCACAGTGGCTGCACCATTTTACATTCCCACTAGCAATGTATAAGCGTTCCAATTTCTCTACATTCTCACCAATACTTGTTTTTTCTGTTTTTTTTTTTTTTTATAATACCATCCTAATGGCTATGTGGTGACATCTCATTTTGGTTTTGATTTGCATTTCCCTAATGATTAGTGATATCGAGCACCTTTTGATGTGCTTATTGGCCATCCTGTGTATCTTCTTTGGAGAAATGTCCAATTTATCTATTTTTTCTTTTGTTGCCCGTGCTTTTGGTTGTTATTCCATGAAATCATTGCCAAATCCGATGTTATGAAGATTTTCCCCGATGTTTTATTCCAACGGTTTTATAGTTTTAGTTCTTGAACTTAGGTCTTTGATCCACTTTGAGTTGATTTTTGTATATGGTATAAAGCAAGAGCTTCAGCTTCATCCTTTTACATGTGGGCATCCAGCTTTCCCAATGCCATTTGTTGTAAAGACAGTTCTTTACCCATTAAATTGTCTTGGCACCTTTGTCGAAAATCATCTGTTTATTTCTGGGCTCTCCATTCTATTGCATTGGTCCTTACTGTTTTAATTACTGTAGCTTTGTAATAAATTTCAACGTCAGGAAGTATGAGTTCTTGACATTTTTCTTTTTAAAGATTGTTTTGGCTCTTCAGGGCCCCTTGCAATTTCATGTGAATTTAAGGATTGGCTTTACCATTTCTTAGGGAAAAGGCTGTTGAAATTTTGATAGAGTTTACATTGAATCTGTAGATTGCTTTGAGTATTGTTGACATCTTAACAATGTCAGGTCTTCCTATCCATGATGATGGAATGTTTATGCATTTATTTAGATCTTTAATCTTTCACCAGTGTTTGGTAGTTTTTTGCATACAGATATTTCACCTGCTTAGATAGGTTTATTCCTAAGTATTTAAATTCTTTTGGAAGCTGTTATGAGTGGAATTGCTTTCCTAGTTTTCTTTTGGATTGTTTGTCGCCGATGTATAAAAGCTTCATCATCTTCTTACGGAATGGTTTTAGCAGCCGTTGAGGATCATTACTTAGGTCCATTATGTCATTGGGGGTTGCTATATGGTGATATTCTATCATTCCCTCTAAATTTATTAACTAGGATTCTTTTATAAAGAAGAATTTCACTTTAACTTAAGGTATGGTTATACAGAGAAAGGCAGATGATTCTTTCTCTTAATTTTAATAATGTTCATTCAGTCAGTGAGTTGGTTCCCTAGCATCCTCTAAAGTTTTCCAATAAAATAATTGGGTTTTAGGGTTTTTTTTTTTTTAACCTTTGAGTATCACTGTGAACTCATAGATTTTAATATATTTTATCCATTTTAGTCCATTACATTGTTCTTTTTAATGCTCAAATTGTCCCATCTTTAGCCAGTAGGAGCCCCTTCAAGTTGTTTCTTGAGTCTTTTTGATATGACCTTGGTGGTCTTTGACAACTTTCTAAAGGCAACTACTTTTAAACCTTTTTAAAATTTTTAATTCTTATGGATAACTTTAAATAATAACTTTAAATATGCTGATTTCTTGACTTAACACCTTTAGGCATTATCCCAGCTATGAAAACATATTCCCAACTATAAAAAATGAAGATTTGGCCTCCCCTTTTTCCAGCAGATTGTTACTGGTATATATTTTTTTTAGTTCTGAACCATTTCTCTTCCTCTCCCTTCTAAACCTTTCAGTTTACCTTTACTTTTACAACATCAGCTTAGGTGACATTCATATTTTGTTCAGTAACAATGATCAAATATTTTATGCTTTGCCTTTAGGTTGATTTTAAAATTTGAAAACCAGTAATCACATATTAGGTCTGTATAAATACTTTTTATTGCTAAACCAAGTACAGTGTTAAGATTATTGTTCCTTCTTTCTGTGTAATGACTTATGTGCCACTTGATGAAAAATGTTTCTAGCATCAGGAGTCTAAAGAGTCTCTGCTTATATTCTATTAATTAAACCAAATGAATGAATAAGTTGGTTTCTTATTTGTACCATAACCTTATTATTGGGTTTGTTTCTCTTTTTGAGAAATAATGCTTCTTTATTAATCATTAATACCTTTCGTGGCTCTCTGATTTATTGACACACTTTCAGCTGCTTTGTGACACTTCTTGAACTTTCTTATCTACTGCTCACCACTCCCCAACCCCATTCTCTTCACAGTTTGACAATCCTTTATTTTTTTCTATTGAATGGGATCTTCAGAGAAAGGACAAATACATGTCCTAAATCTTTAAGCTACATAATTTTTTATGCTAAAATTGTATTTGTCTCACCTTGTATCTTTCCTAATTAAAGAGCTTTAATTTTTTACTATTCTCAAACAAAACTGTCTCTAGCACGTGGTTAATAATTTTTGTTGCTCTTTTTTGAAATATTTTTAGTTTTCATTACCAGCAATTTGTAACTAATAGTTCAAAAGCCTGTCATGGGCTTCCCTGGTGGCGCAGTGGTTGAGAGTCTGCCTGCCGATGCAGGGGACACGGGTTCGTGTCCCGGTCCGGGAGGATCCCACATGCCGCGGAGCAGCTGGGCCCATGAGCCATGGCCGCTGAGCCTGCGCGTCCGGAACCTGTGCTCCGCAACGGGAGAGGCCACAACAGTGAGAGGCCCACGTACCGCAAAACAAACAAACAAACAAAAAAGCCTGTCATAAGAGTTAGAATATAGGTTAATTAAATTGCCCTTTTAAAAATAACTGATGAAGTTGAGCATACTGGGAAGTTGTGTTTTGAATGTAGCTAAATGTGATGCAGAGAAGTCAGTTGGGTATGGTTCAAAAGAAGGAAATAGTGAGTGGGTCAAGAAAAGGAGAGTATATTTGATAAGATGATAAAAAAAAGTTAATGTGGTTGAGAATTTTAAATGCTCAAGCCCCCTAGGCTTGTTCTGAGAGCCTTACTTAATTAGAGAAAAGCATATTTAAATTACATATATCTGAAAATTGAGCCAAAGGTCAATATGAAAGTTTTATGTCAATAAATTTATATTTGTCATGTCATTTCAGCTTCTGAAAATTTTCCAGTATACTAACTTCGAGAAAAATAGAAATTATATCTTATCAACTCAAGATCGCCTCGTAGGGGGATTTGCCAAGTGGCCAGATAGTCATCCAGGTAATTTATTTTTTGTATAAATCCAGAGCAACTTTTGTTTATTTTTTGAGTAGATCTTCAAGCATCTTTGTCAGAAAGGGCATATGATAGAAAATATAGGCACAGTTGTAAACTTACTTTAAATAATGTTTTTAAAAAGGTAAATTGTTTAAGTTTATGGTAGATTTAGGGTCTTTGGGGTGTAAAGGAAGGATTTGATTATCAAGATGTATTGGTATAGTTTGCCCTTTTTTCCATATATTTCACTTAGCAGTGTTTCATCTTGTTGCGGGCAGTAAGGCAGGTGGTCTGAATGGTCCCTGTCCAAAATAGAATTGGTTCATCCAAGATCTTTAGGATTACTAGCTATCACTTGAGCTCTGCAGAATAAATTACTCTTAAATCCAAAAGGGAGCTAGTTCTTACTCTTTTCATAAGTCATTAAATCAGAAATCTCAAATCCTGAATACAGGTGCCCCTCACTGTCCATACTCTTATTCTCTGAATTTTGGCAGATTCAGGTTATTTTTTTTAGATGAATACTTTTGCTATATGAACTCTCAAACCATTCACTCTCTAAAACTCAGGAACCAAATAGATTCAGACAATACAATATTCCATGCTTTCCCAGCTCAGGAAAGGCATAGATGTGAAGAACAAAAGATTCTTGTATTTCATAAGTACTTTTAAAAGGGTTCTTCAGAAATAATGACATTTCTTCAAAATATGTGGATAATTCTATTTTCCAAACCTAGACAGGCCATAGTCTAAGCTGCATGCTCTAATATAATAAAGTCAGTAACTACATGGATGCCATCTACAGACCCCTCAGGCCTAGCCTGCCAACACAGCTCATCATCTCCGTGCTCTGCCCTGCCCCAAAACTTTGGTGGCACTAGGCCCAAGTTCAGGCCTAGGATTCTGAAAATGTCTTACCAGTCTTCCTCTAGTCCAGTGCCCCTCCTAGTGACACTGTGTGTGTGTATGTACATTTGCTTAAATGAGAGGAAAGGGACCAAAGCTCTTTTCAGACTCCCAAAGGGATCTCTGATGCAAAAGAGAACCTCTAATCTAAACTCTTCTGTTAAGTCTGTTACAATTGTTGAAAAACTTTCTTAGCGCTCAGAGTCAGCTGGCACTGCACACAAGGCCCTCCCAGGATTTGGCTCCTCTCCCACCGCTAGCATCGTTCTCCAAGCTGCTTGCCCTTCCCCCTTAGGTTTCACCTCCAACAAAATGAATCTATTTATAGCTTCCAAAAAACTCAATTCAAGACTTTGTTAAAAATAAGTCAGAACACTGACACTTTTGATAAGCAAATTGACCAAGTATTAGCTATAAATATATGACACTAGATTTAAGGAATGATTGTTTTTGCAGCATTGCAGTAGTGTCATGGTTTTTATTATTAGTCTAGAACCTCTTCACGTCCTCTCTTGTCATAGAACAGTTATGGTCAGAATATGTACCTGAATTGAAGTACAAATAATGGGCTCATGGAATCATGTCAGGAATATTTCCTGACATCCATATTTACGTGTATTTTCATGCAAACTATGCTTCTTTTTAAAAAATGTACAATGCTTTTAATTTCTAAAGCAAAATAATATTTTTAAATTTTGATATCTATAACACATAGCTGTAAATATGTTTGAAAAGTGCCTCAAGAAAACAGTTCTTTTGGTATTGATTCCATTGTTTTCAATCAGTACATGGTACTATTTTAAAAAATAATGTACTGTTTTAACAAATAATGGGAATAAGGAAATGACAGTCTCTTGAAAAGCATTTGTTATATAAACATGTTGAGATACATTTTGATTTTTTACAGTAGCTTTTTTAAAAGAAAATTATTGGAGCTTTTTTCTAGAGAGATCAGTTGTTTAACATTTGAGTAAATACTTGGATGTAATATTTTTTATAGATATGTTACAATGTCTTCAGATCCTGTACATTACAGAGCATAGGAAGTGTTTGTATGATAAATTGAATTTATGTGGAAAAGATCTGTTCCCAGAGCTGTTATAAAAATCATTTTAGTAAGAGTTTTTAAAATTAGCTTATTCTTGGTTCTAATAAATCAATCTAGTAGCAGATTTGACACACAGATTTTATGTACATTTATAGGAAAAACTTAGGAAAAAATGAAGTTTTATTATGAGGAAAATATATATTTCAACTCTAAAGTGCTTGAATACGTCATCACCTACAGACAAAGAGGGTTTTTTATTGGGGTTTTTTTTGTTTTTGAGGATTGAAACATTACCTTCTATTTCATTAGCTTTTACAAAACATCCTTTTGAGAAAAAAAAATTCTTACATTACTGGAAAGTGTAAGATCCTATTTTATTTATTCTAAGTGTATTTTCTGTTGCATTCTTTTCCTAGAAAAGTTTCCTTATTTCTGTACAATAAAATTTAATGTTGCTTTTTAATTTAGAAAAACTGCAAGAAAACTATAATAGTATAGGAAAAATCAAGTTTATTTTTTGTGGTCTGAAAATTAGAGGAAAATGAGCTAGAAGAAACCTAAGTATTCTCTGAAAAAGACATAAAAGGGGATTAACATGGACCTTCATTGGTGAAATAACTTTTTCACAAATAACATTGAGTAAGCACAACTGTCATTCCTTTTTTGAAAAGTAAATGATACTTTTGTGAGTAAAACTTTCTCTTTAATTCTTTTGACACAAAAGATGTTTTGAACTTTAATAGCTCATGAGACCATAAATGATGACGAACTCAAAAACAGAAAAAAATTTTGACTGCTACAAAATCTGCATTTTGTAGCGTTCCCATAACTGCAGAGCTCTGAGCCCTTTCAGAAGTCATATAAGGCTCTCAGGCAAGCAACAGTCTTGTGATTTCAGTGGCCATTTAATGGAAGAAAGTCGCTGCCCCCTGAAAGATGGGAAACAGTAGTGAGGCCACTGTAGAAGAATTGTTATGGTATGAACACTCACATTATTATGACCAAATAGAATGTGTGAGTTTGTTTTTATTGTCAGGTCATATATTTTTAGAATGACTGACATTACCTGAAATAGGGAAATTAAATATGGTACAGCATTCCAGAATGGATTATTTTGCCTAAGCTTCTTTCATTTAACATAGTATTGTCATCATATATGGTTTAGGAACTGTCAGAAGTAAAACTTAGGGGGGAGGGCTAATGCTACTTAGATTCTGAGGTTTATTTTCACTTTTAAGAAAAAATTTCTGTTTATGATATAAAGCTCCTTGTTTCCATATTCTATAGTAAGCAAAAGGGAAAACCCATTAGAGTGAGAAGTCTTTTATATCACTGGTACTCTTCCTTTTTGTTCTTTAATCACAGAGGATGTTGGTAGTGTCACTTCTTCAGCTAGGAACTGTTCTCCTTTGTTAGTGATGTTTTCTTGAATAATGTATCATCTGATTTTGATCACCTGGTTTTTAAAAATTTGGGGTTTGAGACAGCAAATATTTCAAAAACTGTATTTAGTATTTTTCTAAATTTATTTTTAATGTAGTGATGGGCTGATAAGTAGCTAAAATATTTTGTACAAATAAGAATGCCTGTTATGATAAAACTGCCTTATTTTCAGATGCTTTGCATGCATACTTTGGAATTTGTGGCCTGTCACTAATGGAGGAAAGTGGCATTTGTAAAGTTCATCCTGCCCTGAACGTAAGCACACGGACTTCTGAGCGCCTTCGAGATCTCCATCAGAGCTGGAAAACCAAGGACTCTAAACAGTGCTCAGAGAATGTACACATCTCCACATGACTAACTTTAGATTGGGAGGGTGGGGGGATTTGTAGCCTAACTGTAGCTCAAGGTTAAAAGCCATGTATAACCAAGTGTGCTCTTTTTTTTAAGAGGTAGAGTCTTACAATCGAATCTTGTGCTGATGTCACTTTGGTATATGGTCTTGAGCCAGTAACCTTCGTACTAGGTTTCAAGGAAATCTTTGTTGAAGTTTGAACCACAGTGGACTCTGTTGTGGTTCTTAAATGTTTATATACTGTATTTCTAAGTTCTCTGAGGCAAACTAACTGTATGTATGAAGGTTATCTTTTTAAAAAGCTCTTCAGTACAAAATTGTATCATAAATACAAATCTTCAAAAGAAGTTTACAGTTCACATAGCATTGATAATCTTCAGGTGAACACTTAGTGATCATTTAAAAAGCTTGACTGCTGATGGTAGAACATTGCTTTAATGAATTAAGTATCTGGGATTATTCTTTGAAAACAGATGATCCCATAATTTTTAAAAAGAAGACTTATTTTGACTTAAAATGTGCCAATTAAACTTTTGTGGCCTATACAAATGAAATTAACTTCATAGCAAGAATGAATAGGCTTAACTAATACAATAATTTTCTAAAGGGAGATTGTTTTAAGAAGACTATTATGTAACTGAGGGACAAGTAATATAACTGTATGTGATTGTGAATGGGGAAGTTTTGTGCTGTGCAGGTCATTTATTTTAGATGTTGCTGGGGTAAATAACAGTTATGTTTGATGTTAATCTCAAATCATTAGTTCCTTTTTTTCCCTTTCTGCAGAGAAAACAGTCTTATCTAGAAGGAAAGCCATTTAATGGTTTTGTTTCTTTTTCTGAGATATGTGATACTGTAAATTATACTTGTACTTTTATAACTGAGTTATTTTTAGCCATTTGGATTCTTATTTTTAGTTTGTTGCCCCAGTGTGTTAGCTGCTCAAATTTCAAACTGATGATTTTCTAATTTTTTCAAATGAAATAAGTAAACATTTAAGTAAAAAAATAGCACCGCTCAAGTAAAGTTAATGGTGTAGCTCCGTACACGGTCATTCATATTTTTGTATTTTCAGGTAAGTGGGAAGGAAATGTACCATTTAGGGGTTAAGGACTGGGGTTTTGCTTTTCTTTGTTTTGTTTTCTTCATTCTGTGACCTAGCTAATTGTAAAGGAATTAGTATAAAAACTCATTTTTATTAGTTATCAATAAATTACATCTGTCACTGTTGCTCTATGACGTTCAAAGTTATGAGAGTAGTGCTGAAATGGAGAAGGAAGTCTCTTCACCAGAGGGACTGGGTTTCATTTAAAGTCTTGATGATAATAAATGTTGGATTGTTAGTTTTACAAGTATCAGTATAAAAACTAAGTTACTAATATCACTGTTTAGGTATTGTAATATTTAAATTTTTAATTTCTTTCCTAGAGTGGAGAAAAAATACCCTTAAACAATGGTCCTTCCCAAAGGAAACGTAGTATATACTTGGAGAAATGATGCATTTATTATTGGCATGCTTAGTTTTAAACCTCAATTTGCCAAAGTCAAAAAAAAATTTTTTTTTAATTAGAAATAAAATCAGTTTTCTGATGGTGGGGATAAAATAAGCCTAACAACAGATGTCATCCTTCCATGAGTTATTCCAGTTTGTACCAGTTTAAATTCTGACAAATTAAGACATCTACATCTCAAACTAACTCATTTCGTAGACATCAGGAGTTAAAATGGCATATATGTAACGGCTTTAGAACTATTCAAAAAGCCCCCATTTTTTTTTTTTTTCCTGAATTGCCATTAGTGGTTGGAAGCTTAAAAAGTTAGTAATAGTAACCGTATTCGTATGAAGGAGAATTCCAAGGTCAAAGTATTTCAAAAAACTACTAAATATTTTCTAACTCCTTGTGTAATTTAATAGCATAAGATTATATATTACAATATGATTCTAATTGATATACTCGTGAGAGACCTCCTTGTGAAACTTTATGGGCCAGTGAATGTTCACATTCCACAGCAGCATATTGACCAAAAAAATACCAGCCCATTGTGAATTGTGGAGAAACTATTCCCAACTTTTTCGAAATAGTTACCTACAAGAAAAGTATTAATAAAATAAATTATAAGCACTATTTCATATATATACTTGGTTCTTTAGCAGTGGTGATAGAATGAGGAGGGGAATATGAAGTCTCAGTAACTCTGCTCCCTATGCTCTACGGCCAACTCCAGTATGGTATTTTTTAGACTATGGTAGGAGAGGCCTTGTTTTGAGCATATGCATGAAAACAAGGTTCATCAGGTCATATAACACAATTCAACCTATTTATCATCTACAGTGCTTTTAGATTTGACCTATACTGTGTGTACATTTTAATTAGATCTTTAAATAATTATTTATAAATATTCAAATTCAAATAGAAGTTTTGCCGACAGTGCTACATAGTTTGAAACTGTTGGGCCTGATAATATTTGAGAGTCAGTATAGTAAGGAGGTGCTCTGGAGTCAGATGACTTGGGTTTAAATCCTAGATCTGCCAGTTCACCAGTGTAATCTTGGACCCTAACTTCCCCTTTGATAAAATGAGGGGGGAAAAATGTAACTCACAAGATTGTTTGAAGATCAAATGAGGTAATACATATAAAGTACTTAGCATAGTACTAAGTAAATAAAGTAAATTCCTAATTATAATTTGTCATAACCATCATAAAATTGTTTTTAAAACCTCTCTTTTCTGTAATAGAGATCCCACAGAGTTTAAACTCGAGGAAGATGATGGCAGCACTGTAGTTTCTGAATCTCCCCATTCGAATCCAGAGTAACTAGGATAGCTATTCTACAAAACTAGATGACAGGGTGTCCCCATGAACTTTAGAATACAGTTTTATAAGGACAAACCACTGACCAACATAGTTTCAGCATCTCTGTGGGAGGAAGTGAAAGGCAGGCAGCTGGTTTCTGACAGCCTTGAGAATAGAACTATAGCATTGCCCCCAGTTTCTCACTAGAAAGTACAGTGGGCCAGTCTGAGAACAAAAGCTGAAACTGGGAGGGGTTCTACAGGTCCCCATTTGCAGGTAAGTGTTAGAGCAATATGATATGGTCTGATGATTGTGCTAAGAGCAGTCTGGGCCCGTCCTGTATACATCTTAAGACTAATGAGATAAAGCCTAGCTAGAATGAGAATCCAAATTGGGATAGGTACAATAGGACAAAGAGAAGAGAGAGTCCAGATAAATGTTGGGAAGGAAAGTCAATATACCTAGACATTATATGTGGACATAGATAATCTTTTAAATCACTTTGTGAAAATGAAAGAGGAACTTTAGGGCCGTAGAGCAAAGAAAAGTCGTCCTAGGGCACCCCTTCCTCCTAAAAGTACAGGAAAACTCATTTCACCCAAAAACAAAAACAAAACCTGAGGATTACAGTCAAAGCCCATTCAAAGTTGTTTTAAGGAATAAAAGAATAAGCAGCCCAATATCCCCACAGACATTGGAAGCACACCAGCAGGACATGACCACAAGACTGATGAAAACCTAGTATTTATTGATTAAAAAAAAGCCATTATGACAGGAAATTTATAATTTTAGAGCAATATCAATAAAAATGAGAAAAGCTAAGAATTACACAATCGAGTCTTAAAAGCTGGAGGAAAAAGCAAACCAAAAGGAAGTAGAAGGAAGGGATTAATTAAAAGGGGGAAGGAGGGAAGACAAGATAGACAAACCACCAGACAATCTTTTCAAGAAAAAGGAGGAAGCAAAAACACAAAAGTTTAAATGACAAGAGAGAGAACATAAAACAGTAAATTTTTCAAAATTATAACACTACTTTGAGTAATTTTATATAATAAATTAGAAAATGATAACCTTTCTTAGAAAAATGCCAATTGCCGAGATTACCAAAGTAGATACAGAAATTCAAAACAAATGGACTCTTTACAAAAAAAAAAATCAGGCCCAGATTGTTTCAAGGGTATTTCTACCAAACTGTCATGATTAAATAATCCTAATGTTGTTTAAACATTTCCAGGGGCTATAAAGAGACTCTTGAGGGCAAAAAAACACAAAAAAGGCTTCTAAATTCATTTTGTAAAGTGAACATGATAAGCATTGTTTCTAAAACCTGACAAAGTTTGTACCAAAGAAAATTATAGACCGCTCTCACTTATGAATATATCAGTACATAAATGTTAACAGTACATTAACAAACAATTCAGCACTTTCAAAAAATATTGTCATGAGTAAGTTGGATTTATTATAGGAATGTAAGAATATTATTAGACAATCCATTAATATTCATCATATTAAAAGAGTTAAGGAGAAAAATCATATGATTATCTCCATCTTTGCAGAAAAGACACTTGACAAAATTAACATTTATGTTAAATACACTTAATAAGTAGAAATTGATGAGTAATTCATTGACAGTGTACCTGTGCCCAAAAGCCAGCATCTTAATGTCGATACTAAAGTCAGGAACAAGGCCCACTATCTCCTCTACTATTTAACTTTGTGTTGGGGGATTTAGTCAATGAGATAAGACAAAAGAAAACAAAGAGGTGAATTGAAAAGGAAGAGGAAAACTTTTAAAATATGATTTTATATCTGGAAAGCACAAAGGAATTTGTTGAAAAGCTATAAGAGAACTTAGTAAAGTAGCAATTGCATACAACTAACATACAACTATCAGTAGCCTTCACCAGACACAAAAGAGTGCATACTCTGATTCCATTTAGATGAAGTTCAAAATGGGCAAAATTGTCTATGGTGTCAGAAATCAGTGCCCTCATTCAATCACTACCTCCCTCCTCAAAGGTAAGCACTATCAAGGCTTAAATCACCATCAGTTATGTCTGGTTTTGAACTTTCTTTAAGTGGAATCATAATCAACGCGTTAGTTTTCAACTGGTTTCTTTTGCTCCACAGGGACTGGAAGAGTACAAGGCAGAGTCTTTGGTGCTGGCGATGTTCTGTTTCATAATTTAGGTGCTGGTTACATAGGTGCATTCACTTTATGAATATTTATCAAGCTGTACACTTATGATTTGTGCACTTTTCTGTACGTATAATTACAGTTCAATAAAAATGTTTACTAAAAAGAATAAAAGACTATATATGTATATAAACCTAAACTAGTTAGAAGATGTTCTTGAAGAGAAGATCCCTTTTATGATTGCAAAAAAAGAAAAGAAAAAAAGAAACGTATATGTAAACTTGAGGTCCAAAACCTGTATGAGAAAATCTTAAAACTCTTGAAAGCCCTCACATGGCTCTGATGCACACTGAAATTTGAGAACCAATCGCTGATTTAGAAAAAGCAGCTTGCGCAGGAGAAGCAAGTAAGAGCCCCATAATTATTTGCAAATGTAAATTTTAAAAAGTTTGAGTTAACAGTAAGCTGAGTGCGATTCAACAATGTGCTCTTTGCTCCCACCCCAAAAAAGCTAATGTGATCTTAGTCTGTGGTAATAGGGTTGAAATGTAATGAATGCTCAGCTATGCAAAGAAAATATGACATTTATTTTCTCAAATGGACCCAATCTTCATTTGCCCGTATCTTCATCTATCAAGAGGTAGCGGAGGCTAAGGAGCGGGGCCATTTAAATTTGTCAGCTAACAATCTCAGTCTCTTCTGATATCAGTGTTTTTTTTTTTCTCTCTTGCTCCTTGTTGGCTGAGTATATGTGCCTCCTGGCAGTTCGTGGGGGCCTCTGTTGCAGGTTGCTGCTCTGATCTGGTGTCTACTAAGGTGTCTGCCGCCGGTCTAGTGTGGCCTTTGCAGGTGGGTTGCTGCCACTTGCCGCTAATTGCACAGTCCCAGCGCTATGGCCGTTTTGCTCTAATCCCAGGCCACCGCCCATCTCCCTGATTTTAGTGACACTGTATCTGCACCCTCCTGTCCCCTTCACACACACACACACACACACACACCCCACCCCACCCCATCTCTTTGGCCTATGCAGAAGCTCCTAGGTCTTTATTCCTGAAACACTGTCATTTCATTTATCTAGTAACCTCCCCTTCCACTTAATGGTACTGAGCCACCCTGGGTGTAGAGGTAAGCTAAAAGTATTTCTCCTAGGACTGCAGCCTCTTCTAGGAAGCCTGGAGAAACAGGTTAGAAGGCCACCTCATGTACCACATGTCTAAATATTTAAGAGTTACAAATCACACCAGAAAATTATGTTCTATCCTCCTAGACTGACAAATATAATAACAGATTTGGTGGGGGGAAAGCAAGTCATACCAAATAATTGTGAATAGCATAAATGCACAATTAACTTCATTTTCCACCCCAGGCCATGATTTGGCAGTTGGTGCTGCTGGGCTGGAGCAGAGCAGGCAGAGGGGAAAGATTTCTCCCTGATTTGCTAGCCTGCCAGCCCTGGCTCCCTGTAGTCATTAGAGAGATCCACAGATTCCACATCCACTTCTTCTTGGAGGGAGTGTAGGGGGTGGCTCTTTCACACCCACTTGATCTCTCTCCACCCCCCTGCACCTCCTCCATCTGAGCACAAGCTTCTCTTTACCCCACACAGTCTGAGTCAGGTGATCTTTGCCCACATACATGTCCAGCCTCCTACCCTACCAACATCACCCTATCAAGCACCTCAAAGGAAACTCAGGCTCAGATCTAGAAATCTTGGCCTCCTCAGGGTTCCCAGCCCATGGCCAGCCCTCTTTCCCCACCCTAGGCCCCCTCCCACACCTTGACAAGCTCTATGTCATCTCCACCTCCCCCAGGCAGCTGCTCCATCATCACACCTTGGACCCAAGTGTGAACACACACCCTGGCAGCACAGTCCAAAAGGGACCCAAGAGAGAACCCCATGGAGGCCCTGGAAGTGGGCTCACATGGGAATTCCATGATCTCTGGTAGCTGGGGGCATGCTCTAGAAAGGGGACCCACCAGTCTTATGGGGAGCATTGGAATGGGGTGCTCTTGCCTGGATCTAAGGGCTGTACTGACAGACTACCAGGCCCTATGTCCTTAGTTTCCTTCACACCTGTCTAGACCTTGCAACTAGGCATTCCACGCACCTCCTCTCCTCTGCCCATCTCTTTCATCCTTTCCACACTTTCCCAGGGCTGGGAGTAAATAAGATTTCTCCCCTTCGTTTGTGGCAGGGACTTTCTTCATTTTCTGAGTTCTCTCTACCATTGCCTTGACATGCTAACTGGAGGGGTTTTTTTTGTTTTTGTTTTTAATTTATTTATTTTTGGCTGCATTGGGTCTTCGTTGCCGTGCGTGGGCTTCTCATTGTGGTGGCTTCTCTTGTTGCGGAGCACAGGCTCTAGGCGCATGGGCTTCAGTAGCTGTGGCACACAGGCTCAGTAGTTGTGGCTCGTGGCCTCTAGAGTGCAGGCTTAGTAGTTGTGGCACACGGGCTTAGTTGCTCATCAGCATGTGGAATCCTCCCAGAGCAGGGCTGGAACCTGTGTCCCCTGCATTGGCAGGCAGATTCTTAACCACTGCCCCACCAGGGAAGTCCTTAAACTGCAGTTTAATTTATAAAATCCTTTCTCAAATGACAAAGGCTAGCTTTATGATTCTTACTTTGCTACAAACTCTAAAGCTGCTTATTCCCTCCCTTCCTCATTGCTGTAATATGCTAAACCTCTCAAGGTAAATGAGTGCCTCTGGTGGAACAAGAAATGCAAAGGCAAAAAAAATCAACAGTTTTTCAAAGTTACTATCCCTGCCTATTAAAGTATCATTTTAATAGAAGTAGGGCAGCTAAAATGAAGGAGGTGATGACACCACTGTGTACTGTTGGTTTCAAGGTACCACATATTAAAAAGGTCAGAAGTGGGAAGATCAGGCTTTCTAGGGGGGCAAGGAGAAATGGGCCATATTTATCATATTCAAATAGCTGAAGAGCCGTTCTGTGGAGTAAGGTTTAGATTCAGTGCCAACTCTAGAATTTCTGTTTAGTGGGGGCTTAGGGGGTGGCCATCTTAAGAAGGTGAGGCCTAGGGGACTTGCCTTGGAGTTGATTTGCATATCACCGAACTCTGTTTATTGTGTGATCATTTGAGCTGGCTTTAGAGCATGTGAGGATTAGGGGTTAATCTTAGCATATACCCCTCCTTAGTCACATTCTGGCTCCACCAGTAACTGGACTGCTCAGAACTTTAAACATGCACAACAAATAATATTTTTCGAATAGTGGAATTGATAAATGAATCCGTATGTGAGAAAGATAAAGGACTGCAACGTCAGAGCTGTGTGAAGCTGGAATGGAACCAGTAAGCTCCCTGCCCTGGAGAAGGTAAGCTCAGCTGGGAGCCAGGGAGGAAGCAGAGGACTGCAGGCTGGCAGTGCATAGCTAGACTCACTTTCAGATGACAGTTTGGACAGGGAAGTGTCAAACAGGAAAACAGACACCATTATTTTAGAGCATTACCTCATTTCTCTAAAAGTCAGCATTCCTATTGCCTGTTCTTGAACAACCTGCATTTTCAGAGTAAACAAATCATCCTAGTTGATGAGGGAAAGTTCCAGTTTTCAGAAAAATTCTCAGTTTAAATGTAAAAGGAATGATGGCAGAAAAGAATTATTTTGAAAATGCTCATAGATTCTAGGCTAAAACCATCAGTGGATACTGAAACCATTAGGAGAAAAGGTGATGGAGAATGTTAAAATGGAAGGCTCGGGCTTCCCTGGTGGCACAGTGGTTGAGAGTCTGCCTGCCGATGCAGGGGACACGGGTTCGTGCCCCGGGCCGGGAAGATCCCACATGCCGCGGAGCGGTTGGGCCCGTGAGCCATGGCTGCTGAGCCTGCACGTCGGGAGCCTATGCTCCGCAAGGGGAGAGGCCACAACAGTGAGAGGCTCGCGTACCGCAAAAAAAAAAAAAAAAAAGGAAGGCTCATGATGCCAGCACCTGAATCCACTAATCAACGCTGCTGTCTCTAAAAGGAGAACCATCAGTAAGAGCCTCCTGATTAATGCAGAGTGAGGTACACAGTACTAGCTACAAAGTATCCTTGCCAAAAACAGCAGAGACTGAAGCTAATCAATCTGCTAGAGCTAATGTCTAGATCTCACCAGTGAAATGGGAAAAGTAAAATGGCACCACGAGGAAGCATCCAACTGTGTCAGAGGTAGCACATCCTAAAGATAAATCTGGTTTCTTCAACAAGCCAATGGCATAAGGAAGTGGAAGGAGAGGGATAAGGTAGACTGTTCTAGATTAAAAGAAATGTAAGAGACATAGGAACACATGGACCTGACTTGGGCTTGGGTCCTAATTTAAGCAAACTAACTTTCAAAAGACATTTTTGAGAGGACTAGGGAAATTTGATATGAACTAGATATTTAGTGATATTAAATAATTATTTTAAATTTTGTTAGTTGTGATAATGGTTTGTGTTATACAAAATTTTTTTCTCATATTATAGAGATACATTCAGAATTTGGATTGACAAATTCAGAACTGCACTTTAAAAAGGTGAGACTCACCTCCAAAGCTTTTCATTCAGAAGGTTATGGTAGAGACAGGAATCTTTTTAAGTTCCACAGGTAATTCTGATGAGAAGCCAGGTTTAAGAATCACTATTAAATAACTCAAAAGGTCCATTCTAACATGGAGAGTAGATGAGCTTAAGGTGACTTCAGGTTGACAAATGTATGTCTTTTAAATGGTAGTTGGGAGTAGGGTCTTTAAGAGGCAAAGTATATGTATGTACCTCCCCACGCGGCCCCGCCCCACGCGGCCCCGCCCCACCCTGCCCAACACCAGAAGTTCCTCAGTACTAAGAAGCCTGAAGATTTGGAAGAGAACAAAAGAGGTAAGGATCCCAGCAGCTCTTGGATTTTTCTCTGTCAGACCTAGCTCGATGCGGTTATGTCCAACACTGGAGAAGGAAGATGTTTTTATTGAAAACATTGAGGAAGTGGGGACTGGCTCAATGTTAATTACTACGTTGAAATATTTAAATTTTATCTCTAAATCCCTCCTAGATGAAACCTAAAAATGCAGGGAGAATTTCTAAGTGGAAGGCCTATTAATATGTAAGTAGACAAATGAGTTTCAGGAAGCACTACTTCTAAGTTTTTTTCAAACATTGTACTACCTTCTATGAGGAGAGGAAATACAGATTACAGAACATAGAGCTCCAAACCAAATTATTTCAGCTTTCATTTCTACAACAGGCATGTACCAGTATTACCTTAGTGTCTAAATGACTTCAGAGAGCTCACTCCAGTTCACTAAAATGAGATTTTAAGTCAGAGCAGGTTGCAAACTGGGTTATAACTTGTATGTTTAATACTCATAGTGTTTATGGAAGACACGATGCTTCTTCTCTGCTTATAAATATATAATACCATAATGAAAGTTATCCATTAAATGTTAATAGTCAGTATGGCATCTATCTGGAATATGCTTTTCCCCAGAGATCTGTCATAGTATGTTTGGGGAAGAGAAGGTGGTAGGAAGGGCATCAATGAAGATGTTTCCCTGTGTTAAAAAGATATGTCTTTCCTTCCAGTTCATTTTTATTTTGTAATCTTACATCTCATTTCTATTATGTTTCACCGTTTTCTGAAGAGAGGGCAGAAACTGTCAACTGAGGACACAATTGAAAAAACTTCTGACTTTCGGGGAATTTATTTCAAAGGTTTAGTTCCTTAATAAATTACTCAGGCTCTGGGTAATTTAGCTTCAGGAGACCTGATGACTTTCATCTTTTCCCCTTAAACACCCAGAACAAAAAGAGCTTCAAGACGAGGTGGCCCAGGAGGAAAGTGTTACTGCCCAAACCAGCAGACTAAAGGGTGCTGCAAGTGTCATCATGCTTTTCAACCACTGAGACATCTGTCTTCTCTTTTTTTTTAAAAGGTAAGCAGTTATATCAGAAAAACTTTAAACAGGACAAAAAGGGTACTGTTGATGAGGAACTCTCCTCCCACACCAACCCCCATTCTGCAGCCCTCTGCAGAGGCAACATGTGTGACCAGCTTCTATAAAAGGACCTGCACATGCAACCACATATGTGTGAATGTGTTTATATTCACATGCTTACATATGATGGTGACCTCAAGACCAATCAACTCAGCAGAAATTCAAGTTTTCATTTATTTTACGCAGCCTGGCATTTTCCTTTTCCAGATTTCTGTTACCGGTTATTAGGAAAAATGGCCAATTTAATCATCTCTGTTATAATTTGAGAAAGGACTAAGGAATGACTTAAAATAACTTATAAAAAATAAACGATTATATCTGGAAAGTCATAGAACAAGATTCTCATTTCTCATTTCCACCACTCCTTTATTGCCCCTGCGTAGTGGAAACGTTGAGCTTGGTAGACCTGGGCTGCCACAGACACCACCACAGCCTGGATGAACTGAGTCCCCTGCAGAGGTGAACTAGAACCAAGATTTCAATCTCCTAATGCTTAATGCTTGAGGAGGGAAGGCTCTGGGCCACGCCTACAACCAATATCAGCTGCTTTGGGTAACGGGCTATTTGTTGCAGCACTGTGTTTTCTCCGTAGAAAACCAGATTGTGGTTCTTACAGTGCAGAGCTGCTTGTTTGGACTGGCTTGCCTTCTCCACCCTCCTCACATCATAGAACACAGAAAAGATGGTAGGGCACCCACAGTAAGCCCAGGAGGCAGCTTATGGGCACAATCCTAGAGGCTCTGTTGGCCCAGGTCCCACCCCAAACCCTTCCTCTCAAAGGATTAAAGGTGGCATATCTTAGCACACAGGTGATCCATTTCAGCTATTGGAATTGGCGAATATCTGCTACCTCAGTGAGGCCTGAAAACCACTTCATTGCAGCAGCAGCATCACCTGGCACTTGTTAGAAAAGGTAACGCTCGGACCCATAGAATCAGCATCTATTTTAATGAGCTCCCCAGTGAGTCTTGTGAACGTTAAAGTTAGAAGTGCTGTCCACGGGGTAACATGTATCTCCTTAGCATAATGCCATGTCAGGCCCTGGAGACCTAAGCCCTGCCTCCCTTTCCAGCCTCACCTTTGGTCATTCCCCTCTGCCCAACCCGTGATACCTGAAGGCACTCTGCTCTCTCTGTTCTTGACTTTGCTCAGACCGCCTCTCAGCCTAGAACGTCCTCTACCTGCCCTTCTGAACTCTTATCCTTCAACTGTCAACTTAAAAGTCCAATTTCACCTGCCCAGCTGAATTAGACAAAGCAAGACACTGGCCCATTATAGTCTTTCTCCCACCCTGTTGCTCCCTGGTTCTGCTTATGTGCTTCTGATAGAGAACTTTGCACGCTGGGCAGTAATTACCTGTTTACTGTCCCTTGTCTCAGGCAGACCGTGAGCGCTTGCTGTCAGCAGCTTTGGTTTATTCTTTTTTTTTTTTTGAATTTCTAAGTTGTGACACAGCACATGGTAGGTGTGAAAGTCATGCTTATTGGAAAAATCAATCAGCGAATCTTGGCCATTTTTACTGGAAAGTAATTTTCCTAAAACAGTAGTGCATATTGTATGTATAAATCATTTCAAAATATTTCTGTTTTTATTCCTCTGATTTGTGGCCAGTTTCATGAAATGCAGGATAGCATGTAAACCCATTTCTTATCCCTCAGGCCAGATGTAAAATTATGTTCTATCTTTGCACAATTTAATATACTTTAAATGCAACGAAGTTATTGAAAAGAGAAATTAAATCATATCAAATAAGTTATAGATAAAAAACATCTTCTGATATGACTACTGTCTACTAAATCACTGTTCATTGCTTATTTTCCAAAAATGTAACACTAAAGACTGATCACTTTTTCCTTAAAAACACTAAAAAAAAATCCTGACTCCTAGTTGGTCTGCATCCACTTTAAAAATCACATTCTTGTATTGTATCCTTTTTCTTCCCCAAGTATGGTGAACTTATGTCCACACACATCCTCAGCCAGCCTTTTCTACACACCATCTTAAATTTATTTATTTATTTATTTATTTATTTATTTATTTATTTTTTGCGGTACGCGAGCCTCTCACTGTTGTGGCCTCTCCCGTTGTGGAGCACAGGCTCCGGATGCGCAGGCTCAGCGGCCATGGCTCACGGGCCCAGCCGCTCCGCGGCACGTACACACCATTTTTAAAATCCTCTTCTGGGTGTTAAGGTCATTTCACGGTGTTAGGAAGACTCATTAAAGGAAGATGTTATAAAAGACGAATTTCCCCCTGATGGCTGAAGAATCATTGGGGTAATTTACCAAGGAATTGCAGCCTGTGAGACCACACCAGCCGCTGAACAAAGCCAAGCATATAGAGTTTCTTTTCTCTTCTCTTCTGAGTTTAGGAAAATGAGTGTGAGGGGAAGGATGTTAACTCTCTCAGGATATGATGTGGGCATCGTCTTTGAGAGCAGGAACTTCTAGGACACCAGAGAGGACCTGGTGGTGACAGAGAAGACTCCAAGCAATGACAGAAGAGGACCCAACAGCTGGCTGCTCGCCATCTTCAGAAAACATGGAAAGGGAGCAAATAATTTCAAAAATATACAGAATAAAACTAGCAGAAACAACTGATTTGGAACCTCCAGTTTAGGAAATTGCTTCTTTAATTCAGACACTCACTATTAAAAAGAAAGAAAAAAATCTCTTGCATTTGCCAAATGGGCTTTGTACAGTGCCTCAGATCATGGCCTAGGGGACTGACGAGTTACCATGGCTCCTCACATCTCCCACAGGGAGGAAGTCGGCCCAGGAAGTGGTTCACAACCTACAGAAGAAATGCCTATGCCCCACTATCAAAGGGTATAAGAAAATAGCATTAATTTACGTTGTCCCGACTAGCTAATCAGTCACTAAAAGCACAAACAGAAAATTCAGGCTGTCACACTCTCTTAGGAATGCCAAAATACCTCACAGTCCAGAAAATCCTGCACGGATCTCCCTTCATTTATACCTCACAGACACAGGAGGAAGCTGAGTAAATTGGACTCTAACTTTTTTTGCCTTTTTTCTTCTTTTTGCTATTTTGCTATTCATGTATATCAAAGCCCTTTCATGTTCTCACAAGATCTGGGCCACTGAATGTAAGATTTATGCCCTGCCAGAAAATGGGCTTCAGTGTTGCAGTCCCACTCCTGCCACCAAGTGAACTTTCAGAAGAGCCTTTGGGACTGTAAGAAATCGGATGCAGCAGGGGCCCTAAGGAACCAAGAAACACATTTTCCCTAATCAGGGCTCACCTGCACTTCAGGCTGAGATTTTTCCTAGGGCTAAATAGCCACCTCATGTCTGGGGGAGACTTTCCTCCCAGCTCCCTCAACACGCTCCACATGTCTGCTTGGCACTTAGCTTCTTGTATTGAAAATAACTCTTGATGTATTTCATTCAGTTTAAAATTCCCAGTGCTCACAATACTAGTACGTGTTAGCTAACGTCGGTTGAATTGAATGGAATTGAATTCATCTAAGCCGGTTTCCCTGCCCAGCCTGCAGTGATACCAGGAAAGGTAAACAGGGCTCCACGCCCAGCTCTGCCCCCATCCTGGTGACCTTGAGCAAGCCAGTGCATGTGCCGGATCTCATTACTCTATAACACGGGGATCATAAAATGTGCCATGTAGATTGGTACAAAAACAAAAACTAAGGTGTCTCTCTCTATAAACTGCCCAAAGCTCTTCAGAGGAGAGGAGGGGTGTTGGGTTCAGGGTTTCCATAAATGTGAGGACAGTATGTCAGCCAGCCCAGTAGAATTTTACATATACAACAGGACTTGACAACACTGCCCATGTTTGTTTTTTTAATAAACTTTATTTTAGAAGTTTTAGATTTACAGAAAAATTGCAAAGATAAATACAGAGAGTTCCCAAACACTTTGCACCCAGTTCCCCATATTATTAACATCTTACATTAGCAGGGTATGTTTGCTACAATTAATTAACCAATATTAATGCATTCTTATCATTATTAACTCTATTCAGATTTCCTTAGGTTTTGCCTGGTGTCGTTTTTCTGTTCCAGGATCCTATCCAGGATACCACATTACATTTAGTTATCATGTCACCTCTTGGCTGTGACAGTTTTTCAGACTTTTCTTCATAACATTGACAGTTTTGAGGAGTACTGGTCAGGTATTTTGTAGAATGTTCTTCCTTTGGGATTTGTTTGATGTTTTTCTCATTATTAGACTGGGGTTATGGGTTTTGGGAGGAATATCACAGAAGTAAAGTACATTTTTATACTTTTCTGATTTTTAAAAATTCTGTGTCACTTCCTCCTTATTGCCCCCTGACTCTGCCCAAACACTGTTATTACATTGATAGTGCCAATTAGGATCAAGGAAATAGGCTCTGTTCTTGCGTGTGTTACAGGAAATACTTTTCCCCAACTGGGTATCACTAACAGGAATGGACTCTTCAGAAAAAAATCTCCCTGGAGAAGTTGACTTGGAGCTGCAGACCAGAGGTTCTCATGGGCTTTTCATAGTGAGCTCAGATGAAGGGTCAACCAAAGGCAGTAAGCGCCCCCAGCACAGAAAACAGTACAATCCTGGTATTTGATCTGGTAGAAGCACTGCCTGAGAGAGTTTACCATCCTTTGTGAGTAAAGAGAGAGTGGAATACGGAATGACAAGTGATAAAAATATGGCCACAATCAAAGGCACTTGGTCAAAGAATCACACCTCTGCCCTCCTTCCGCAGGGACTGAAGCTTGGAGTGTAAAGACAGAAAGTGGAGAGTTTATGACTCCAAGACAGATACAAGGTGCTGGCTAAGAGCATGGGCTCTCTCCTGGCTCTGCCACTGCCTCTCCCGGTGATGCTGGGCAAGTCACTCCACTGTGGCTTAGGATGACCTTCTCTGAAGGGCGGATATAATACTACCTACCTTGTAGAGTTTCATGAGAATCAAATGGGATGGTAGGAGTAAGCGCTTACAATAGTGCTGACTCAGAGTGAGTGCCTTAGTACATATCAGCTGTTATCATTATTATATTAAGATTAGAGTGGAGCTAATCTGAGAGGCATTCTCAAGTTAAAACCCTAAGGCTCGGGCTTCCCTGGTGGTGCAGTGGTTAAGAATCCGCCTGCCAATGCAGGGGACATGGGTTCGAGCCCTGGTCTGGGAAGATCCCACATGCCACAGAGCAACTAAGCCCGTGCACCACAACTACTGAGCCAGCACTCTAGAGCCCACGAGCCACAACTACTGAGCCCGCATGCCACAACTACTGAAGCCCGCGTGCCCAGAGCCTGTGCTCTGCAACAAGAGAATCCACCGCGATGAGAAGCCCGTGCACTGCAACGAAGAGTAGCTCCCGCTCGCCGCCACTAGAGAAAGCCCGCACATAGCAATGAAGACCCAACACAGCCAAAAATAATAAATAAATAAATAAATAAATAAATAAATAAATAAATTCTTTAAAAAAAAAAAAACCCTAAGGCTCAGAAGCTTTCTAAATAAACTAGCTGAAAAAAACGTCAGATTTCTGAAAAAGATTCAGGAAATCTCTCTTTTAAAAAAAAGCCTCACTTACAACCCACATGTACCTGCTGGCTGGTGGAGAAGGCAGACACTTAGTTTCAGTTTCTCCAGCATGGCTGAGTTATACTCCCTCATGTCTTCTCCCACACGATTTAAACTTGGAATCATGTTCAGAGAGCAGTTAACCACGGCTAAGTATGCTGCACAATCGAGGGCTATGAAATGGAATCCAGCCAACTGGCCCTCACTGGAACAGTGAACTTGGACTCTGGCCACTGAGACAGTCAGCTAATGACCTGCCAACACAAACAAGCTTCAACGTTCACCCTCATCTCAGAGCTCTGGTAAGGCTTAGGGGAACTCAGTTATGTGAAGGTGCTTGGTAATCGTAAAGTGATTTTAATTGAGAAGCGTGCATTATCGTATTATCAGGGTTCTGTTCTGCTCTTTGCTCAGGTCTCCGTCCCTGAAGAATGGGGCAAGAAACAAATGCAGTGATTTCGTTTCTTCACACACCCTCTCCCTTCACATTTAAACTCCAGGTATGATATTATAGATGGTGCAAGTGAATAATAGTAACAGATGGGATTCATTGAGTGGTCAGTCTGCTCTGGTTACAATTCTAATCACTTTACATGTATTAATTCATTTAATCCTTATAACAACTCTCTATTATTGTGCCCATTTTTATAGATGAATAAATTGAAATACAGAGAAGTTAAATGAATAGCTAAAGGTCAAATAGCTATAATGTGGCTTTATCAGTTGGGACTAGATTTGGTTGCATGTAACAGAACTCAAATAACATGGTTTAAACAAGTTAGAGTTTTATTTTCTCTTGAGTGAAAGAAGGTGGGTGGTAGGTAGTCCAAGGCTAGAATGGAAGCCCCATGATTCCTAGAGACTTGGGCTCATCTCTTTCTCTTCTCTAGCCATCCTAGTGCATGACTTTTATCCTCAGGTTCTCCTCAGGAGTCCACGATGGGGATTGGAATGCCAGGCCTCAGAACTGTGTTTCAGTTAGAAGAGAAGGAAGGAGGGGGCAGAGGGCTTTCCCAGGAGCCCCACCTAACAACTTCCAGTGACATCTCATTGGCTACCCCTAGCTACAAAGAAGGCTGTGTTTTTGCTTGTTTTTTGTTTGTTCATTTGTTTGTTAAGTTGAGCACATTAATCAAGGTTTTGTAACAAAGAAGGGGGAGAAAATAAATTTTGGACTGAAGTGCCATAAAATAGTTTTTCAGACTAGAACTGTGGTGCTGGTAGCAGGTGAAGACAAGGCTGTATTTCTGGTTTTATTTCCCACTTGCAGTAGTCATTTAGAAAAGACAAGGTGGTATATGCAATTTTTAAAAAGTTAGAACTTGACGAAGATTTCCAGCTTTTTCTTATCCACAATTTCGAGTTATAATTGATGAGACTCTGTAACTTCATAGTATTTAAATGGTCTTTTCAATATTTTACAATTAAAAGAAAGACAAAAGTGGTGTTTAGATGAAATAATTTTCTTCCTTATTTTTATTCTGAAATTTTAATCTGAAGGTTTTTTATCTACAAAACATTACTCTCTGGGCTTCCCTGGTGGCGCAGTGGTTGAGAGTCCGCTTGCCGATGCAGGGGACACGGGTTCGTGCCCGGTCCGGGAAGATCCCACATGCCGCGGAGCCGCTAGGACCGTGAGCCATGGCCGCTGAGCCTGTGTATCCGGAGCCTGTGCTCCGCAACGGGAGAGGCCACAACAGTGAGAGGCCCGCGTACCACACCAAAAAAAAAAAAAAACATTACTCTCAGATTTCCCTTTCAAAGAGTAAATGTCCATTATTAGAACTTTCACTTGTCTTTTAAGAAAAGAAGGGAAAAGAATATTTGAATCAGATTTTCAGGGGATTTCTTGAGTTATACATGATTATGGCTAAAACCTTTCTTTTGACTTCAGTTTCTCCATTTGTAAGGTAGATATGTTCATTCATTCATTGAATATATATTTGTGGGCTTAGTAGGTGTTGGATACTTTATATATGATAGTCATTTTTGTCTCATTGTTAACAAAATAATGGGGTAACGTAACAAATTATTTAGAGTTTGTTACTCAGTGAGTACTTTTACAGTTAAATAGAAAGTACTTCGTTTCGTACAGGTAAACCAAATTTGTAATATTGAAAAAAGAAATTTAAAACTCCTTCTGGAATCACGAGATAGAAAGATTTCAGCTAGGTACACATTACACGTAGTAAAACGCGTACTGTGAATCTTTACATGAAAGGATACTAGAAGATAAATATTAGCAATTTTCCTTTTTAAGAGTAAACAATATACTATGAAATGCCAATGTGAAATACAGCGCTCCCCCCTAGCAAGCTGACGGAACTCTAAAATAGATATATTTGCAGCAAATATTCTTCTCATTTATATTAATGTAGCTATATTGCTACTTCTCTAGGGAAATACTTATAGTGTCACTGTGTTCCAGAAGTGATGTTAGAAAGAAAATCATAGTAGAATCCTCTATAATGGGAAGTGTCATAATAATGTTTCCCCTGATAGAATTCAAAATTGTGCATGTCTCAGTAAATGAAGAGATAGGAGTTCAGAGTCAGAGCGTGAGGCTGTGCCTGCGGTATTGTGGTTTAATTCTTAGTTTGTTACTGATTGTAATTACCTTCTGACACTGGCCACACCAGTCAAACTATGGAATTCCCCGTTTTCTTTTGCCAGAGTACATGGGCAGCAGTGTCTGTGGGGGAACCTTGGAGCTCCTGGGAGCTTCGGGACGTAGTTGAAGATACGTGGGCATTAGGAAAGGGGCCGCAAAAGTGATTTGAGCCCTTAAAAGAGAGTATATCTGTTTCACATCACAAAAGACTCAGATCCCTCCATTTCAATTATGGATTCAAATAAGAAGCAGATTGAAGTAAAGCCGAGTCGTTGAGGAGAACTGAGCAAGAAGAGCCAGACTCTGAAGGAGATGTTCTGTGGGAAGGGAGTACATATCGTAGTTACAGAAAAGCAGCAGACAGGTTAATAAATACAATTCTCAGTGTGTTTTCCCGTTGTGCCACTAATCTTATTCAGAAAAAGGTGCTGTTTTAAAACTTTTAAGCATACACCATAGCTTCCCTCTGCCTTGGCTGGCCAGTTTGTAGGTGAAAATGTGGCTGCTTCTTGGCCAAAAGCTTGTCCTTCCTACTGCTCAAAGTCGACACTATTTTTATAGTACGATGCTTATAGAATCCCTTTCTTAGCATTTTCTTCTACTTTGCAAATTCCTTCCCAGATATTTCTCCCCTCTGTAATAGAACAGCAGTGCTCGAAGCCCTAGCAAATACTTAGATTAAGCAATAAGTCAGTGGCCAATATTGATGTTGTTAACATTTTTAACTTCAAATTAATGGAGATATGAGCTGTGTTCTTTGTTGAGGACCAGTGACACAAGAAGGAGATTTTAAAAATATGTCTTTGTGGCAAAATAAAACAAAGACACACTTTATCACTTTTGCCAGAGCCAATAAACTCTGCTATATGATAATCTTACACTAATTTCTTCCTCAGAATACACCCCATCTCCTCACTCACTGCCGCCAAAACCAATACCAGATCTGAATATGAGGTCCTGAAAATGATCCCTTCTCCTTCCTCCTATATCGTTACTCCCCTAACTCTCACAAAACAAACAACCCTTTAAAATAAACAAGGAATTAGAGGAAGATGGTTGTGAGAACCAGCCCATTTATCTTATTCCCAACACTAATAAGTAACTTCCTTTATCCCTGGCTTATAACATCTCAAAGCAACAATGCACTCAGGATCCTTCAGGATGGTTAAAAAAACATCGATACTGAGCTATGAGGCAGGAGGAATAACACAAAGTGGACCTTTGCCCCAGGAGGATGACTGAGGTCCTGCAAGGAGATTCTTTAGCCTCGCAAAGAGCAAACTTCTGTGGCAGTAACACAACCAGGCATCATGATAGAAGCAGATCAAAGAAACTAAAAACGGAGTATGTGGTTAAATTATTTATGATGATGATGCAGCTGTATTGATCAGAGGCAGTTTTCTCTCTTAACCCTCCCTTCCCCGTACCTATAGAAGGTGTCATCCGCCAAAGAATTATGCCCCAATGTGAGCAGGTTGGGGGATAGGGGTGGGGTTAGTGGTTAGGACCTTAGTTAAGAGAAACCTGGTTATCCAATATAGTTCTAGCATATCTAATGACAAACAAACCAATGATCTCTTTGCATATCTCATTTCCTAGGAAAGAAATGGTATATCATTTCACAGTGTACCTTGCAGGAAAAAAAGGTTCTGCCCTCCCTACCAAGATCATATTACCTCAGCATCAAAAAATCTAATACAAAATTGAAGCTTTCAAAACACAGCATGGTATTAAAAGGACATTTATATTTTAAGAATCTTGTTTATCTTGTTCACTGCTGAATCTGCACTGCCAGAACACTGCCAGGCACACAGTAGGCGGTCAGTCATATTTAATGAATGAATGAATGTTGTTGGTATACATATCAAGACTCAGGGAATGGACGTGGGATGCAGGCAGTGCAGTCTCTGCTCAGCAGCATGTCTTGTACGACCGCAGTCTCCTAAGATAGCCTGAGTTGGCCATCCTAGGCTTCCTCCTGGGCCAAGTCTTGCTTGCTAGAGAAATAACAGTGTCCTCCGAGGACGAATTTAGGATATGTGCACGCAGTTCCAACTTTGCAATTTGGGAAACTCTGAGACAAGAATTGATCCTCTGTCCTTAAACAAACCACCCCAAAGCAGTTTGCCCCCCTGTTTGGGCCGAAGATTGTCTGTGATAAACTTCTGAAGAAAAGAAACTGCTAGAAAGTACAATATCCTTTTCACCTCAAGGGAAAGGGGACTTAAAAAGAAAACTGTTCTTAATGTTGCTGAGGTAACCAGCATTTCATTTGGAGAAAAAAAAAATCCTTATTCTGATGCAGAGGAGAAAACAAATGTTGGTAGCTGACCAAGTTGGTTCATTCTAAGAAGAAATTTAAAGAATTTATCCCCAAAAATAAAAAAAATAAAATCTCAGGTAGCTGTGACTTAAAGAAAAAAAAAAAGGAGATCTATTGCCCCACATTCTCAGGGTTAATACAGATCTATACTGAAAATAAACCATAGCATTTGTATGGTTAAAAAAAAAAAAAAATTATCCCAAATGGGTGTTGAAAAGTCACGTAGGAAAGGTATATTGTGACATATCTCCATAACAGACAACTCTGGCTAATGTATTACTGCCTTTCTTCCTAACAGTTAACATTTTATGGAATTAAACCAAAAAGCATATTATGGAAAGGGAAGAAAATGTTAGGTAGATGTGCTTAGTTTTCTGGTGATATTTAAACTGATTGGAAAGTACCAGAAATAATCAAGTTCCAGCAAGAATCTAAAAATGGCATCAGGGCTTCCCTGGTGGCGCAGTGGTTGAGAGTCCGCCTGCCGATGCAGGGGACATGGGTTCGTGCCCTGGTCTGGGAAGATCCCACATGCCGCGGAGCGGCTGGGCCCGTGAGCCATGGCCACTGAGCCTGCACATCCGGAGCCGGTGCTCTGCAACGGGAGAGGCCACAACAATGAGAGGCCCGCGTACCGCAAAAAAATAATAATAAAAAAAAATAAAAATGGCATCAATTTTGAATTTTGAACAAGATAGAAGATAGAGCCATGCAAAGGCTTCTGTCCCTCCCATTCCAAATTCGTGGAAATGACAGATCTTTTTTGTTTTTTTAAAAAATTCATAATAGTACTAGAAAACAGAAATGAATACGCTGGGCGGGCCAGAAATTATCATAAGGAATCCTGAAATATGCAAAGCAGATGGAATAATGTTAACAGAGAAAAGCTACTACCTAAAAATGGAAATGACTTCAAATGTGCTACTGACTCAGGGCAGATAAAGGGAACAGGAAGAATCCTAGGCCACCAGAAAGTGACCAGTTGGGACAAATGTGGACTTTAAAGCAAAAATGCTGAAGAACATGTTGGTACATCAGATTGAGTAATGTATTAATAGATTTATGTATCATAACCAAGCAGGATTTATCCCAGAAGAGGTTCAACACTGGAAAAAAATTAATATAATTCACTCTATTACTAGATTAAAAATGAAAATCATACAGTCATATAAATAGATAAAAGAATTTGATAAATTTCAACATGTATATCTAATAAAAAATTCTTTTTAGCATAGTAGGAATAGAAAAAACCTTCTTAACCCAATAAAGGGTGTTATTAACTCCAAATCCTCAACCCCCAAGATCCTCAGCTACAAAGGTGAATTATTTGAATGGTTTCCATTAAAGTCAGAAATAAATCTAGAATGATTGTTTTCATTTCTGCTATCCAACATTATAATGAAAGTTATAACAAAATAAGAAAAAAAATCTCTAAATATTGGCAACAAATAAGAAAAATGACCTATGTGTATTCAGATAATTTTTTTTTAATTCCAGGAGAATCAACTAACAAACTATTAGAAATAGTAACAGAGCCCAACAATGTGACCAGAAACAAGATCAATAGACAAAATCTTCAGCCTTAGACTGAATGTATGTGTCCCCTCAAAACTTCTTATATTGAAATCCTAAACCCCAGTGTGATGGTATTAGAAGATAGGACCTTTGGTATTAGAAGATAGGACCTCAAGAATGAGATTAGTGGCATCTATGAAAGAGATATTTTTCTTTCACGAAAAATGTCATGGGTATTTTGATAGGGATTACATTAAGTCTGTAGATTGGTTTGGGTAGAATGGACATTTTAACAACATTAATCTTCCAATCCAAGAACATGGGATATCTTTCCATTTCTCTGTGTCATCTTCAATTTCCTTCATCAGTGTTTTATAGTTTTCAGAGTTTAGGTCTTTCATCTCCTTGGTTAAGTTTATTCCTAGGTATTTTATTCTTTTTGATGCTATTTTAAATGGGATTTTTTTCTTGCTTTCTCTTTCTGATTTTTTTCTCTTTCATTTTTAGTGTATAGAATAGCAATAGATTTCTGTATATCAGTTTTGTATCCTGCAGCTTTACTGAATTCCTTGATGAGCTCTAGTAGTTTTCTGGTGGGATCATGGTGTTTGATCCTTTTTATATATTGCTGAATTTGGTTTGCTAATATTTTGTTGAGAATTATTGCATCTCTATTCATCGGAGATATTGGCTTGTAAATTTTTTTTTGGTAGCATTTTTGTCTGGTTTTGCTATTGAGTAATGGTGACCTTGTAGAATGAATTTAGGAGTGTTCCATCCTCTTTAATTTTTTGGAATAGTTTGAGAAGGATGGGCATTAGCTCTTCTTTATATGTTTGATAGAATTCCCCTATGAACTTGTCGGGTCCTGGCTTTTGTTTGCTGGGATTTTTTTTCTTAATTACAAATTCATTTTCACTACTAATGATCTGTCTGTTCAGATTGTCTATTTCTTTTTCTTTCTGATTCAGTCTCGGAACTGAATGTTTCTAGAAATGTGTTCATTTCATGTGTTTCTTCTAGGTTTTCCAGTTTTTGGACATACAGCTGTTTGTAGTATTCTTTGTATACTGTGATATCTGTTGTTATTTCTCCTCTTTCATTTCTTATTTTGTTTATTTGGATCCTCTCTTTTTCTTAATGAGCCTGGCTAAAGGTTTATTAATTTTGTTTATCCTTTCACAAAACCAGTTCTTGATTTCATTGGTCTTTTCAATTGTTTTTTTTGTTGTTGTTGTTCTCTATTTTATTTATTTCCTCTCTTATCTTTATTATTTCCTCCCTTCTGCTGACTTTGGACTTTGTTCTTCTTTTTGTAATTAGGTTAGGCTGTTTATTTGAGATTTTTGGTATTTCTTGAGGTAGGCCCGTGTCACTATAAACTTCCCTCTTAGAAGTGCTTTTACTGTATCCCATAGATTTTAGAAAATTGTGTTTCCATTTTCATTTGTCTTGGGGCATTTTCGGATTTCCTCTTTGATTTCTTCATTGTTCCATTGGTTTTTTTAGTAGCATGTTGTTTGGTCTCCAGGTGTTTGTGCTTTCTCCATTTTTCTCCCTGTAATTGATTTCTAGTTTAAGACTGTTGTGGTCTGAAAAAATGCTTGATATAATTTCTCTCACCTTAAATTTGTTGAGACTTGTTTTGTGGCCTAGCATGTGATCCATCCTGGAGAATGTTCCATATGCACTTTGAAAGAATGTGTATTCTGCCGTTTGGGGATGGAATGTCTGATAGATATCTCTTAAGCCCAACTGTTCTATTGTATCAAGACCACTGTTTCCGTCTGGATGATCTGACCATTGATATAAGTGGGGTGTTAATAGTCCACTGTTATTGGATTATTGTCACTTTCTCCCTTTATGTCTGTTAATATTTGCTTTACATATTTAGGTGCTCCTGTACTAGGTGCATATATGTTAACAAGTGTAATATCCTCTTTTTGTATTGATCCCTAATGCCCTTCCTTTTCTTTTGTTATAAACTTTGTTTTAAAGTCTGGTATGAGTATTGCTACCCCTGCTTTCTTGTCATTTCCATTTGCATGAAATATCTTTTTCCATCCCCTCACTTTCAGTCTGTGTATGTATTTAGCTCTGAAGTAAGTCTCTTGCAAGCAGCATATAAATGGGTCTTGTTTTTTTATCCAATCAGCCACCTAATATCTTTTGATTGGAGCATTTAGTCCATTGATATTTAAAGTAATTATCGATAGCTACATACTTATTGCTGTTTTGTTACTTGCTTTCTGGTTGTTTCTGTATTTCTTCTCTTTTTCTTCTTTTAGTTTCTTCTTTTGTGTTTCAATGATTTTCTTCAGTGGTGTGCTGGTGTTCCTTTCTCTCTGTTTTTATGTATCTGTTGTAGGTTTTTGATTTGTGGTTACCATGAGGTTCATATATGTTGACCTATAACTATGTCTACTTGTTTCAAACAAGTAGTCCTTCATGTTCAAACATTCTAAAAGATCTACATTTTTTTACTCCCCTCGCCAACATTTTGTGTTTTTGATGTCATATTTAACAATTTCATGTTTATATTTTTAATAATTATTATAGTTATAGTTGATTTTATAATTTTTTTGGCTTTTAATTTTCATACTAGCTTATTTAAGTGGTTGATCTTCAGCCTTTACTATGTATTTGCCTTTCCTATAGAAGACCCTTTAAGACTTCTTTTAGAGTAGGTTTAGCATTGATGAACTCTTTTAGTTTTTGCTTGTCTGAGAAGTTCTTTATCTCTCCTTCAATTCTAATTAATAATCTTGCTGGGTAAGGTATCCTAGGTTGCAGATTTTTCCCTTTCAGTTCTTTGAATACATCATGCCACTCCCTTCTGGTCTGCAACGTTTCTGCCGAAAAATCAGCTGATAGCCTTTTGGAGTTTCCCTTGTATGTGATTCTTTCTTTTTCTCTTGCTGCCTTTAGAATTCTCTCTTTTCTTTTACTTTTGCCATTTTAATTATGATATGTCTTGGTGTGGGTCTGTTGAGTTCATCTAGTTTGGGACACTGTTTCCTATACCTGGATATTTTTTTCCTTCTTCAGGTTTGGGAAGTTTTCAGCCATAGTTTCGTCAAATACATTTTCAATTCCCTCCCTTTCTCTTCTCCTTCTGGGACCCCTATAATGCAATTGTTGGTACACTTGATGTTGTCCCAGGGACCTCTTAAACTGTTCTCATTTTTTTTATTTGTTTTTCCTTTTGGTGGTTGATTGGGTGATTTCCATTATTCTGTCTTCCAGATCACTTATGAGTTCTTCTGTATCACCTAGTCTGCTGTTAATTCCTTTTAGTATGTTTTTCATTTCAGTTATTGTATTCTTCAGCTCTGACCGATACTTCTTCATGTTTTCTAGTTCCTAGTTAAAATTCTCATTGTGTTCATCTATCCTTTTCCATACTTCAGTTAGCATTTTTATTCCTAATTATTTGAATTCTTTGTCTGGTAAATTGTTTATTTCTGTTTCATTTTTTGTTTTTTCCCAGGGGTTTTCTCTTGCTCTTTCAATTGGGACAAACTCCTTTGTCTTCTCATTTTGTTTGACTTTGTCACTCTGAAATTGGGTGAGACAGTTACCTATTGTGGTCTTGAAGGAGTGTCCTTATGTGGGAGCATCCTCACTCAGTCTGTGTGTGCCCAGTGGCTTTGGTGGGGGGAGCTGAATCTCATGTGATCATGAGTCACATCTTTCCCCAGGGTGTGCTGGTAGCTATCACCATGGTAGGAGGTGAGGCTTGAGATGGAGCGGCTAGGGCTGGAGCCAGGTGTGAGCTAGGTCTTCCCGTCTTTTCTGTGACCATCATCACCCTATCAGGGGCGGGGTTGGTCCCAAGTTACTCGAACAGAAATCTTGAGAGTTGGGTCTGAGCTGGTTCTGTTCCCTTTAAGTGTGTGCTCTCGCCCCTCCCAGCACCAGTACCCTCACCCCAGAGGGAAGCAGTGCTGGAGCAAGAGGGGCTAGTGTGGGCACTTGGCATGAGTCAGGGTATGGCCTGTGGCAGTCTGGCTGGGGTCAGAGACCCAGACTGCTTCTGATATGCTGCCTATGTAAGCACCAGTAATGGCTGCCCCCACCCTGCTCAGACGTCACATCAGCCACATTTTTGTCTCACTGCAGAGCTCTCTCCTTGGGCCTTGGCAGACTTTGCCCTAGTCTAGAGCTGTGTCATGATGCAAGTGGCTGGAGCTATCACTCATCTCAGGCTGGGGTACATGCAGGGGCAGTGGTATGCCATCTCAATCCACTGTCTCTGCCCTGCTTCAAGAGCAAGTGTTCGTGCACTCTTCACAAGTGGAGTCCAGGCTTCCCACAGCCCTCCTGTTAGTGCCACCAGCCCTCCAACCAGGCAACGGGGCTTGTCTTTCCTGTGTTGGACCGCAGGGCCAAGGCGCCCAATATGTGGCTTGAAGCACTCACTCCCAGGGCAAGTCTCCACCTGTGTAATCTCCTTTTTCCTCTGAGACCTCTCCCAGGAGTGCAGGTCCCAACCTGATTCTTTCTCTTCCCTTTCTACCTGATTCTGTGTGTAGCTTTCTTACAGGCTTGGTTGTACAGCAGTCCTTCTGCCAGTCTCCAGTTAGTTTTCAGTGAGAATTGTTCCACATGTAGTTGTATTTTTGATGTGTTCGTGGGGGAAGGTGAGTTCCACATCCTCCTACTCTGCCATCTCGACCTCCTCCCTTTCATCACTGATTTGAAATATCACCTTTATTACTTAGTAAATCAACAGAAATCATGTAAAATCTAATCATAAGTTTTAATCTGGATTTTCTATTCTGTGTTATTGATCTACTCGTCTATTCTTATACCAGTTGTTCTAATTATTATGGCTTCATTTTTGTATTTGCTACAGCATTGTACTTTTATAAATTGTCTTGGCCAATCTTGTGCATTTCTCTCTTTTTTAAAAAAAATTATTTATTTACTTATTTTGGCTGCACCGGGTCTTAGTTGTGGCACGTGGGATCTTTGTTGTGGCATGTTTAGTTGTGGCATGCGGACTTCTTTGTTGTGGCATGCAAACTCTTAGTTGCAGCATGCATGTGGGATCTAGTTCCCTGACCACAGATCAAACCCAGGCCCCCTGCATTGGGAGTACAGAGTCGTACCCACTGGTCTTTTGAATTAATTTTAGAAGTAACTTGACATGTTTCTAGAAAATCCTGAAAGTAATTTTATTGTGATTATTTTGGATTTACAGATTAATTAAAAGACTGAAGAAACATTGCTAACACATTGTCTTACAAATATACTAAAGGAGGTCTTCAGAATGAAAGGAAATGACTACAGATAGCAGGAAATGATAGGTACCAGAAATGATAAACTGTGAATAAATAAATTGTGTACATATATTTTTTCCTCCTCTCAATTTCTTTAAAAACACAGCAATCTTGTCTTAGATTGTGTAAAGCAGTAATTATAAGAATGTATTCTTGGGTTTATAACATACATAGGTGTTATACATACATAATATGTATGGCAGTGGAGGGAGGAGAATTGGAACTACATTGTTAAGTTGCTGTATTTTACTGGTATTAAGTCAGTATTAACCCAAAGTAGATTGTGCTCAGTTAATATTTATATCATAATTCCTAGAGTAACTATTAAGAAGTAGTAATTTTGTTAAAATCAACAGAAGAATGAAATAGGTTCACTAAAAAAAGTTTAACACAAAAGAATATAGTAGAGGAGGAACAGAAGAAGAACAAAGACCTAAGACATGGAAAACCAACTTTACCTAGCTGATTCCTGGAACGCTGCACCCAACAGAAGAATACACATGCCTTTTAAGCATACATGGAATATTACCCAAAACAGATAATATTTTAGGAAACAATCAGTAAACTACAACTCAAGAGCCAGACACTTAATTTTTTAAAACCATCTTTAAGTGTGCAGTTCAGTGGCATTATTTACATTTGTAATGTTGTGCAACCATCACCATTAACTATACCCCAAATTTTTCATCATCCACAGCATAATCTCTGTACCCATTAAACAGTAGCTCCCCATTCCCCTCTCCCTCCGGTCTGTCTAATCTACTTTCTGTCCCTATGAATTTGCCTATCCTAGACATTTTATATAAGTAAAATTATATAGTATTTGTCCTTCTGTGTCTAGCTTATTTCACTTAGCCTAATGTTTTCAAGGTCTATCCATATTGTACCATATATCAGAAGTTCATTCCATATTGTAGAAAAAAAATATTCCATTATATGTATATACTACATTTTGTTTATCCAATCATGTGTTGATCAACACTTGGGTTGTTTATATCTTTTGTTTATTGTGAAAAATGCAGCAGTGAACACTTGTGTACAAACAAGTATCTCTTTGAGTCCCTGCTTCCAGTTCTTTTGAGTATCTACCTAGAAGTGGAATTGCTGGTAGTCTTATGTTTAACTTCTTCAGGTACCACTAAACTGTTTCGCACTGCATCATTTTATATTCCCATCAGCTATGTACAAGGCTTCCAATTTCTCCACATCATCACGAAGACTTATTTTCCATTTCTTTTAAATTATAAGCATCCCAGTAGGTATGAAGTGGTATTGAGTTGCATTTCCCTAATGACTAATGATGGTTGAGCACCTTTTCATGTGCTTATTCAGTTGCCTAGTTTTGGAAATAAATGTTTATTGGAACATAGCCTCACCCGCTTGTTTATCTATTGTTGACTGTGCTTTCATCAAAAAGACTGTATTGCTGCAAGTGTTAAATGTTTAACTAACATCTCACCCAGTAAGAGAAGGTTTGCTAACTCCCATGTTAGCCCATAAAAAAGCCTTGATATATTTTAAAAACATTGAAATAATTTTTAAAAATGGTATTTGTTTAAAACTGAATTAGATTAGAAATCAACAGGAAGAAATATGGGAAAACTAAATTATTTAGAAATTTGGAATAATTTGGAAATTATTTCTAGATAGCCTGTCACAAGGAAAAATTAGAAAATATTTCTAAATGAATAAAAACAAACCCACAATGTGTCAAAATTTATGGAATGTAGTTAAACCAATATTTAATGGTTAAAGATGGACTGTTTCTCTGCTACTATTGGAATGAGGCAAGGATGTCAACTCCTGTCACTTTTATTCAGTATTATAATGGAGGTTCTAACTAGAGTTATAAGGCAAGAAAAATAAAGGCATACAGACTGGAAAGGAAAAAGTAAAACTTTCTTTAATTAGGGATTAATGAATTTTACAACATTGCAAGATACAGTTTATTATGCAATTATTAGTTGCATTTCTCTGTACAAGCAATAAACAACCCAAAAATGAAATTAAGAAATCAAGTTCATTCACAATAATGATACTTAGCAATGCATTTAACAAAAGCAGTGCAATATATCTGAACACTATAGAGCACAACTAAAAGAAATTAGAGAAAATCTCAATAAATGGAGAGATATTCCAATGTTTTAGAACTGGATTATGAGATGATTGCATAACTCCATAATTTAATAAAAATTACTAAACTGTACACTTACAATTGGTGAATTTTATGGTAAGTAAATCATACCTCAATAAAGCTGTTAAAAATTTTGGTTTTTTAAATGACCTTTCTAGGTATAGGTGCTAGGATGCATTTGTGTCAGAAAGCTACATTGTATGTTTCCACTTCTGAAATAAAGACTGTTGAAGTAAATATGAGGGTTTATTAAAACCAGGATATTTTTATATTACTAATTCTAGTCTCTAACTCTTAAACTGCTAAACATTCATCATCATAGATTTCAACTTCTAAATTTGTACAATTATTTATTTGTGTCCACAGCTAAGAAAAACTTGGAATGTGTATTTTTTGTGTTATTTGTTAAAACTATTGTGTTATGTTGTTTACTATAAGGAGGAGAAAATAGGGTGTCATGGATGAAAATGAAGCCAAAAGCTGTGGCTCTCTATAGGTTAGTCATTTCAGGAATCTGCATGGCAATTAAGCAGTTATATTGAAAAGTTTTCTCCATTAGATGGAAACTGACAATTAGATTTCCCACAGCGAGGGACTCTTTAATATTGCTAGACTTCTCAGTGTGAAAAATTCACACATCACGTAATCCCTCTATTAAATATCTTTCTTTTAGGTGGAGAAGTTCCCTGTGAAGCAGCATCTGTCATGCTACTTTTATTATTTTTGAGAAATGTGAATTAACTTTTTTCTTAATTTTGGTTTCTATGGGGAATGAAGTTAGATATTAATCTGTATGATATTAATCTTATTTTGTTCTTTGAAGTAAGAGAAATAATAAAGCAAATTTTGTTTGGCACCTACTGACTGATCCTGTGTCTTTGAAGTCTGTACAGAGAATTTCAAGGGAAATGTAAATGCAGTCTTCATTTTGTATGCCTGTCATCTTTGAAAGGTTCTTAATGTTCCATAGTGCTAGTCACTCAGTGACTAAATAAAGAGTGGTAAATACCACCAGGCATCTGAGTAAATGTTCAGTGTCCAACTTGTGGGCACCAATCTGGACTCTTATGGGCAGTTCCACTTCTTGCCACTACAGCAGCTGATTCTAAGACCCTTGCCCCCAGCCCCATCTTGGCCTTGGGTGGGAATCCAGGCAACTGTTAAGCATATTTTGCCTGGAGTATTTCCTAATAGCAAGTGATCGGGTGGACAGACCTTTTATAATAGCAACTTATTCAGGGAAAAGAGGAGCAGCTAGTGCTGCCAGATGGTAAAGGGATCCTTAGATTGGAGACATCAGCATTAAGAGGAGGAAGAGGTTAGAGACCATTTAGTTCAAAACCAGTCATTTTACAGAAGAGAAAATTGAAACTCAGCAAACTGGGACTTCCCTGGCGGGTTCAGTCCCTGGTCGGGGAACTGAGATCCCACATGCCGCGCGGTGCTGGCAAAAAAGTGAAAATAAAGAAGAAAGAAACTCAGGAAACTGAATGGACTTACCCCAGGGGTAGCAGAAACCAACAGTTTCCTACTCAATATCTCTTTCCTCTTCTTCCTCACTAATAAATCCTTGATTTTGTTTAGAGTGGCAATGTTCCCAGAGTAAAATAATCACCTTCCCAGCCTTCCTTGTAATTATGGGTGGACATATGTCCTTGTTCTCATACAGGAGATGTAAGTGGAGGTCATTGGATGGGGTTTTGGGGGTAAGCTTTTTAAGGGGGAACATTTGGCTTTTTTTGTTCCTTTGTCTCTCCCTTCCTCCTTCCTGCTTGTCATGCCTGACTTAAGACTAGTTTGGCTCTAACATCATGATTTTTATTATGTGCCCAAATACTTTCTGGGTGTGAAAAACTCTCTTTTAAAGCAATACCTCTTTCTGGCAATCTGTCAAGTATTGCTAATATTGGGGAGGAATGCATTCATGGATGCTACAGACCTTGCTTGAATTCTGTTTAGTTTTCCTTATGGAAGCAAAGGGCATACACAGGGTTCTGGAGAACTTGAGAAGGACAAGAAGCTTCTAAACAAGAAGCATTATGATTTTGTCTTATCTCCTACTGAGCCCAACTGTGAACATCCAACACATTAACTTTTGCTGCTTGCTCTAAGAGGCGATCGGCACCAACTTAGAGAGAAAAGTAACACACTGAAGAAGGAGCAAAGTTCTAGTGGAAGAAGAGTCAAGGAGCAACATTATTGGAGCTTTATGTGCAGGAAAAAGAAGAAAGAAATCATTATATACTTTTGGACTTCTGGACCAGAGAAGAGAAATCAGAAAATGACCCAAAGAAAAGGCAAACAAGAAAAACCCCTAAGGGAAATGGTTTCATTCTTGCAGTAAATCGTATAGTTGGGTCTAATCTAATCATAGCTGGCATTTCTTTTCTTTTCTTCTTTCTCTCTCTTTTTTTTATTTAAAGAAAAGGTCATGACCTTATCACTTTCCTCCTTTTCAATAAAGATAAGAGACTGCCTATAGTGGAGGAATAGAGTAGTCCTGACTTTGTTCCGCCAAGTTTTCTTCTCAAGAGAAGCAAAGATAGTCAGGTATGAGCGAAGCAGGGAGAAGACTAAGAGGCCGTTTCAGCTGCAGCCTCCTAGGGGAGCTGCTATTTTTAAAAGAAGTATAAAATGTGAGAAACATGCACTGAATGTTTAACTCAATCAATGAAATAAATAATTGGAAAGTGAGTTAGTCCTAACTAGGAGTGAGAATGTCCAGGAATCTTGCTGGCAGGAATCTTTTTTTTTTTTTTTAAATTAAAGGAAAGTTGAGTATCAAGAGGATATAGAGATACAATCGACCTTACACACTTAGAGTGTTTAAAATACAATCCTGGTATTTGTTCTCATCTCAGAAGCGCTGGCTTGGTCTTTGTTACCTATTGGATTTCAGGAAGGCTGACTTGAGATGCGGCGTTGCCGTTTCCTGGGCCCTCACTTATTTTTTTTCCGGCGCTGTCAGCCAGATCCTTTGTTGTGCCTGCTTTGCATTCATTCTCTCTGCCCTCGCACCTCCAGACAGTGGGGTGAGGATTTTTCCTGGTCCTTGCGTTGAGAACTCCAGACAGCCACCGTCTCAGCCATCGCATAAAGGACGGCTTCAACTATCCCGTGGGTGTCCGGGCTGAGGCGGCGCCACGCCGGGAGCAGACAAGCTTTTGTGTAGGTGTTTGTCTCCGCAGCCTTCCGACCCCTGGCAGGAGGCGCGGGCCGCGATCCCCGAGGAGGCGGGGCCTCCGCGCCCTGCTCCGCCCGGTGAGGATTTCACGGTCGCCACCGCCGCCGACGCCCTCGTTTGTTGCTTTACGTCGCCCTGCCCGGAGCTAAGAACGCCAGACGTGGCTGCCCAGTAGCCCTCTATGGCCTTCATCCCACCCAACCCCGCTTTTTGCTTTTTCCCCCCGCTTTCTCATTTTTCCTCGTTAACAGCACACAGGCGGGGCGCTTGGCAAAACTCAGACTAAAAACAGAGCAAGAGAGAGAAAAAGAACATATTCGATGCACCTGCCTGGTTCCTCCCGAGTTTGCGAAGGGTCGTAACCATGTCTGAGTCGGGGGACATAAGTGAATTTGGCTACATCATGGAATTGCTAGCCAGAGGCAAGGTAAGTGCCGGGGCGCGCGGAGCCGCGGACTGGGCCCCCACTCCAGGCACTACTCAGCCTGTGGCCCCCACTCCAGGCACTGCTCGGCTTGTGGCTGTAGTCGTCCCGGGCCCTTGAAGCCGCCGGGGAGGGCGGGGCTGGAGTCCCAGGTCAGCGCTCTCAGCCAGGGCGCCCCAGCAGCTGCAGAATGCAAAGTAGACGCTTTCTTTTTTTTTTTTTTTTTTAATTGCGCGGCATTTCTGAAATGAGCCAAAAGGCACTTGGCCAGCTGGGCGACCGCGGGGGCTCTCGGGACGGCGAGGGTCAAGATCTCAGCCTGCGAAGATGGGGAGGAGGGTCGGGCATTGGCCAGGGGGCTCTCCTTGACGCACCCAGGGCTCCTAAGCGTGGTGACATCGAGTGGTTGACGTCGCCCGTCCAGGCGCGGAGCGCAGAGGGAGGGTCGGACCAGACGGTGGATAGGCGAGGAGGGTGGGATCGGGTTCAGCAAGCAGTCCGACCTTATGGCGGATAAATAGGAAAAGAACCCCCGTTCGCCAAGCATTGGCGTTATCAGCACTCCTTCCAGGTCCTTGGCCGTTGTCCCAGGTCGGGAACATTTCAAACATCCTTCCTTTGGTGGGGAGGAAGAGATGTTAAGGCACCGGATTTCAGCCAGGCACCTGTCCCGGAGCCCTTTAGAAACCCAGGCTTGCGCTGTCGGTGACGCGTGGTGACCGCGCCCTCGGCCGGGCCGGGTGGCGCCGCGCCTAAGCTGAAAGCCTTGCGGGGAGGCGGGCCTCCGCGCTGCCTCAGAGAAAGTGCCTGGAGAGGCACCTAATTGGTTTACAGGCGGGAAGTGTCGGGAAATGCGAAGGCTGCGCGGTGCGCGGCCTGCCGGGATTCGCCTGTGGCTAGAAGGCGAGAAACGGCGTCTGCGTTTGTCTTCTGCACCTGGAGTTTCGAGAAAAGGTTGTGGCCCTGCGCACGGTCATCAGAAAGGATAAGGATGATCTGCAGCTCTGGTGCGAGCACCTGAAACATCAGTCTCATACCTCACTAACCCCAACTTTGTGGATGCTTCAGGCCAGACAGTCCCGCGGCTCCCGGGGCTGGGGAGCCGCTTAACGCCCTCCCAGACGAAAGCGTCCCGGGCGAACTGTGAGCCTCCCTGAATTCTCTCTCCTGTTCTGCAAACACGGAACACTCTTCCGAAACAGAATACTTATTAACATTTCGAAGGTAGAGGCTGTGCTTCGGGCCACCCCTATCATTTACACCCCGGACCAGAAGTACAAATGGAGGACCCTGGTTCTACTTTTCTTCGAATCCTGGGGCTCCATCCTACAACTCGAGGAGCCTCCTGCACATGCATAGGGACATCCTGACCAGCATCTCCAAGCTCCTTGTCGCCCCAAACAGCTTCCCCTTGGCCACCAGCACCCTGCCCCTCCCCGCCCCGTCTGGGATGCGTACTACAGCCCTCTCTACCCTCTGGAGGACCGACCCTGGGGAAAGAAGTCCAGGAGGAGGTGCTGGCCCTGAGCGAGAAGGCTTGCCGCAAGAGGGCCAGAAACTGGCCCTCTAAAGCACACAGCAGGACCCTGGTTGCCTAGGAACTCGGGGGGCGGGGGGCGGGGAGAAGGAAAGAGGACGCCTTCTGTTGATTGTAAAATAAATGTACCACTCTTGATGGGATCGGAATAGGATGATGGAGAGGTGAGTTTAGGCCCGTGGTGCTCAGACATTCTTCAGAGTAAGCCAGAATTGTATTGGTTGGTTAATAATACTTTCCTTCAATAGCAGGCAACACTTGATATACGGAGAGAATAGTTTTGAGGTGGGACCAGGGATCTGCAAGTTGACATCCCAGGTGATTATGAAGCAGGCAGGTGAACTTCTCATGAATACTAAATGGGCGAGTAGGGCAGAACCATTAGTGAACCCTTAAACCTTCTTATAATTAAGTCAGGTGAACAAAAACAAACCTCTCAGAATTAGCATTGTGTTTCACAATATGCTCACTGTAATGAAAAAACAGAACCCAAATAACCTTCTGGCTTCATCCACTGAATTTCTCTGCCTCGCTCTCCAGTAGGCGGACCCTCTTCACTAGGTTTCAGTAATGGGCCTGTAGCAAAAGCAGGAGCCGGAGGTCAGCTGACTTCCAAAGTTAGAGAGGCAGGTATCCCTGTGAAATCTCTGGAGTTGGGAAGTAGCCTCTCACAGTGAGATCTTAGGACAGTTCCTCCCTCTGCCTTTTATTTGGCGGGGTGGGGCGTGAGGGGTCAGGAGTAGCCTCCTAACCATGACAATTCAAGCTTATTCTCTGCCCACTTTCCTCACAGCTCCGCCCCCTAACTCTATTTAAAACCCTGCTTATATATGTGATTATACAGGATTTGAACACCGAATACCTCGCTGAGTATTAGCCAAGGACTAGCAGACCTTTGACTTGCTTTATTTTCCTCTGAGAAGTTAGGTTCCACTTTGTAGCTCAAGTTGGTAAGGTGAAAAATAATGTGAAACTGATCTAATTATGCCAAGTTCATGGAGTTAAAAAAAAAAAAAAAAAAAGAGCAGAGGCTCTTGTCTTCCTAACCCCCTGCCCTTTCCTTCCCTTCCTTCAAAGTTGAGACCAGTGGGTTGACCATCATCCTAATTTCTTTCACTTGTCTCTGATGGCTTTAAAATTTTACAACGTTTAATACATGCTCATTGCAAAATATTCAAACTTTACAGAAAATTTTACGAGTAAAAGGTGGAACTTCACTCCCACCTCCAATCCACTGCATCTCCCAGGGGCAGCAGTTTGCTGTGTGTCTATTTCAAATTAAATTAGCTTACTGTTGTGTTCTTGAATGTGGGAGGTGAGCCTTTCATCTTAGAGTAACATAAAACCCACATGACAAAGTTGATCATCTAGTTTTACTCTATTGTGATGATGACTTTAATATTTAAAGTACACAGTGATCTCTACCATTGTAGTCTTTCTGTTCATCAAACAATACCCTATGAGTATGGTTAATACCTATGATAATTCTCAAGAGGTTTAAAAATCAATGTAAATGGACTTGCTTATATTTCACTATCACAGAAATACAGAAATTTGTACCATTTCTGGAAGCTGCTTTCTGAGGTTTTGTTTTTTTGTTTTGTTTTGGTTTTTCTTTTGTAACTCATCTCTTTGGGCTAAAAGAGAGCTTTCCAACTCTGTGGTCAATATCTAGGATTACACAAAGCAGTATTTTCAAACTGTTTTGGTCTCTAGAAAGATTTACCTTATTAATTTTTTATCATCTTCATACACTTCTTTTCTTCACACTGTCACACACTTTTCTAGAATCATATAATGAAGATTTGATGACAAGGAACATAGAAGAATTTAAATTCAGTATGCTTCTTTATTTAGCATTTAAACATACTTATATTTATGTATTCACAGCCAGAAAGCACTTCTTGTGTCCCACAGTTCAATAATTACTGTTCAGGTACATCCAAGGAGTACAATAGTTTGAGCAAAATAAAGAGGCTTTGGAAAGCTTACATTTAATTTTAATCGAGAAACAGGTGATGATTCCATTACTTGGTGAATTATTACTTTTAACTTTGAATATCTTTGAGGCACAAAAGATTCAAGAACTTTTATAAACACAAAATTTGCTTTCAAGAAGATGCTTATACTCTGAAAGAATTACGTTTAGAAAATCCTCACATCTCGACTAATGTAAAGTCTTAAACATCTCCTGAGACCAAAACAAACATACCACCAAATGATCTGTTTCAGAAGGCTCAATAGATAGTTGCTCACACAACTGAATCTAAACTGGGTGATAATACTAAGGTTGTGCACACTGCAAAGTATCCTTTAAAATATTTTTTTATATCTTGGGGTTGGGTAAAGTGTGTGTGTTGTGGGGAGGAGGAAAGCTGAAGAGATTTAGATGATAGCAGGATAACTTGAACATAGCTAATTTTATAAATATCAGAATTTTCCTCTGATGTTTTTACTACATTACTCGAAAGATAATTTGGGGGGGAAAAAACTGTCTCTGAAACTGCTTTGTCAAAGAATGTTTAAATCTTATTTTCTATTAAATTGAAATTGCATGTTAGACACTCCTGTGGGCCTGAGTAGGGATGCTAGAGTGACACCCAGGTTTGAATCTTGGCTCTTGGTATCTAGCCATGTGACCTTGAGGGTATTACTTAATCTCCGAATAGAGGTGGAGAGGACTTGTGACTGTTACATGTCCCCTCTGAAGGGAATTATACCTATTTCACAGGGTTATTGCAAGGATTAAATGAATATTCTGTGCAAAGTTCCTAATACTGTTATTGGCACATAGTAGGCCTTCAGTAAGTAAAGCTATTACATCTAGCTACTTCGACAACAGGGTTGGGTCTTGAGACCCCTTATATGCAAACTATGATCATTAACAATGGGAGGTAGAGATGCCAGATAAAATACAGAATGTAGAGTTAAATTTGAATTTCAGTTAAACAACAGATTTTTTAATGTAAGTATATCCCATTCAATATTTGGGACATATACTAAACAAGTTCATTATGTATCTGAAATTCAAATTTAACAGGATGTCCTGTGTTTTTATTTGCTAAACCTAGCAACCCTAAGTGTAGGAATAATAAGATGTGGTCAAAGGGGACCTGCTAACAACCTCTGAATATTATCGAGATTGTTCACACCCCAAGTTGGCTAAGGGACCCCTTTGCCCACCAGTTATGCAGCCAATACACTCCTGCCTTTAATGGGGAAGTGTCTGCCAGAGCAGCACTGTACCTCTCATCAACTCTCAAATCGCTGGTCTGGTGCTACCAGTTAGCAGATAAATGCCTCCTGGATTTTCTCTTAAACAAACAAAAGCTTGAAATGGATGGGAAGATAAGGCTTACAAAACATCAGACATGAGTGTACGAAATGAGAGCATCCTAATCGTGTTAAACTGAGCGGTAAGACTCTAAGTGCTAGAGGAGCTCAGAGTAAAGGGAGCTGATCAATGAGAACTAGACTAATGAGGATGCAGGCTCTAGATTTGCACCTTGAAAGATGAGCTCGAGTTGGCTCGGCAAGGGAAATCCGAACTTCCTGGCTTGCTGGACTCCTCTCCCCTGAGGTTGTTCCCACAGAAACACTTTATGACAGGTAAGCTTGGCTTGTCAGATGCTTGGGTCAATAATTGGTAAATGTCATTTGTCGTGCCTTCACCTGTAACCTCCCGATACCCAGCAGCTTAGACAGTGCATGTGGCAGTCCACTGTGAAACCCTGTGATTGACTTCATTAATTGACTTCATTGCCACCTTCTTTACTTCCCCTAAGTCCAGGGGCTCTCTTAATTGAAAACCCAGGTTGTTTCCACCAGGAGGCAAGGTTTAGAAGTATGCTGGCCATGGGACCTTGTTGCTTGTTCTTGTTCAGGATATACTAACAGAACGGTACCCTGGCTGTTTGACCTCTGACCAAACAGATTAAGAGCCTCACAGCACTGACTCAAATATGCACCAGGGTCATTAGGACCTGACTTGGCCAGGAATTTAAGCTCTTGTTGGGTATTAGGAGTCAGTGTGGAAAGAGAGCAAGTCAGTTTAGTGAATAGTGTAGAAACTAAAGGGTATCAGGTTTATATTTTAAGTGTGAGGTAATGAACATTTATTGAACGTCTGTTTTACCAGACCTGAATAGTGTATGTGTGTGTGTGTGTGTGTGTTTCGGGAGTGGTGGTTGATGGCAGGTGAAGGAGGAGAAATTGACCTTTGGACTTCATGAAGCAGATAGATTTGAGACAGCTCACACCCTCGTTGTAGAAGAGCAATTACACAACGCCACCAAGCACAAGATATCATAATATAGGCAGGAGTATTGAAGGTCTGTAGACTGGAGGTGGTGATAGATGTGGAATAGGCTTCCTTGTGTTGAATTTTGACCCATGTTTTAAAAGAAACTACTGGAAAAGAAAGTGCTAGGATACTCCAAACTGGGGAGGGGCAGGCACCAAGGGATGGTGTATGCAGTACAAACTGGGAGAATAATGATTTAAAGAACAAAACAAAACACATCTTTCATGTCATTCCTACATAAACACCTTCAAATGTCTACAGAGAAGAAGCATGGTAATTCTAGGCCCTCCATACTATACTAGATTCATTTTGAGTTGTTGTAAGAGGATTTGAAGGCTGTCAGAGAGAGGTACGGGGAAAGGAAAGAGAAGAATTTAAAAAAAAAAAACAAAACCCCAAACCACACAGGATTTTAAGTTGAGGAACTGGGAAGGCTCTTGGTATCTTTGATAACTGGGAGGCTGAGATGGATGGATGTTGAGAGAAAGTGATGAGATGCCCCAAAGCATGGCAGCCAAGGGGGGAGAAATGACTAGGCAAATGGGAGAGTGGTCATTTAGACTGCTGGTTTTCATATTTGCTATCTTCTTACCAATATTCCCCCTCCCCCGTTTTGCTTTTAAAAGTATATGGGTTAAATAGTTTAAATAAATATGGATTTAAAAGTTTATGGATTAAGTTACATTAAAAAGTTTCTAGAAGTAAAACATACACATATTATAAAGTGCAAATAATACAATACAATGTGGATGGAAAGTGTCTTCCGCACCTGACTCCATCCCCTTACTTCTCCACAACACTGTTACCAAGTTTTGTGCTCCATTTCGGACTTACTTTTATTTACTTATTTGCCTATGTAAGCAATATGCCTGCCTGTCTCACCTTTTTTTTTTTTTTTCCAAAGTGGCAACATACAGAATCCATATGGTTTTATATTTGTTTTACACTATTTTAGAAATCCTTTTCATGGCATGGATGTACATTATGGATAGTTGATATTTAATTTCTATGAAGTCCCCCTGAGATCTTTGTACATGTTTTTGTGCACAATGCAAGTCTTTCAGTGGGAAAGTTATTAGAAGTGGAATTGCTTAAAAGGAGAAACACTGAAATTTTTTGATAGGTTTTACAAAATTTCCCTTCAAATAAGCTGGACCAATCTACACTGTTACAAAAAAGTTTGAAAGTGTCTAGTTTCCCACATTCTTACCAAGTGTATTAACGTATTTTTTGAACTTTGAGAATCAGGTGGAAAATAACTCATTGTCATTTGATTTGCATAATGGAAGGGCTTTCAAATTTATTTTCAGCCAAGTATTGTCTATACAGTTTTTTCTTTAGTTCATGTTAATGAAACCTTCTAATCTCTTTTACTCTGTACTTTCGTTAGTTTTGGACCAAAGCACTATTCAAGTGTGCTGATGTGAGATTACAGCCAAAGGGGTATTGTTGAACCCAAAGACCAGAATTAAAGACAGAAACCGACTTATAATGCTTTTTAATGGTCGAGCCTTTTAAAATCTATATGGGAACATGGTGTAGGACATCATATAGGTAACTAAATTACACACGCATTTTGTTATCTTCCTCAGTTCCCTTCTGATTAGGACGCTTCAGAACCTGTGGGGAGGAAGCAGCCTCAACTCCAGCATGTTCGGCCACGCAGCGGGCATTAATCTGGATCAGAATAGTCCAGTCATTACTTGGCAAGGTGTTCATCCTCTCTGCACCTCGTCTGTAAATTGAGGGTATTCCATTAAAGACAATTGCTACGGTCCCTTGCTGTTCTTAATTCTGCACTGCCACAGCGTTATTTAATTGTCGGCTGGAGAAGAGGCTATTACTGCTGACAGTGCTGTGGGAAGACGGCGGAACTTGCCACAGACAGAGACTTGTCCCAAATGGGAAATAAAAGTGGGAAGCGTGTCAAAACCTAAACGGGATGCCGCGCTACAGCTCTGTGGTCCCTTCGCCCAGCTGCTTAGAGCTCCTGTTTTCTCAGTCTATACATGAGATGGAATTATTTAGCCAGCTGGGAGGGCGGTGGCGTGATCTAACAATACGGTTTCCAACAACCCCACGTTAATGTGTTTTCGGTTTGCCTTGAAAACTGGAAGAAACGCGCTTGAACCGCAGCAGGTGAACTTTATGCGGCTAGTCTCCGACCTGGAAAAACGGTGCCTGAACACAGGGCGGGCGCCCACCGCCTGGGTGCGTGGGTGCCGGAGCCGTTAAAGACCAACCAGCTGTCCCGATTTCCCCACACCCTCCGTGCCCGGGGGTGGGAACCGCGCGGCGGCGGCGGCGGGACGCACACACTAGGCGGGGCAGGGAGCTGCCGCCTCTAATTCCCGGCCAGTACCCGGGAGAGGGACCCCTATGCTGCGGCTTGTCCCCGCGCCACTTGGCAAGAACGTGCCGTGCGTGGCAGCGCGGCGCCCTGGTGTGTAAAAGCAGAAGCAGAAAACGAGTGGTTGGTGACCAGTCAGGGAATGTGAAGTTCACGCTACGAATCGGGCCGGAAGAGAAGGAGGAGAGCGGGGCGGGGACAGGGACCCTCTAGGGGAAACCCCCGACCCCGGTTGGGGCGGGGTGAGCTGGGTCTCGCCCTGGTCGCCTTCCCCGCGCGCGACTCTGTGTGCCGGGTGCGACGGCACGGGAAGGCGGCCTGGGCCAGCCCTCTCCCTGCCGCCCCGGCTAGAGTCAGGAAATGGAGCTTGTCTCTGAATGCTTAGTACGCGCTTTAACAAAGCGCACGGAAAGAAAAATGAAGAGCAGAGGGTCGGCGCGGAGCAATGGCCAGGGCAGTAGTCTGGGGCAGCACCGCCGGACCGCTCCACCGCGGCCCGCTCCACCGCGGCCCCGCCCCGGCTCGGCCCTCGGCCTCCACCGCCCCTTCCCCGCCCTCACTTCCGACCCTCCGAGACTTCCTACCCGGCAGGGGGCGAAGGTGGCGGCCCGGGCGGCAGTGAGGAGGGGCGGGGAAGGGGCAGCTGCGGTGGCTGAGCGAGCTGGAACCCCGCCGACTGCCACACCCCCGCCCACTGCTCCGCCGCTGGGCCTTCCACCCGCCCGCCCGCGGCCCCTCCTCCTTTGTGCGGTGGGCGCTGTTGCCCGGGCGACGGCGCCGCCCCGCCCCGGCCCCGCCCTCCACGGACCCCTGGCCCGGTCTCCGCGTGGCTGCCCGCCCAGCCGCAGGCCGCAGGAGCCGACGCTGCAGCCGGCTGCGGGGCGGGATTCACGGAGCCACCGTAGGGAGCAAAGCTCGTCTCTCCGCGTCTTTGCTTTCGCCCGCCCTGACCTCCTCCTCGCCGCGTCGGTCCGCTGGTGGGGTCCGGCTGACCAGCTCGCCCTCCGGCTCCGAACCGAGGCTCCAAGGCCGCCACAGGGACCCGCTTACCAGACCCAGCCAGGGGCCGCCCGTCTGCCTGTTTGGATCCTGCCTTTGATGACACCTGGCAAAAGGCTACCATGGAGGGGGATGGTTCAGACTCGCTGGTGAGTGGGGGAGAGGGACGGCCGTCTAACGCCTCGGTGGCGGCGCGCCGGGTCCCCTGGGTCTCTCTTTCCCCTCTGCCCTGAGCCGTGAGGGACCCTCTCCCCCCGGAGGAGCGAGGGCGGGCGTGTGGTGGCCCCGCTTCCTCTTCGCCTTTCCCGCCCCGGGCAGGGTTTCGCAACCCGGGGCGCCCCCTTTCTGCCCCTCAGTGGGACGGTCGGACTCGGGGTCACCGGGGCCCGGAAGAGTGTGCCACTCCTGTGCGGTGATGGCTCACCTGAAAACCTCGGGGAGTTTGGGCGGGGCTCTTTAATGGTATTCAGATTGTAGAATTAATTCGCTTTAGGGAGTCGGGTGCCCGTCGCGGCCCGGGGCGCGTGTCCCGCGCGTGTCCCGCCTTCCTTTGTCTGGGAGCGCGGTGGCGGCGGCTCTCGAGTCCCCCTCGGACCCTCGCGGGCCGGGCCCGCAGTCACCGCGAGCAGTGGCTCCTCCCCGCCTTTGCCTGCTCGCGGGAGGCGGGCTTACTGCAGCAGCTGTCGGGGTACAAGTGTTTTTGTTTCAAGGGGTCGGATATGCAATTCTTTCCAACTTGCTAGTTTCCCGTCGAACCTCATTTATTTTGAAATAGCTTAATTGGGGGAGCCAGCACATCACATTTCTCTTAATCAGGTTGTTTCCTCTCAATGAGTGTAAAATGAGCACTAAATTTTTCTTTTGCGTAAGAATTGCTTTATATCCATCGTGATTAGCAAGCTTATGCACTGCTCTGTGTACAAGAAAAGTGGAAATGATTTTAGATCTTTCAGTGGGAAGTACACCTCTCATAAAATGGGGCGTGAGAGCCTGTTCTGAACATTCAGGACAATAATTTCCTTTTGAATCAGATGTCAAATTCTTTACGAAATGAGAGAGGATGTGAATATTCTGTATTGTTTGATGTGAATTGTGAGGTGTGGATATCCTCCAAATTTACTAAAACTGTGATGTGCTGTGGGCTTTTTTTAAACATTGTGAGATGCATCAAGAAACGCTGCATCACAAGACCCATTGACAGTGATAAAGCCAGTTGGCTGAAGTGCTATTGTCAGGGATTATTAAAGCACTTGGTGTCATTTTAAGGGGAATACTCACATGCATTTTTATGTAACTAAAACAAGTGAATTAATTCAGTTTTAATTTTCTCTGTGTTTCCAGTAGTTGAAATGACTGTACAGGTTTATGAGTACTTTAAAATTCTACCATCATTAAAATTGCAGGTATGCTAAATATAGATTCATAGCACCTGAAGTTTGGGATCCGTGGGGAAAAACTACACAGGCAAAGAATGGGAAAACTGGTATGAGGTCATTAGACCTTTTTAGTTGTGATGAGTCTAAATGTTTCTCACTGAAAATATTGCAAGCCTGTAGTATCGAGAGAGCATTTATAATGGTTCCTTCTAATCCCCTATACCCTTTTAGTATTCATAAAGTGCTTTTAAGATAACTGCTTTGATATGCAGCCTGAGAAACTCTTACCTACATTACAGTTGCAGCATGTGGAAAATGGTCACATTTAATGTAGAAAGTTGCAGATAATTCAGCTTGTAAATAGATTTCAAGTAGAGTTCCATGAACATGATGGCTAACCCAGTTTTTACCAGCTCTTGTTACTTGCCAGTTACAGAGCTAATGTGCTAAATAGGAATAATCCTATTCTTAGTGCTATATACTTAATTTTTATTGAAGTAATCTACTTTCAGGATTTCATTGAAGTCCTAAATCAGTTAATTAATAATGATTTAATAACTTAATAATTGTTGATGAAATATTATGGTCCCCTAATACTTTATGCTAATTTTTCTCATACTTCAGGTTTTCTCTTTTTTTTTTCTTTAACCATTTCATGCCCCTTCACCTCTAGGCAATGGATAATGAGGGGGACATAATTAATGGTACAGACTTTCATAACCAAAATGAAACTTCAGACTTTAAAAAAATCTGTTTAATTCTTTTTTGAAAGGTTAACACATGTACTTATACAAGAGGTATAAGCATGTTAATTTACACTAAATGTATTTACACTAAATGTATTTACACTAAAAGCCTTTGATTCTGATTTCTTTTTCTCAACTTAAGGTTACCATTAAGAATATTGAAAGAGAGCTCATTTGCCCGGCATGCAAGGAGCTGTTTACCCACCCGTTGATTCTCCCTTGTCAACATAGTATCTGTCATAAATGTGTAAAAGAACTCTTACTGATGCTTGATGATTCATTCAATGACGTGGGATCAGACAACTCCAATCAGAGCAGTCCTCGACTTCGGCTTCCCTCCCCTAGCATGGATAAAATTGACAGAATTAGCAGACCAGGTATGTGGTAGAACCTGGGGTGGTGGAGTTTGGTTATATGTTCAGTGATAATTGTGGAAGGGAAATTATTTTCGTTGTTTTGGGGTTAATCATTCCAGGTGAATAAATTAAAACTATAGTTAGAAAAGAATCCCTCTCTCTTTTAAAATGAACTTTTAAAACGTCAAAATGAACTTTTATTGTCTTTTGGTATGCATTTAAAATGGATATTGGATATTGAACACGAATTTTGTATTGAACCCATTATTAACTGTGTCTGTATTTTAGGGGGTGTTCTGACCCTGTGAAGTCCTTTATATGAGGAATGAAATAATGGACCACTGAAGTACTTACTAGGGAACCATCTATGTGTGGTAATAGGTAAATAAATATGCAGAATTAAGGGATGAGACTACATAATGCCCAGTTCTAGAAGACTTTTTAGAGGAATGTTATTTGGTATCATTTTATTCCATTTTATTCTTCAGCCATTTTTTAATCCAAATTTTAAAGTAAGGATTTTGAACATCAGCTAAACAGTAGTGGAATTCTGTAGTAGTGTGTAGAAGTAGATCTAATTAGATGTATAGCACATGTACTATACCATTATTTATTTATTTTTAAAAATAAATTTATTTATTTTTAAAAATTATTTATTTTTAAAAATAAAGTTATTTATTTTTGGCTGTGTTAGGTCTTCATTGCTGCGTGTGGGCTTTCTCTAGTTGCGGTGAGCGGGGGCTACTCTTCATTACAGTGCATGAGCTTCTCATTGCGGTGGCTTCTCATTGTGGAGCTTGGGCTCTAGGCGCACGGACTTCAGTAGTTATGGTGCGCAAGCTCAGTAGTTGTGGCGCATGGGCTTAGTTGCTTCTGTGGCATGTGAGATCTTCCCAGACCAGGGCTTGAACCTGTGTCCCCTGCATTGGCAGGCGGATTCTTAACTACTGCGGCGCCAGGGAAGTCCTATACCATTATTATATAGCCGGTGTTTAAATTTTTTCCTATAGGGGTGGTGTTTCTTTCTTCTGAACATCTATTGCAGGATTAATGTAGATCAAAATTAATTTAAAATCATTGGGAACAGGGCCACTGGGAAGTTAAGGGCCAAAATTGGCAGTAAGGGTCAAGGGGAGGTAGAGGTTTGGGTAGAAATACCACAGCATCATGTTCAGCACTTCCTTCCTATGGAGGAGAGTCCTCGAGCGGCCATGAGCACCAGACTTCAGGGCTTCAGCTCTGCCCAGTTTGGGCTTTGAGGTTTTCAGTTTAATCCTTTTGTCCACTCTGTCCATTTCTCCCTCTTTAGTATAGGAGTAACTTTTTAATATTGTAAAAAAAAACCCTTTTTTAAAAATCAGAAAAGAATCTTTTTCTCCTCATTTGCATGTTAGAGAATGCCATCTTTTTTGGTCCATGCTGTGATATGGAGTCTCCTTGGGCAATATTTGTGTCTATGTGCTCCATCAGAGAGTGTATAAGAGGAGATTTGTTCTAAGAGTGGTATTATGATATTTTAAAAACATGAATTTTTTTAAAATGGTAATCACCAATTCCTTGGAGGATATTTTACACACATAAAAATTATACGTATATACAAAAAAGGGAGCATTAGGTAACGATGGGAGTGCAGGATGTATGAGGTTGGAGAGGGTTATGCTCTTTGTGAAGTCATCACTTTTATGTTTTCGTCCCTGTTAGGAAACTGGCATACTGAGGAGGGGAGGAAAGACAGTGATAGCTTAAAATCATTCTATCAGATAAAAATTCATATTCTGTTGCTAGATCCTCATTGGATAATTAGGGACCCTGGCTTGATTGACCAAGAAGATTCACTTTTTGTATATTAATATTCAGCACAGACCATGAAATAAAATTGTAATTAAATACTAGTATTTCTACTGATCATTAGATTGAGCTCACATGTGTATTTCATGAAATTCTGTGTTTTATATAGGCTTTGAATCTTAAGATTTGGTTTTTATGTGATCGATATAAAGTATGAATGAAATATAGATGAAAAATAGTTAACTGTTTCTGTTTTCAGGAACTTAACTAGCACAGTAGTTGGTAGATGTTTAATAAATATGTGTTGAGTGGATGTTGAATGACAAACGTTTGCTATAAGATTTGTACAGAGCATGCCATGATGGCTTATATTTATCGATGATGGCATTTTTCCAGAACAAGAGATCAAAACTAGATTTACCGAGATGTTCCTCCCTCTTCTTTAGGAAGAGCCCTGTTAAGCTGTATTATGTCCTCATGGGGGGCAAGTTAGAAGGCTTCTCTGTGGAGATCAATTATAGGAAATAAGAATATTTGGTGAAGGGATGACTGCAGAATATGATGGCTGCCTTGTGGAAGAGTAGTAGTGCTCTGGGTATATTCACAGCAAAAATTCCAGATCTGTCCAGTACACTAGCCACAGGTGGCTGTTGAGTGCTTGAGACACATTAGTCTGAGTTGAGATATGCACTTGTACCTCTTAGAGTGAAAAAATGAATATAACATACCTCTAATAATTTTATATTACATTTTGAAATGAGAGTTTTTGGATATATTGGGTTAAATATGTATTACTAAAATTAATTTCACTTGTTTATTTTTACTTTTTTGTGGCTACTGGAAAATGTAAAATGACATATGTGGCTTACACTTTCACACATATTCCTTTCAAATAGCATTGCATGGGTCATTTGACAGATTTTAAAATAAAAGCATGCCTTGAAAGGAGAGTAAGATTTGTGTGTATAACACTAGCATGTTAAATTGTGTAAAAATAAAAGAGCTATATAAGTGTTCATTTTTGGTCATATATATGCAAGCTTTTCTCCCATTCTGTATTACCTGTTGTCATTAAGATACAATCATTGGTAGTAATGTTTATTTACTGTGTTGATTTAGATCACTTAAAAAAACCAGAAAAGAGATGCTTGATTTTTACTTTATATATTCAACAGTTTTCAGAAGTGTGATTGTTTAAAAATACAAATCTGTAGGATAAAGTATGGGTCTCTTAAATGATGCACCAACAGTGATTAATTCTGAACCGTGATAGGATAAGCTTGATGACTGTTTTACATTGGTGGCTTTATATAAATACCATGCGTACCAGGAAAAACATTTTTTTTTACTGTTAATTCAGTAATTGTATTATGTGTAGGACACAGTTACTGCTTTATCTTTTGTTAACATGTTGTGAATCTTCTCTTTGAAATTAAATTCTAAATCCAGCTTTCTGTTCATTGTTCACAGCATCACAACGGAGATCTTTGGGGTGGAGAGGTAGAAAATGCTTTATTGCTTGTGTGGCCGCAGGCAGTATAGTGTTAGATTTAAATTAAATAACTTTATATAGATAAAGTTTTTTTTAAAATAAATATCAGTGGTCAAGTCTTCAAAATCATGTAGAAAGTGAACAAATTTGGCTGACATGACTTAAAGGTCAACAGGACTAAAATTCCAAACAATTTCTGATGTTTTTAAATGGAACTCTGATTATTAGTGCTTGCATTTTGCCATGTATACACACACACACAGACACACACACACACACATGTCCATTATGGGATATTTTTAAAGAAAATGACATCCCCTTGTTTGTTTTTAATGTTACCTTAAAAATGCTTTACATTTACTTAGTGGAACAAAGCTTACGTTGACAGCCATATTACCCTTCGGGAGGTTAAATAAACCAGTACTTTCTTCTGTATTTAAAAATTTGCTTAAAGGTATTGATAATTTTTGTAGTTAATACCATAATCTTTGCTTGTTTGTGCGTATGGTGTATTTTTTGTTTTTATTTTAAGGTATTTGGGTTCAGAGTTTTAACACTCAGGTCTCACTTGTGGGTAAATAACGTACATTGCTTTTGTGTGAAAGGTGGGCCAACCCATTTTATTAAAATAATTTTTTGTTTTTACTCCAGTTGACCTTTAAAGTAAAATTGGCTACTTTTTTTCAGGAATGCTGGTGATACCTTAAATTTTAGTGGAGAAAATAAACACCTGAAATGTATCCCTTTTCTGGTTTCCTCACCTGCTTCTACATGCCTCGATTTTAAAATCTTACAGCCACTTCTAGAAGCCACGTGTAATCCATTCTCTTACAGGCTTTAGTGAGTCCCTGAGAATTTTAAGTGTTGAAAGTTAATAATTAGGAGGAAAGATAGGAACAGTTTGCTTAAAAAATTACCTTGCTACCTACTTTTGCTTCAGAGGATAGTCGAGAAAAAGTTTTTGCAGTTTGAAAATGCTAATACTCAAAGGGTAAATGTAACTCATAGGCATCAGATGGTCAGAATGTGGAAGCATTAAGGTGGAAGCATAAGGCATCAGTCCAATGCACAACACCAGGAAGCCCAACGTGAGTGTCCAGCATGAGGAGAAATAGTCTACTTAACGTGTCCAGGTGTTAACAGTGGGGAAGTTGTTTGCAGCCAGGATATGGGAGAAGATGCAGCTGGCACAGGTTTGGAACCTGTTATGAATTGACTCTCTTTGTTTTGAAATACTTTATTATTCTCTTTGATCATTTAAACGGTAAAACATATGATGGAAAGCTGACTTTTTGGGGGGGATTTGCTATAAACGAGTTTGAAATTTTTATTGCGTCTTCATTTTATAATTGTGTCGTGGTTTATGCTTAACTAGTTTAATCTGTCGTTGAAGTTAAAGGTATGGGGTAAAGAATTGATTCTGTGAGGTGGCAGTGTTCAGATAATTAGCAAATATTATTGACCCCGCAAATGGAGTTTGACATAGAAAATTGCATTGCTTGGCCTATATTGCTTCTTTACCTTTCTAAGACATCATTACTTTTTTTCCCCATTATATCATGCTACTGGGTAGTACTGTCCCATAGACCTTTCTATAATTATAGAAATGTTTGACCATGCACCATACAAGATGGTAGCCACTAGCCATATGTGACTCTTGAGAATTTTAAATGTGGGTACTACAACTAAGGAAATGAATTTTAAATTAAATTTTAATTAAATTTAAATAGCCACATTTGGCTAATGTTTACTATATTAACAGAGTTATAGAGAAATGTTGATTCTGTTATGTTTTTTTCTTAGTTCTACCATCTTGATTTTTTCCCATCAGGTTCACTTCCCAGAATATCCTTAGATCTGTCCTGTTTTCTTTATTGCCCTGAATATATATTCTATTGATTGTTTTTATGAAAACAATGGTAGAAGTTAAGACAGATGAAATAAAAGTTCTTTAGCAGATATATTGATTTAGTATTTTGTCTGATATAAGAAGTTCAGTGTGATGCTTTATACCTTGTTTTTTTTATTATAAAAACAAAAGAGGTTTACAGAAAAGGGATAAAACTTTTTTTCTAAAATTTCTGAACATGAGGCCAAAATCTGGGTGTCACCAGTGTATGTGTTAAAGTGTGATTTTACTGGCATAATTTACTTTTGTTTTTCCCCATTACATAATTGATCACAATCTTCTATTCATAAAACCAATAATTCATTTTTTTAAAAACATTGACTGTTGAGATTAGGTATCCATTTTAATTTATATCACCTAGTTCATGTGTGGAAGCATGCAATTAAATATGAATTTCCATTTGTTTAAACTTGACCACTGTACTATATCACTTCCAGAATTATTTGGCTTGTTTTTTCACTAAACAAAATTTTCATTGGCATGTGTTTTAAAAGTAGCTCTGCTGCTTATTTTATTATGTGCCTGCTGTGGTGTGAAATATCTTGTACTGTATTGCATGTTTTTAGAATTATTACAAGAGTATATTTTATGTCGGATTTTCAAATTTTTATGGGGCAGATTTTTTTGTATGCTTTTTTGGGTATGTTTTAAAATGTGAAGGTTAAAAATATCTTTAAATATTTTGAAAATATTTAAAATTTAAAGTAGTGTAGCTGCATGTTTGTTGCATAAGTAGCTTTGGGGGCCTAATGCCATTTTGCATGGTGTAAAGTCACTTCAAATGAATAATATCGTGGGCTGATCACTAAATTTTACCTGTAGTGATTTATGTAGTGATATGCCAGATATCTTTTAAGACAGTCTTCAGTGATGATAGTAATGTTGCCAAGGCAATATTAATATAGCTGTTTAAAGACCTTTTCTAAATGTCATATACTAAGTTTAACCATTCACTTTTGGTACTGGATACATAGTAGTATGAAAGAAGGCTGTAGGTTAAAAACTTTGTGTTTATATTTAGGAAGTTATTTTGCAGGCAACCAAGGCTACATACTCAAATTTATACAGAAGAGGAGGGAACATGATAGGCATACACCTGTGTTAAACAGACTACCCCAGATTCTTGTGAACCTGTGGGTAAGGGCCGTCATGCCTTGGTTTCTTGATTTGTTAAAATCAGGATAATACTGAAGAAGAGTGTGATGTTTAAGGTCATTCATTGTATTATTTATATATTGTAAAGTTATCTGTAATTTTTTTGGTGTATCTTCTGGCTTACTGAATTAAATAATCTTAATGATTCTTTTTTTCAGGTCATAAGAAGATATTAAATGGTTGGTTCCTCTTAAAGTCACTAGATTCTAGATCTGTGAATGAGCTTTTTACTCTTTTATAGATTGCACTCAACTAACTAATGATTTTGCCTACTGAATTTTCTAGATAAAACAATACTACAGTGGGATACCCTCTCTTGCGGTGGTTCTTAACAGTTTTGTGGTCACATATTCTTTTGAGACTCTGATAAAAGCTATGGGTTATTTAACCAGAAAATATGTATGGATACATACATGCGAAATTTTGCATATAATTTCAAATAGTTTACCAAACTATTTGACTCTTCCTGGAGTCAATCCATGGACCCTGGCTGGGTTAAGGACTCTTGCTCTTTTATGTATAAACTCAGTTCCTATCAATGAGCCAAGGCTGTGTTCATTTAAATGCAAGCCAAATTCCTTTGGGAATGATATATGAAATTAACTATAAAGATTAATTGTATAATTTCAAAAGATCTTGACCCTGTGTAGTATTGTATTATATGTTTTGTCCACATATCTGTTTGATTTAATATGGTTTTTATATGGGATTTATTACAGAATAATTTCATTCCTTTTTGATTTGATCACTGTTTAATAACTTGGGCTTATCTTTTGTATGCCAAGGAAAAACCATTTTAAAAAAAGCATTTTCAGTACATAAATTGATTTATATGGAGCCACTTTGAGTATTATGTTTTTGCAATATGTTTGTAGTTATGTATCTTTCCAAAACATGACTCCTTAGTTTTCATTCTATCCATTTTCCTACTGATGTAACTAAACAAGGACTTAACTAATTACACAGGCTGGAAGCGCAATTCATTGACCCCTAGGACAACTACTTTTCCGTGTCCTGGCTGTGAGCATGATGTGGATCTTGGAGAACGGGGAATCAACGGTCTGTTTCGAAATTTCACTTTGGAAACTATTGTTGAAAGATATCGTCAGGCAGCCAGGGCAGCCACAGCCATTATGTGTGACCTTTGTAAACCACCACCTCAAGAATCCACAAAAAGTTGCATGGACTGTAGTGCAAGCTACTGCAATGAATGCTTCAAAATTTATCATCCTTGGGGTACTGTAAAAGCACAGCATGAGTATGTGGGCCCAACTACGAATTTTAGACCCAAGGTAAGTGAAGTTTCTATTAAGTTAGAGTATTAAACTTAATATGATAAGATAAATTGTAACAAGTCTAGAACCTGACAGTAAGAAGGGAAATAACTTTAAAAGCTGGAACAAGAAATTAAGGCCTAGTAGTTGGAGTTATTTAGTATGTTGCTAAACATCCCCAGAGCTTAGAAGGCAATATTATGGTTCACTCTATTACAATACAGTGTGATACAATACAATATATGAATGTTTGTAATGATAACTGAGTAAGAGAGGAAAGGTGATGTCAGATATACTGTCTAAGATTGAAATGGTTAAAGTTAAAAAGCTTTTGTGCTTTAATATGATAAATCCATAATTGTCTAAAAGATGTGATTGGGAAACATTCTGACATTTTTAGTTACCTAAAATTGTATTATGAATAAATAAGAGCAACTACAGCCTAATAGTTTGAAGCTTATGATATAATGGTTATATAGTATTTAAAGTGGAATTTGCATTTCTTAAATATTCTGGGTAATTTCTATAGTAACGTACAGAAAAACTTTATGAATGAAGTTATAGATGAAACAAAATAGTGAATAGTGTAATTCACTATAGTCAAGTTCTAAAAAGGTGTCTCATCCGATAGAATATTTGCCTTATAACTTTGAGTTCTTGCATTCCTTGCAGAAAGCCTGACTTTATATTCTATTTTAAATGTAATGGCTTTGAGAATGTAGGAACCTGGGCATGCTTAGAAATTTGAAATCTTTTCCAGTTTTTCTCCTGGAGCTACACATTGGTATTAGGACTTTTTATAATGGAATTAAAAAAAATTTTCTCTAAGTTATCAGACCAGTTGTAGTTGTTTAAAATCTAATCTTTTGGAATAATGGGCAGCTTTTTGATTTCCATTAACACACTAGTTTAAAAGAATCCTCCTTCTTTTCCAAATGAAAACAGCTACATTATGTAAAAATTCAGTGTAACTATGATGATAGTTTACAGAGTAAACAAAAAGGTAGAAACTTAAATCAGGAGAACACAGTTCTAAATTTGGTCAGTGTGTGTGCAATCAATATGTAAAAGCAAACATCTGGAAGCTTATAAAGTGTTCCAAGACTCTCTTAGTAACAGATTTCTTGTGAGGATAATGAGGCTATGGGTCCTCATAAGTTATTTGTTATGATACCTTAAAAAATATTGATCATGATCATTAAGAATTTACCTAGTCATTATGATCAGAGGACCTTTCTAGCTTGTTTAAGCATTTCACTTAAGTCTTATAGGAAGTAAATTTTTACCTTCTTATCAGCAGGTTTAGAGGAAATAACACTTACATAATTAATTGACCGTTTGAACCCTCAAATTGAAAAACAGTAATTCTAATGTAGAGAATTCTCATATAATGTACCAAATGCTTTTATTTCTTTTTACACTTTCATTACTTTAAATGGCTTTATTTAGTGATTTCATAAAGCAAATCTTTGTGTTGTGGGACTTTACCCAATTACTTGAAATCTTTTGAGTGCCATGTAAGCTATGAAGACCCTTAATCCCACTTTTATTCTTTATTCAATAGATTTTAATGTGCCCAGAACATGAAACAGAGAGAATAAACATGTACTGTGAATTATGTAAGAGGCCAGTTTGTCATCTCTGTAAGTTGGGTGGTAATCATTCCAACCACCGTGTAACCACTATGAGCAGTGCCTACAAAACCTTAAAGGTAGAACTTATTTTTGGAACTAAATTTTGATCCTTTATAACTTTAGACCTTTAACTTTTTCTGTATAAAATCATACTGTGCATATTGTGTGGTCTGTTTTACTGAAATGAGTTAATAATCTAAAGTGTTACTTAATGATCTATTAATATTAGGTTGTTAGTATTTCTGACCAGGCAGCTCTTTGTCCTACTGATATCTAGTTCTGAGGAAAGAGAGGGATGAAGGACACTTCATTATGATCCATCCCTACATGAGCCCAATGCCACGACATTGAGTGTGGTTACGGGAGTGACACACTTTGAAGGGTAGTAGCTGTTTTAAGACACTTGATTCTTATTGCTGCCAATAGAATTAGTATAAGCATTTTTGTTTATTCTGGTGGGTTCCAGCTAAAACTGAGTTATTTACTGTCTGTTAACCTTATACACGGCCTTTTTTTTTTTTTCGGTAGGCGGGCCTCTCACTGTTGTGGCCTTTTCTGTTGCGGAGCACAGGCCCCGGATGCGCAGGCTCAGCGGCCATGGCTCACGGGCCCAGCCGCTCCGCGGCATGTGGGATCTTCCCGGACCGGGGCACAAACCCGTGTCCCCTGAATCAGCAGGCAGACTCTCAACCACTGCGCCACCAGGGAAGCCCACATGGCCCTTTTAAAACTTTTAAATTTGATAATCTACAGCCAAGTAGGCAGTGGTATAGTGCTATTTTTTTGTTTCATTCTTTTTTCCTTTTTAAAAGGGAATCAATTCATTTATAAATCTACTACCCATTTAAATTTTTGATTCCTTTAACAATATGTGTATGCATTTTTTGACCTGTATCTATTTTGCATCTATACATACAGTTTCATATTTTGTATTTTGTATGTCTGACGTGCTCAGTCCTCCCTCTACATTCAACACATGGGTTACAGTATTGTTGTTTTATTGTCTGTCCTCATTTACTAATTCTGTTATCTGTGTCATTACTAGGTCAATTTTGACTGATTTTTCTTATCATTATGAGTTGTATTCCCCTCCTCCTTTGCAAGCCTGGCAACTTTTGATTGGCTGCCAGGTATTGTAAAGCTCACCTTGTTGGGCACTGGATATTTTTATATTCCTAAAGATATTCTTGAGTTTTCTTCTGTTGTGTGATGAAGTTACTTGGGAACAATTTGTTCCTTTTTGGTCTTGCTGTTAAGCTTTGTTAGGACAGAGCAGCATTTTGTTCTAGGACTAATTTTATGTGATTATTGAAGTAAAGCTATTTGTTTACTCTTCCCAATGCCCTATGAATTTTGAGGTTTTTTTTTTTTTTTTAGTCTGGCTTATGGGGAACAGGCACTATTTCCAGCATGTGTGAGCTCTGAAATTGTTCCTTCTAATTCTTTTGGGTGATACTTGCCCTGGCCTGTGGCAATTTCCTCACACATAAAAATTGATCAAAGCTCATATGAATAAGCAAGGGGGCTGCTTGGTAAATCTCTGGAGTTCTTTCTCTTTATGGCCACCTGTTCTTAGGTGTTATGTTTTATAAACTCTGGCCTCCGCAGACTCCCAGCTTCATCACCTCATCTCACGGGAGATCCTGGGCCCCATTTGAGTTCTCTGCACCAGGCCTGGGAAGCCTCCTCCTGACAATAAGCTGAGAGCAATCATAGGCTCATCTTGTTTCCCATCCCTCAGGGACACTGTTTTTTGTTTCTTGATGTCCAGTGTCTTGAGAGCTGTTTCATTTATTGTTAGGATTTTTTAGTTGTTTCAAGTGGGTGAGTAAATCCAGTCTTTGTTTCCCTGTTGTGCCTCACAGTGGCAATAACACTGTTTGCTAATTTTAACTTTGACACCTTTTTTGTTTGTTTCTTATTGGTTGGATATTATATAAGTTGTCCAAATTTTTTTTTTCTGTTACTTGGAATCAATATTTGACAATAGCATACACTTAAGTTACCCTTTGCCTTGTTAATTTCTCCCATTTATGTTTCACACTTTTAAAACTGAGACTCCATAATGGATTTTTCAATTTATTCACTTTTTAGTAAGAGTAAAATCATTCAGTTTTGCTGAAAGTAGTAAACAGATCTCCCTAGATCTTCCTTTTTACTTGTTTTAGATTTTAAGCTGGAGGCCTTCATGATGTAGGTGACATAGGTAGGTTTATAATATCATTTTCATTTTTACTCACTTGAGTGTTGCAGGAAGAGAGCTCAAACTCTGCTGGGTGTTAGAATCACCTGGAACACTTGGTAAAACTATGGAAGCCAGGCCTGTACTACTTTAATGACCGTGGGCCTCTGTGTTCTTTATGGACTCTCAGGAGACTGATGCACACCAGCATTTGAGAACCACTGCTCTAGAGGAAGCTTTGAGCAACTTTGGGGTCCTTGGGAATTTAGCCTCTGATCAGTTCCTAGAGAACTGGGGTCCTAATAACACTAAAGGATTTAAACCTGCTTCTCACGTTAGATGAACTTCTTGGATAAAACGCCTAGTATCAGTGTCCGGTGCATATACTTTTTTGAGGATTATGAATAAATGGACCACTGATTCTTGGTTAAGACAGATCTAGTCTTAACACAGACTGCCTAAGTTTAAGGGGACTGAGAAGACTGGAGCCATCTCAGATAAAGGCTGTGGTTGGCCAGAGACTTGGTCTAAGCATCACAGCTCACTGGAACCACTTAGACCTTGGATGGTGTTTCTGAATTCTGTCCTCTATTCTTCTCTAGCCTGTTTAGCACTGTTAACTTAAGCTGTTTCAGAACTAAGCCCTACTTCAGTTTAAATGGCCAAATTCCTTTCTTTGCTACTATAGCTAAAAAGAGTGCCAGCACTCATACCCCGTAGGTCTGGTCCTAACATGGGCCTGACAGCGGTGGTATTGGAAGAACTATCATCTTCCTTGCAGCTTGGTGCTGAGGAAGCACCTCTCAGCCTGTGACATCATGGTTAATGTGTGGTGAGGAGTTTTCTAGTTCAGCTATTGACTATGTGATATTTGTACTCAGTGAGCTTTGGTTTCCTTATCTGTAAAATGCTGGATTAAAATGCAGGATTTTAATGTCTCTTCCTATCCTTAACATCCTATGATTTCCTTCTTGGTCCCATCCTGCCTTGAGTTCTCAGAAATCTTGTTCCTCTGCCTGACAGGTCTTTCCTCTGTCCCTCCAGTGAGCCATCAAGGAAACTCACTGGGTCTGATTGCTGGGTGTCCCAAAGAGTTAAAGATGGGCCATGCTGGAGACCTGTCACTTTCATTTCTGCATACGTTCTCTTACCCTGTAACATGGTCTAAGTAAAAAAAGAGGACGATGATATAAGAAGGAGACTCACTTCTTCAATTCCTAGGAGCTTTGCCCCTCTTCTTCCAAACTCTTTTCAACCCTTCGTCCAGTTGTGAGCAAGAAATGTTCAGATCCTCCTGTCAGGGCTACAGCATGGGAGGTGTTTTCTGGATGTTCTTATTCTCACTTAGTCTCAGGATACATTGTCTCTTACTGCTTTGTACCCCGTGGTGCGTCAGGGTATTATTGTTTGTTTTTAAATGTATTTCAGGTATATTAATGTTTTCTGGGCCACACTAGTGATCTCACCAAAATCTATGACATTATCTCTATGGTAAACTATACCAGTTTCAGAATGACTACTTTACGAACAAACTATTCAATAAGCTCTTGAAGTTACCTATTTTTATAAATCTGTGTTTTCATTATTGTGTATTGTGTAATTGTTTAGTGAACATCTAGGCTGGGATGGACTCTGAAGATTATTTTGGAAGGGTCTTTGTTGTTTTTCCTGTTGTGTGTGGGGTGTGTGTGTGTGAGAGTGAATTATAAAATCTGGTGGAAGACAACACTATTTGGATTGCTGCCCTTCCATCTACTTAGAAGCCTTGGGAGGAAGCATTCTGGGAGTGATGATGAGACAACAAAAATATGCTATTTGTGTATTCAGGAGTTTTTACTAATCTGAGCATCACTACCTTGTTCTTTTTTCTAACTGCTTCTAATCCCTCATGTATCTTTAGGCCTGTGTGCTCAACGCCAGTGACTGTTTACGCTGGGTTAATAACAATAATAACCATTGTTGATTTTACTGTCTGTTCATCATAGGCTAGAGAAGAGGATACTGTGTTAAAAGAAATTCTGGAAGGCCTTTGTTACACTTCTATTTCTGTTTCTAATATATTCCAATAGGAAAAGCTTTCAAAAGATATTGATTACCTTATTGGCAAGGAGAGCCAGGTGAAGAGTCAGATTTCTGAACTGAACTTGTTAATGAAAGAAACGGAGGTAAGTGATAAGCTGGTTTGCATATTTTTCACTTATTCATTTCGATATTCATTTATTCGTTCATAAAATCCAGAGGGTATTATTTGAGCTGGGAGTACAAAGTTGTGTTAGATCTCACTCCTGCTTTTCTGGGACTAAGAAAACAAATGTAAAATATAATGCTCTGTGATCGGTGCTGATAGAGGTTGTGATTAAATGATATTGGAACACAGAGGAAAGAATGACTAATTCTTTATGTGGCAGTTAACGAGTTCTCCAAAGTAGCAATATAAGGAAAATGATAGCTTTTATGATTATCTGTATCTTATAAAACTAACAGATTGCATTTGAAAAATATACTATATGTCAATAAGACCAGGTTTATTTAAGTTTCCAGATACTCCGAAATATATTCCTGTCACATATGTTCACCAAAAGACATGTATTAAGATGTTCTTAGCTGCATTATTTGTGATAGCCACAAAACGGAAAGTACTCAAATGTTCATTAACAGTGGAATATAAATAGTAGTGAAGGATGAATATCTACAACTATGTGCAACAATGTAGATAAGTCTGGCACTAATATTGAAAGGAAGATGCCAAATACAAAGGAGTACATGCTGGGTGATTCCAAGACAGGTGAAACAAGACTGTGTTGTTCAGGATAGGAGTTACTGAAGAGAGAGAGGATTAGTGCCTGGAAAAGTTATAAGGGTGGCTTCTGGGATACTGGTAATATTGTTCAATCTGGATGCTGGTTACATGGGTGTGGTTGCAAAGCCTCACTGCTCCTTACACTTATATGTACATTTTCCTCTTTGCATATTATACTTCAATAAAAAATTTTAAAAACTGATAGCACTTTAAAAATATAGTAAGAGAGGATAGGACTGGGTTATTTTAAAATTCCTAATAGTCTTCACTGATTTTGATCCCTATTTCTTTTCTCTATTTGAAATAAACTGAAGAGCCATTACCCTTGATCACTTTATGTTTTGTAATTAAATATAAAAATACTCTGGCTAGTATGAGACTGTCATTTCTTACAAATTTTTTTCAAAAATGGGTAAAAATCATTGAAAAATTATGTGAATTAGCACCATATTACCAGTAAATTTTTTTTTGAATTTTATTTTATTTATTTTTTTATAGAGCAGGTTCTTATTAGTCATCCATTTTATACACATCAGTGTATACATGTCAATCGCAATCTCCCAATTCATCACACCACCACCCCCACCCACAGCTGCTTTCCCCTCTTGGTGTCCATACGTTTGTTCTCTACATCTGTGTCTCAATTTCTGCCCTGCAAACTGGTTCATCTGTACCATTTTTCTAGGTTCCACATATATGTGTTAATATGTGATATTTGTTGTTCTGACTTACTTCACTCTGTATGACAGTCTCTAGATTCATCCACGTCTCTACAAATGACCCAATTTTGTTCCTTTTCGTGGCTGAGTAATATTCCACTGTATATATGTACCACATCTTCTTTATCCATTCGTCTGTCGATGGGCATTTAGGTTGCTTCCATGACCTGACTATTGTAAACGGTGCTGCACTGAACATTGGGGTGCATGTGTCTTTTTTTTCTTTTTTTTTGGCAGTACGCGGGCCTCTCACTGTTGTGGCCTCTCCTGTTGCGGAGCACAGGCTCCGGACGCGCAGGCTCAGCGGCCATGGCTTACGGGCCCAGCCGCTCCGCGGCATGTGGGATCTTCCTGAACGGGGCACAAACCCCTGTCCCCTGCATCGGCAGGCGGATGCTCAACCACTGCGCCACCAGGGAAGCCCACATGTGTCTTTTTGAATTACAGTTTTCTCTGGGTATATGCCCAGTAGTGGGATTGCTGGGTCATATGGTAATTCTATTTTTAGTTTTTTAAGGAACCTCCATAATGTTCTCCATAGTGTCTGTATCAATTTACATTCCCACCAAAAGTGCAAGAGAGTTCCCTTTTCTCCACACCCTCTCTAGCATTTGTTGTTTGTAGATTTTCTGATGATACCCATTCTAACTGGTGTGAGGTGATACCTCATTGTAGTTTTGATTTGCATTTCTCTAATAATTAGTGATGTTGAGCAGCTTTTCATGTGTCTCTTGGCCATCTTTCCATCTTCTATGGAGAAATATCTGTTGAGGTCTTCCGCCCAGTTTTTGATTGGGTTGTTTGTTTTTTTTAATATTGAGCTGCATGAGCTGTTTATATATCTTGGAGATTAATTCTTTATCCATTGCTTCATTTGCAAATATTTTCTCCCTTTCTGAGGTCTGCCTTTTTGTCTTGTTTGTAGTTTCCTTTCTTTTGCAAAAGCTTTTAAGTTTCATTAGGTCCCATTTGTTTATTTTTGTTTTTATTTCCATTACTCTAGGAGGTGAATCAGAAAAGATCTTGCTGTGATTTATGTCAAAGAGTGTTCTTCTTATGTTTTCCTCTAAGAGTTTTTTTTTTTATTGGAGCGTAATTGCTTTACAATGGTGTGTTACTTTCTGCTTTATAACAAAGTGAATCAGTTATACATATACATATGTTCCCATATCTCTTCCCTCTTGCGTCTCCCTCCCTCCCACCCTCCCTATCCCACCCCTCCAGGTGGTCACAAAGCACCGAGCTGATCTCCCTGTGCTATGTGGCTGCTTCCCACTAGCTATCTACCTTACGTTTGGTAGTGTATATATGTCCATGCCTTTCTCACGCTTTGTCACAGCTTACCATTCCCCCTTCCCATATCCTCAAGTCCATTCTCTAGTAGGTCTGTGTCTTTATTCCTGTCTTACCCCAAGGTTCTTCATGACATCTTTTTTCCTTAAATTCCATATATATGTGTTAGTATACGGTATTTGTCTTTCTCTTTCTGACTTACTTCACTCTGTATGACAGACTCTAGGTCTATCCACCTCATTACAAATAGCTCAATTTCGTTTCTTTTTATTGCTGAGTAATATTCCATTGTATATATGTGCCATATCTTCTTTAGCCATTCATCCGATGGTGGACACTTAGGTTGTTTCCATCTCTGGGCTACTGTAAATAGAGCTGCAATCAACATTTTGGTACACGACTCTTTTTGAATTATGGTTTTCTCAGGGTATATGCCCAGTAGTGGGATTGCTGGGTCATATGGTAGTTCTATTTGTAGTTTTTAAAGGAACCTCCATACTGTTCTCCATAGTGGCTGTACCAATTCACATTCCCACCAACAGTGCAAAAGGGTTCCCTTTTCTCCACACTCTCTCCAGCATTTATTGTTTCTAGATTTTTTCATGATGGCCATTCTGACTGGTGTGAGATGATATCTCATTGTAGTTTTGATTTGCATTTCTCTAATGATTAATGATGTTGAGTATTCTTTCATGTGTTTGTTGGCAGTCTGTATATCTTCTTTGGAGAAATGTCTATTTAGGTCTTCTGCCCGTTTTTGGATTGGGTTGTTTGTTTTTTTGTTATTGAGCTGCAAGAGCTGCTTATAAATTTTGGAGATTAATCCTTTGTCAGTTGCTTCATTTGCAAATATTTTCTCCCATTCTGAGGGTTGTCTTTTGGTCTTGTTTATGGTTTCCTTTGCTGTGCAAAAGCTTTGAAGTTTCATTAGGTTCCATTTGTTTATTTTTGTTTTTATTTCCCTTTCTCTAGGAGGTGGGTCAAAAAGGATCTTGCTGTGATTTATGTCATAGAGTGTTCTGCCTATGGTTTCCTCTAAGAGTTTGATAGTTTCTGGCCTTACATTTAGGACTTTACATTTTGAGCTTATTTTTGTGTATGGTGTTAGGGAGAGATCTAATCTCATACTTTTCCATGTACCTGTCCAGTTTTCCCAGCACCACTTACTGAAGAGGCTTTCCTTTCTCCACTGTACATTCCTGCCTCCTTTATCAAAGATTAGGTGACCATATGTGCGTGGGTTTATCTCTGGGCTTTCTATCCTGTTCCATTGATCTATCTGTTTTTGTGCCAGTACTATACTGTCTTGATTACTGTAGCTTTGTAGTATAGTCTGAAGTCTGGGAGCCTGATTCCTCCAGCTCCGTTTTTCTTTCTCAAGATTGCTTTGGCTATTTGGGGTCTTTTGTGTTTCCATACAAATTGTGAAATTTTTTGTTCTAGTTCTGTAAAAAATGTCAGTGGTAGTTTGATAGGGATTGCATTGAATCTGTAGATTGCTTTGGGTAGTAGAGTCATTTTCACAATGTTGATTCTTCCAATCCAAGATCATGGTATATCTCTCCATCTATTTGTATCAACTTTAATTTCTTTCATCAGTGTCTTATAATTTTCTGCATACAGGTCTTTTGTCTCCTTAGGTAGGTTTATTCGTAGATACTTCATTCTTTTTATTGCAGTGGTAAATGGGAGTGTTTTCTTGATTTCACTTTCAGATTTTTCATCATTAGTGTATAGGAATGCCAGAGATTTCTGTGCATTAATTTTGTATCCTGCTACTTTACCAAATTCATTGATTAGCTCTAGTAGTTTTCTGGTAGCATCTTTAGGATTCTTTATGTATAGTATCACGTCATCTGCAAACAGTGACAGCTTTACTTCTTCTTTTCCGATTTGGATTCCTTTTATTTCCTTTTCTTCTCTGATTGCTGTGGCTAAAACTTCCAAAACTATGTTGAATAAGAGTGGTGAGAGTGAGCAACCTTGTGTTGTTCCTGATCTTAATGGAAATGCTTTCAGTTTTTCACCATTGAGGACGATGTTGGCTGTGGGTTTGTCATATATGGTCTTTATTATGTTGAGGAAAGTTCCCTCTATACCTACTTTCTGCAGGGTTTTTATCATAAATCGGTGTTGAATTTTCTTGAAAGCTTTCTCTGCATCTATGGAGATGATCATATGGTTTTTCTCCATCAATTTGTTAATATGGTGTATCATGTTGATTGATTTGCGTATATTGAAGAATTGTTGCATTCCTGGAATAAACCCCACTTGATCATGGTGTATGATCCATTTAATGTGCTGTTGGATTCTGTTTGCTAGTATTTTGTTGAGGATTTTTGCATCTATGTTCATCAGTGATATTGGCCTGTAGTTTTCTTTGTTTGTGACATGTATGTCTGGTTTTGGTATCAGGGTAATGGTGGCCTTGTAGAATGAGTTTGGGAGTGTTCCTCCTTCTGCTATATTTTGGAAGAGTTTGAGAAGGATAGGTGTTAGCTCTTCTCTAAATGTTTGATAGAATTCGCCTGTGAAGCCATCTGGTCCTGGGCTTTTGTTTGTTGGAAGATTTTGAATCACAGTTTCAATTTCAGTGCTTGTGATTGGTCTGTTCATATTTTCTATTTCTTCTTGATTCAGTCTTGGCAGGTTGTGCATTTCAAAGAATTTGTCCATTTATCCAGGTAGTCCATTTTATTGCCATAGAGTTGCTTGTAGTAATCTCTCATGATCTTTTGTGTTTCTGCAGTGTCAGTTGTTATTTCTCCTTTTTCATTTCTAATTCTATTGATTTGAGTCTTCTCCCTTTTTTGCTTGATGAGTCTGGCTAATGGTTTATCAATTTTGTTTATCTTCTCAAAGAACCAGCTTTTAGTTTTATTGATCTTTGCTATCGTTGCCTTCATTTCTTTTTTTTTTTTTTTTTGCATTCTGCGGGCCTCTCACTGCTGTGGCCTCTCCCGCTGTGGAGCACAGGCTCCGGATGCGCAGGCTCAGTGGCCATGGCTCACGGGCCCAGCCACTCCGCAGCATGTGGGATCCTCCCGGACCGGGGCACGAACCCGTGTCCCCTGCATCGGCAGGCAGACTCTCAACCACTGCGCCACCAGGGAAGCCCTTTCATTTATTTCTGATCTGATTTTTATGATTTCTTTCTTTCTGCTAACTTTGGGGGGGGTTTTGTTCTTCTTTCTCTAATTGCTTTAGATGCAAGGTTAGGTTGTTTATTCGAGGTGTTTCCTGTTTCTTAAGGTAGGATTGTATTGCTATAAACTTCCCTCTTAGAACTGCTTTTGCTGCATCCCATAGATTTTGGGTCGTCGTGTCTCCACTGTCATTTGTTTCTAGGTATTTTTTGATTTCCTCTTTGATTTCTTCGCTGATCACTTCGTTATTAAGTAGTGTATTGTTTAACCTCCATGTGTTTGTATTTTTTACAGATCTTTTCCTGTAATTGTTATCTAGTCTCATAGCATTGTGGTTGGAAAAGATACTTGATACAATTTCAGTTTTCTTAAATTTACCAAGACTTGACTTGTGACCCAAGATATGATCTATCCTGGAGAATGTTCCATGAGCACTTGAGAAAAATGTGTATTCTGTTGTTTTTGGATGGAATGTCCTATAAATATCAAATAAGTCCATCTTGTTTAATGTATCATTTAAAGCTTGTGTTTCCTTATTTATTTTCATTTTGGATGATCTGTCCATTGGTGAAAGTGGGGTGTTAAAATCCCCTACTATGAATGTGTTACTGTCAATTTCCCCTTTTACTGCTGTTAGTATTTGCCTTATGTATTGAGTTGCTCCTATGTTGGGTGCATTAATATTTACAATTATTATATCTTCTTGGATTGATCCCTTGATCATTTTGTAGTGTCCTTGCTTGTCTCTTGTAACATTCTTTATTTTAAAGTCTATTTTGTCTGATATGAGAATTGCTACTCCAGCTTTCTTTTGGTTTCCATTTGCATGAAATCTTTTTCCATCCCCTTACTTTCAGTCTGTATGTGTCTGTACGTCTGAAGTGGGTCTCTTGTAGACAGCAAATATATGGGTCTTGTTTTTGTATCGATTCAGCCAATCTGTGTCTTTTGGCGGGAGCATTTAGTCCATTTACATTTAAGGTAATTATCGATATGTATGTTCCTATTCCCATTTTCTTAATTGTTTTGGGTTCGTTATTGGAGGTCTTTTCCGTCTCTTGTGTTTCTTGCCTAGAGAAGTTCCTTTAGCAGTTGTTGTAAAGCTGGTTTGGTGGTGCTGAACTCTCTCAGCTTTTGCTTGTCTGTAAAGGTTTTAATTGCTCCATCAAATCTGAATGAGATCCTTGCTGGCTACAGTAATCTTGGTTGCAGGTTTTTCTCCTTCATCACTTTAAATATGTCCTGCCAGTCCCTTCTGGCTTGCAGGGTTTCTGCTGAAAGATCAGCTGTTAACCTTATGGGGATTCCCTCATGTGTTATTTGTTGTTTTTCCCTTGCTGCTTTTAATATGTTTTCTTTGTATTTAATTTTTGACAGTTTGATTAGTACGTGTCTTGGCGTATTTCTCCTTGCATTTATCCTGTATGGGACTCTCTGTGCTTCCTGGACTTGATTAACTATTTCCTTTCCCATATTAGGGAAGTTTTCATCTATAATCTCTTCAAATATATTCTCAGTCCCTTTCTTTTTCTCTTCTTCTGGAACCCCTATAATTCGAATGTTGGTGTGTTTAATGTTGTCCCAGAGGTCTCTTAGAGTGTCCTCAGTTCTTTTCATTCTTTTTTCTTTATTCTGCTCTGCAGTAGTTACTTCCACTATTTTATCTTGCAGGTCATTTATCCGTTCTTCTGCCTCAGTTATTCTGCTATTGATCCCATCTAGAGTATCTTTCATTTCATTTATTGTGTTGTTCTTTGTTTTTTGTTTCATCTTTAGTTCTTCTAGGTCCTTGTTAAATGTTTCTTGCATTTTGTCTATTCTATTTCCAAGATTTTGGATCATCTTTACTATCATTATTCTGAATTCTTTTTCAGGTAGACTGCCTATTTCCTCTTCATTTGTTATGTCTGGTGGGTTTTTATCTTGCTTCTTCATCTGCTGTGTGTTTTTCTGTCTTCTCATTTTGTTTATCTTACTGTGTTTTGGGTCCCCTGTTTTTAGGCTGCAGTTTCGTAGTTCCCATTGTTTCTGGTGTCTGTCCCCAGAGGCTAAGGTTGGTTCAGTGGGTTGTGTAGGCTTCCTGGTGGAGGGGACTAGTGCCTGTGTTCTGGTGGATGAGGCTGGATCTTGTCTTTCTGGTGGGTAGGTCCACGTCTGGTGGTGTGTTTTGGGGTTTCTGTGGATTTGTTATGATTTTAGGCAGCCTCTCTGCTAATGGGTGGGGTTGTGTTCCTGTCTTGCTAGTTGTTTGGCACAGAATGTCCAGCACTGTAGCTTGCTGGTCGTTGAGTGAAGCTGGGTGCTGGTGTTGAGATGGAGATCTCTGGGAGATTTTTGCCGTTTGATATTATGTGGAGCTGGGAGGTCTCTTGTGGACCAGTGTCCTGAAGTTGGCTCTCCCACCTCCGAGGCACAGCACTGACTCCTGGCTGCAGCACCAAGAGCCTTTCATCTGCATGGCTCAGAATAAAAGGGAGAAAAAGTAGAAAGAAAGAATTACTAGAAGGAAGGAAGGAAGGAAGAAAGGAAAGAAGGAAGGAAGGAAAGAAAGAAAGAAGGGAGGGAGGGAAGGAGGGAGGAAGGAAGGAAGGAAGGAGGGAAGTAAGGAAAAGAAGAGAAAGAAGGTAAAGTAAAATAAAAGAAAGTAAGATAAAATATAATAAAGTTATTAAAATAAAAAAATAATTAAGAGAAAATAAAAGAAATAATAATAAAAAAAGGACGGATAGAACCCTAGGACAAATGGTGGAAGCAAAGCTATACAGACAAAAATCTCACACAGAAGCATACACATACACACTCACAAAAAGAGGAGAAGGGGAAAAAATCATAAATCTTGCTCTCAAAGTCCACCGCCTTAAGTTGGGATGATTCGTTGTCTATTCATGTATTCCACAGATGCAGCGTACATGAAGTTGATTGTGGAGTTTTAATCTGCTGGTTCTCAGGCTGCTGGGAGAGATTTCCCTTTCTCTTCTTTGTTCTCACAGCTCCCGGGGCTCAGCTTTGGATTTGGCCCCGCCTCTGCATGTAGGTCGCCGGAGGGCAGCTGTTCTTCGCTCAGACAGGACAGGGTTAAAGGAGCCGCTGATTCGGGGGCTCTGGCTCACTCAGGCTGGGGAGAGGAAGGGGCACGGAGTGTGGGGCGAGCCTGCGGTGGCAGAGGCCGGCGTGATGTTGCACCAGCCTTAGGCGCGCCATGCGTTCTACCGGGGGAGTTGTCCCCGGATCCTGGGACCCTGGCAGTGGCGGGCTGCACAGCCTCCCCAGAAGGGGGGTATGTAGAGTGACCTGTGCTCGCACACAGGCTTCTTCGTGGCGGCAGCAGCAGCCTTAGCGTCTCATGCCTGTCTCTGGCGTCCGTGCTTTTAGCCGCGGCTCGCGCCCGTCTCTGGAGCTCCTTTAAGCAGTGCTCTTAATCCCCTGTCCTCGCACACCAGGAAAAAAAAGAGGGAAGAAAAAGTCTCTTGCCTCTTCGGCAGCTCCAGACCTTTTCCCGGACTCGCTCCTGGCTAGCCGTGGCGCACTAACTCCCTGCAGGCTGTGTTCACGCCGCCAACCCCAGTCCTCTCCCGGCGCTCCGACCGAAGCCCGAGCCTCAGCTCCCAGCCCTGCCCGCCCTGGCGGGTGAGCAGATAAGCCTCTTGGGCTGGTGAGTGCCGGTCGGCAGCAGTCCTCTGTGCGGGAATCTCTCCGCTTTGCCCTCCGTACCCCTGTTGCTGTGCTGTCCTCTGCGGCTCAGAAGCTCCCCCCCTCCGCCACCCGCAGTTTCCGCCCTCAAAGGGGCTTCCTAGTGTGTGGAAACCTTTCCTCCTTCACGGCTCCCTCCCACTGTTGCAGGTCCCCTTCCTATCATTTTGTCTCTGTTTATTCTTTTTTCTTTTGCCCTACCCAGGTACGTGGGGGGTTTCTTGCCTTTTGGGAGGTCTGAGGTCTTCTGCCAGCGCTCAGTAGGTGTTCTGTAGGAGTTGTTCCATGTGTAGATGTATTTCTGGTGTATCTGTGGGGAGGAAGGTGATCTCTACATCTTACTCTTCCACCATCTTCCCGGAAGCCTACTCCTCTAAGAGTTTTATAGTGTCCAGTCTTACATTTAGGTCTCTAATCCATTTGGAGTTTATTTTTGTGTATGGTGTTAGGGAGTGTTCTAATTTCATTCTTTTACATGTAGCTGTCCAGTTTTCCCAGCACCACTTACTGAAGAGACTGTCTTTTCTCCATTGTATATCCTTGCCTCCTTTGTCATAGATTAGTTGACCATAGGTGCGTGGGTTTATTTCTGGACTTTCTATCCTGTTCCATTGATCTATATTTCTGTTTTTGTGCCAGTACCATACTGTCTTGATTACTGTAGCTTTGTAGTATAGTCTGAAGTCAGGGAGTCTGATTCCTCCAGCTCCGTTTTTTTCCCTCAAGACTGCTTTTGCTATTTGGGGTCTTTTGTGTCTCCATACAAATTTTAAGATTTTTTGTTCTAGCTGTGTAAAAAATGCCATTGGTAATTTGATAGGGAGCGCACTGAATCTGTAGATTGCTTTGGGTAGTATACTCATTTTCACAATATTGATTCTTCCAATCCAAGAAAATAGTATATCTCTCCATCTGTTGGTATCTTTAATTTCTTTCAACAGTGTCTTATAGTTTTCTGCATACAGGTCTTTTGTCTCCCTAGGTAGGTTTATTCCTAGGTATTTTATTCTTTTTGTTGCAATGGTAAATGGGAGTGTTTCCTTAATTTCTCTTTCAGATTTTTCACCATTAGTGAATAGGAATGTAAGAGATTTCTGTGCATTAATTTTGTATCCTGCAATTTTACCAAATTCATTGATTAGCTCTAGTAGTTTTCTGGTGGCATCTTTAGGATTCTCTATGTATAGTATCATATCATCTGCAAACAGTGACAGTTTTACTTCTTTTTTCCAATTTGGTTCCTTTTATTTCTTTTTCTTCTCTGATTGCCATGACTAGGACTTCCAAAACTATGTTGAATAATAGTGGCGAAAAATAAAAAATAGTGGCGAGAGTGGACATCCTTGTCTTGTTCCTGATCTTAGAGGAAATGCTTTCAGTTTTTTACCATTGAGAATGATGTTTGCTGTGGGTTGGTCATATATGGCCTTTATTATGTTGAGGTAGCTTCCATCTATGCCCACTTTCTGGAGAGTTTTTATCATAAATGGGTGTTGAATTTTGTCAAAAGCTTTTTCTGCATCTATTGAGATGATCATATGGTTTTTCTTCTTCAATTTGTTAATATGGTGTATCACATTGATTGATTTGCATATATTGAAGGATCTTTGCATCCCTGGGATAAATCCCACTTGATCATGGTGTATGATCCTTTTAATGTGTTGTTGGATTCTGTTTGCTAGTATCTTGTTGAGGATTTTTGCATCTGTAGTCATCAGTGATATTGGTCTGTAATTTTCTTCTTTTGTAGTATCTTTGTCTGGTTTTTGTATCAGGGTGATGGTGGCCTCATAAAATGAGTTTGAGAGTGTTCCCTCCTCTGCAGTTTTTTGGAAGAGTTTGATAAGGATGGGTGTTAGCTCTTCTCTAAATGGTTGATAGAATTCACCTGTGAAGCCATCTGGTCCTGGACTTTTGTTTGTCGGAAGATTTTTTTTAATTAATTAATTTAATTTTATTATTTATTTTTGGATGCGTTGGGTGTTCATTACTTCATGTGGTCTTTCTCTAGTTGCAGCGAGTGGGGGCTACTCTTTGTTGCGGTGTGCGGGTTTCTCATTGCGGTGGCTTCTCTTTTTGCAGATCATGGGCTCTAGGTGCGTGGGCTTCAGTCGCTGTGGTACATGGACTCAGTAGTTGTGGCTCTCGGGCTCTGGAGCATAGGCTCAATAGTTTTGGCGCATGGGCTTAGTTGTTCCGCGGCATGTGGGATCTTCCCAGACCAGGGGTCGAACCTGTGTCCCCTGCATTGGCAGGCGGTTTCTTAACCACTGCACCACCAGGGAAGCCCTGTTGGAATATATTTAATCACAGTTTCAATTTCATTACTTATGATTGGTCTGTTCATATTTCTTCCTGGTTCAGTCTTAGAAGGTTATACCTCTCTAAGAATTTCTCCGTTTCTTCCAGGTTGTCCATTTTATTGGTGTAGAGTAGCTTGTAGTGGTCTTAGTATGGTTTGTATTTCTGCGGTGTCTGTTGTAACTTCTCCTTTTTCATTTGTAGTTTTATTGATTTGAGTCCTCTCCCTCTTTTTCTTGATGAGTCTGGCTAATGGTTTATCAATTTTGTTTATCTTCTCAAAGAACCAGCTTTTAGTTTTATTGATCTTTGCTGTTGTTTTCTATTTCATTTATTTCTGCTCTGATCTTTATGATTTCTTTCCTTCTGCTAACCCTGGGTTTTGTTTGTTCTTCTTTCTCTAGTTCCTTTAGGTGTAAGGTTAGGTTGTTTGTTTGGGATTTTTCTTGTTTCTTGAGGTAGCCTTGTATAGCTATAAACTTCCCTCTTAGAACTGCTTTTGCTGCATCCCATTGGTTTTGGATTGTAGTCTTTTCATTATCATTTTTCTCTAGGTATTTTTTGACTTCCTCTTTGATTTCTTCAGTGATCTCTTGGTTATTTAGTAACGTATTGTTTAGCCTCTATGTGTTTGTGTTTTTTACGGGTTTTTTCCCTGTAATTGATTTCTAATCTCATAGCGTTGTGGTTAGAAGAGATGCTTGATATGATTTCAATTTTCTTAAATTTACTGAGGCTTGATTTGTGACCCACAATGTGACCTATCCTGGAGAATGTTCCATGCGCACTTGAGAAGAAAGTGTAATCTGCTGTTTTTGGATGGAATGTCCTATAAATATCAATTAAATCTATTTGGTCTGTTGTGTCATTTTAAGCTTGTGTGTCCTCATTAATTTTCTGTCTGGATGATCTGTCCATTGGTATAAGTGAGGGGTTAAAGTCCCCCACTATTATTGTGTTACTGTCGATTTCTTCTTTTATAGCTGTTAGCAGTTGCCTTATGTATTGAGGTGCTCCTGTGATGGGTGCATATATATTTATAATTGTTAGATCTTCTTGGATTGATCCCTTGATCATTATGTAGCGTCCTTCTTTGTCTCTTGTAATAGTCTTTATTTTAAAGTCTGTTTTATCTGATATGAGTATTGTGACTCCACCTTTCTTTTGATTTCTGTTTACATGGAATATCTTTTTCCATCCCCTCACTTTCAGTCTGAATGTGTCGCTAGGTCTGAAGTGGGTCTCTTGTAACAGCATATGTATGGGTCTTGTTTTGTATCCATTCAGCAAGCCTGTGTCTTTTGGTTGGAGCATTTAATCCATTCACGTTTAAGGTAGTTATCACTATGTATGTTCCTATTACCATTTTCTTAATTGTTTTGGGTTTGTTTCTTAGGTCCTTTTCTTCTCTTGTGTTTCCCACTTAGAGAAGTTCCTTTAGCATTTGTTGTAGAGCTGGTTTGGTGGTACTGAATTCTCTTAGCTTTTGGTTGTCTGTAAAGCTTTTGATTTCTCCATCAAATCTTAATGAGATCCTTGGCGGGTAGAATGATCTTGGTTGTAGGTTCTTCCCTTTCATCACCTTGTAGAGTTTCTGCTGAGAAATCAGCTGTTCACCTTATGGGAGTTCCCTTGTATGTTATTTGTCGTTTTTCCCTTGCTGCTTTCAATAATTTTTCTTTGTCTTTAATTTTTGCCAATTTGATTACTGTGTGTCTCGGCGTGTTTCTCCTTGGGTTTATCTTGTATGGAACTCTCTGCACTTCCTGGAGTTGGGTGGCTATTTCCTTTCCCATGTTAGGGAAGTTTTAGTCTATAATCTCTTCAAATATTTTCTCAGGTCCTTTCTCTCTCTCTTCTCCTTCTGGGACCCCTATAATGTGAACACTGTTTTGTTTAATATTGTCCCAGAGGTCTCTTAGGCTGTCTTCATTTCTTTTCATTCTTTTTTCTTTATTCTATTCCACAGCAGTGAATTCCACCATTCTGTCTTCCAGGTCACTTATCTGTTCTTCTGCCTCTGTTATTCTGCTATTGATTCCTTCTAGTGTATTTTTCATTTCAGTTATTGTATTGTTCATCTCTGTTTGTTTGTTCTTTAATTCTTCTAGGTTGTTGTTAAACATTTCATGCATCTTCTCGATCATTGCCTCCATTCTTTTTCCGAGGTCCTGGATCATCTTCACTATCATTATTCTGAATTCTTTTTCTGGAAGGTTGCCTATCTCCACTTCATTTAGTTGTCTTTCTCTGGTTTTATCTTGTTCCTTCATCTGGTACATAGGCCTCTGCCTTTTCATTTTGTCTATATTTCTGTGAATGTGGCTTCTGTTCCACAGGCTGCAGGATTGTAGTTCTTCTTGCTTCTGCTGTCTGCCCTCTGGTGGATGAGGCTATCTAAGGGGCTTGTGCAAGTTTCCTAATGGGAGGGACTGGTGGTGGGTAGAGCTTGTTGTTGCTTTAGTGGGTAGAGCTCAGTAAATCTTTAATCTGCTTGTCTGCTGATGGGTGGGGCTGGGTTCCCTCCCTGTTGGTTAGTTGGCCTGAGGTGACCCAACACTGGAGCCTACCCAGGCTCCTTGGTGGGGCTAATGGCGGACTCTGGGGGGGCTCATGCCAAGGAGTACTTCCCAGAACTTCTGCTGCCAGTGTCCTTGTCCTCATGGTGAGACATAGCCACCGCCCACCTCTGCAGGAGACCTTCCAACACTAGCAGGTAGGTCTGGTTCAGTCTCCTATGAGGTCACTGCTCTTTCCCACTGGCTCCTGATGTGCACACTACTTTGTGTGTGCCCTCCAAGAGTGGAGTCTCTTTTTCCTCCAGTCCTGTCAAAGTCCTGCAATCAAATCCTGCTAGCCTTCAAAGTCTGATTCTCTAGGAATTCCTCCTCCCCTTGCCAGACCCCCAGGTTGGGAAGCCTGACGTGGGGCTCAGAACCTTCACTCCAGTGGGTGGACTTCTGTGGTATAAGTGTTCTCCAGTTTGTGAGTCACCCACCCAGCAGTTAGGGGATTTAATTTTATTGTGATTGCGCCCCTCCTACTATCTCATTGTGGCTTTTCCTTTGTCTTTTGATGTGGGGTATCTTTTTCGTGAATTCCAGTGTCTTCCTGTCGATGATTGTTCAGCAGTTAGTTGTGATTCTGTTGTTCTTGCAAGAGGGAATGAGAGCACATCCTTCTACTCTGCCATCTTGAACCAATCTCCATATTACCAGTATTGCTTTAATATTTTAAATATTATTTTTCTGTTAGTCACAGATTGCATTTTCATGTAATTTAAAAGTAGGATTCTGTTTCTCACATTTGTATCTGATTGACAGACTCTCTCAGTTTACTGTAATCCCCGAACACATAGCACATTATCATCTAGATAGTAGGTTGCTTCAGGGATTGTGTCTGTGGTAATTTTAGATTTGTCTTTATTGGTTTTCTCAGTCAGCCTGCCTTTACTTCTGAGAGAAGGAAACCCAGTGCTTGTTTTTGAGTTTGTCATTCAGTAGGTTGAAAACTGAGGAACTCAGGCATCAAGTATTCATGTAGGCATTGATGCTTTGGGATCCTGGAGAAACTATTTAACCTCTTCTTTTGCCTTTGACCTAAGCTGCATTTGCAGGCTTATCAGTAAGAATCTTCTGCACTAGAGAATTTGTCTCCATTCTTGAATTTTACTCAGTGAAGACTGTGACACTGTCTTTTTACCTATAATTATACTTAGCTGGAAAAAGTCTTCTCTTGATCTATGTGTAATGATATTTCTGAACTTAATGTGATATGTCACTGAAATACTACCAGAATGTCACTACCCTCTGTTCTCTCCTCCTATCCTCCTTTAAAAAAATTGGCTGTTGAGGTTAGGAATCAGAGAAGGAAATCTGGAAAAAATTTCCTTTCATTTTAAATGTTGGCCAGAAGCCATTGGAAAATGAGCAATGCACTTCTACCATATATTGTCAGCTTTTAAGAATGTTCTTGAAGACTCTTCTGTTGGCTGCTGCTATGAGTCTATTATGATAAATGCTTGTAAGTGCTTTGCTGGTCTTATTTTCAAAATCAGGTCGAGCTCTGATTTTGTGGACATTCAAAATGTTTAATAAGCACTACAGAGAGGATCATTTTATGGCAAAGTAGAGGAATAGCTATGTGTGCAGTGAAAATAATGTTTATTGCGAGTATGTGACATTGTGGTGGGCATTTTATGTGAATAATCTTTTTCAATCTTCAGAAAAACCTAAATGGTCTCTCTTACCCCTAGTTTTCAGAAGAGGAAAAACTTAAGCATAAAGAAGTTAATTTGCATAACATAATTAAATCAATATTAATTAAATTACAGCTTAATTACAATTATATATAACTAAATATTAATTTGAAGAGAAGAGAGTTACATTTTTATTACTTAGTATAGGATGTAATTTTTTTGAGTTTCATAGCTGTGGCTTAACTTTTTAAAAAATTGGCATATGGTAGAAAGGATAAAATTTCCTGAATTAGAAATGAATGAAAATAAATAAGTGCAAGATTGTATTTTCCTGTGTCTTTGGTTAAATCAGTTCATTTCTGCCTCAAGTTCCTTTGTATACAAATTGAACGTTGCTTTCTTATTTCATTGAATAAATTGTTTATTGCTGGACTTTGGAGATTGAAAGCTTAAGGAAATATAGTATTATAAAATTACAAAGTATGTCTCAGAGTTGCTGATCATTCCTTAGTAAGCATATTTGATGCCAAATTATTGTTCTGAAAACAAGGAGTCAGACAAAATCTTTTTCTTTCCAGTATTTGGGTTCGTTTTGTTGAATTGTGACTCTTTCTTGAAAAGACATTTGGATTTAGCAGATGAGGTAAAGCTTTGCTTGTTTTATAATAGTGTAATGGAGAGCGGGCTAAAGAAGACGCAATTACACATTTTGAAAAGCTCTTTGAAATCCTAGAAGAAAGGAAATCATCTGTTTTGAAGGCAATTGATGCTTCTAAGAAACTAAGATTAGACAAATTTCAGACTCAAATGGAAGAGTATCAGGGGCTGCTAGAGAACAACGGACTCGTGGGATACGCTCAAGAAGTGCTGAAGGAGACAGATCAGTCTTGCTTTGTTCAGACCGCAAAACAGCTCCACCTCAGGTATTTAACTTTGAACTGACAGTCTCTCTAGCAGTGTCATTAAATGCTGCTTTATGTTTCAGCTGTAGCTCTGAGTGGTTCAGAATGCTGTGTTATGTGCAGTATCTCTTGCTTCACTCTTAACTTGAATGTTGAGTGAAGTTTTCTTTTGTTAATCTCATTGAAAATACTTAGTCTGATTTGCCTTTTTAAAGAATCATTTTTGTGTAAAATATTTTATGTCTGTCTGTAGAATACAGAAAGCTACAGAATCTTTGAAGAGCTTTAGACCTGCGGCTCAGACTTCTTTTGAAGACTATGTTGTTAATACATCTAAACAAACAGAACTTCTTGGAGAATTGTCCTTTTTCTCTAGTGGTGAGTTTTAGTAACAGCATACCTTCACTTTTTTAGTTTGAATTCACATTGTGTAGGAGAAACACAAATTCTCTTTAGTTTGACATTATAATGCAGCATCTCAGTTGCCCAGACCATCATATGCTAAAATCATATGCCATTTATGTTTTTATAACCAAGTTTTTATGCACAGAAGCTAGATTCTTTTGGTTTGTATGTTTTTAAACATTGTGTGAATGGCACCACATTGTATGTATCTTTTTTTGTAATTTGTTTTTTTGAGAAATTAAGTTTAAGATAAATATTTGTTAATACATGAAATTCTGGTTTACAGCTATATGTTAACTTTACAGTATTCCATTATGTAAGTAAGTTTCCCACTGAGAGACAGTCTGTTCCTGTTTTTTTTTCTGTTGTAAGCAACGCTCTGTTGAACATCTTTGTCAGTGTTTCTTTGTGCGTGTGTATGAGTTTCCCTAGGGCAGAAACCTAGAAATGATATCTCCAGGCTAAAAATGACTCTAAGATGTTTAAGTGTTTACATTGTTGTATGAGTTTGCTAGGGCTGCCAAAACTAAATACCACAGACTGGGTGACATAACAGAAATTTAATTTCACAGGATTCTGGCAGTAAAAGGTTTTATTTATTTATTTATTTATCTGTCTATCTATCACACCTTGGGGCTTGCGGGATCTTAGTTCCCCATCTATCTATCTATCTATCTATCTAATCTATCTATCTATCAATCACACCTTGGGGCTTTCGGTGATATTAGTTTCCCGACCAGGGATCATACCCAGGCCCTTGGCAGTAAAAGCCCACATCTTAACCACTGGACCGCCAGGGAATTCCCTTAGGATTCTGGAGGCTAGAAGTCTGAGATGAAGCTGTCGCCAGGGTTGGTTTCTTCTGAGGTCTCTCTCCTAGGTGTGCACATGGCCGTCTTCTTGTGTCTTCACGTGGTCTTCCCTCTATATATATCTGAGTCCAAATTTCGTCTTATAAGGACTCCAGTCCTATTAGTCATAGTGGACTAGGGTCCACCTTAACGACCTGATTTTAACTGTGCTACTTCTTTAAAGACCCTCTCTCCAAATAAAGGCACATTCTGAGGTACTAGGGCCTACAACTTCAACATATGTGTTTTAGGGCGGGCAACTCAGCCCCTCACATTTGGTTGTGTTTGTGTTCTGCTGCTCCCCAGCAGGGAGGTCTACCTTTCCTTTTTTCTTCTCACGTTGTTCATCTCCCTCAGATTTCTCTTCTAATAATGGTGAACAATTACAGTCCTTGGAAAAGTACACTTGTAGTTTAATTACTGTACAGGTATGGATACATAGATTTGTATTCAGTCAGAGGAAATTTGTTTTGTTTAAAAGTTAAACACGCTGAAGGATTATTACTATGACCACCTTTCTCTTCCAATCAATACCTGTATCTCTGTCAGGTATATACTTTTCTTGTCTATTATGATGATCTTGTTTTTCCAAATATGTGGTGATATTTGAAATGCTGATTCTATTTCATATACTGTACTTTCTTCTTTTTCCAAAATGTATACTTGAATTGTTTTTTATATACATGCTAGTTTACTTAGGAGTACAAGGTCCTCCCTTCCCTGGGGGTCCCCAAACAGTCTTTGGAAAAAGGAAGTTGAGTGTGGGTAATCTCGGGTTATACCAGTGCATAACGAAGGACCAGTAAAACGGGTGGGTCAGAATGGAAAGCTGCTGCTGGTCACCCAGCTTCCTGCTGATGGATGCTCTTCTCATTTTTTCCTGCATGCACGTAGAGCATTGCAGTCATGTTATTCTTTAACTAGCTTTTCTTTTTTAACTTTAAAATGTAGTTTGGATGACTTTTCAGATCCCATGGCTGCATAACATTCAGTTGCACAAATGCACACACAGACATACTTATGCTGTACATTGCTTGTACATAGCTGGAGGATAAGGAGAAGAGGGAGACTTCTGCTTTTCATTTCATGTATTTCTCTGTGATTTGATATAAATATGTGTTTATTTATGTGTGCGTGTGCATGTGTAACTACTATAGCTTATTTTTACCATATGACCAAAGCAGTTAAGCTGTTTGGAATTTATTCTATGGAAAAGATTATGAATATGCACAAAGATTTAGCTGTGATATTTTAAACATTGTATTTTTAGTGAAAAATTGGAAACATGTTTCTGAAAATAGTTAAATGTTGCTACAGTGGAATGCCACTGGAAGAAAAACACTGGCAGGAGCTACACAAAATTATTGTAGTGATAATCTTTGAGTTACTTAATTTGTGTGTGTTTTATGTAGTTTCTGATTTTCTTAAAAAAATACGTATCTTGTTTATACCAAGAAAAAGTCATTTAAATTGCTTTGCCAGACTTCCCTGGTGGTCCAGTGGTTAAGACTCCATGCTCCCAATGCAGGGGGCCCGGGTTCGATCCCTGGTCAGGGAACTGAATCCCACATGACACAACTAGGAGTCCACATGCTGCAACTAAAGATCCTGCACGCTGCAACGAAGATCCCGCATGCCCAACTAAGACCCAGTGCAGCCAAATAAATAAATAAATAAATTTTAAAATAAATAAATAAGTTGCTTTGCAACTCTGTGGAAGATAATATGAAAGAAAACTATATAATGTTTTATTGAAGTTTGTTTATTATTATACTGACCAAACTTAGATTTAAAAATATTTATTAAAATAATTTTTAGGAGGACACATAAATTTCAAGTCTAGGGTTGTTATTCAGTAGATGGAAATTGAAGAGTATGTGGTTAAAAATTTTAATTTATGGTGTTTCAGAATTAATATGTAAAGCTAAAATTGAGTTTTACTTATTTTGTCTGTCTTATTTTTCATTCTTCTTTCCCCTTTCAGTTATAAACATAAATATACCTTTTAAAAATCTCAATTTACTTTCCTTTTTAAATTTTATTATGATAAAACTTACCGTGAGATCTAGCCTCTATATCTGGTATACAATACAGTATTGTTGTCTACAGACACAAGTTGTACAGCACATCTCTAGAGCTTATTCATCTTGCTTAACTGAAACTTTATGCCTATTGATTAATAAGCGCCCATTTCTCCCTGCTCCTCAGCCCCTGGTAACCACCATTCCAGTCTTTGATTTTATGAATTTGGCTACTTGAGATACCTCACGAAAGTGGAATCACGCAGTCAGCATTTGTTTTTCTATGTCTCACTTATTTCACTTAGCATGTCCTCAAAGTCCAACATCCTGTTGTATTTGCAGGATTTATTCTTTTTCTTATACACAGTATTATAAATGTAGAAAGTTCTTGAACAGCAGAGAAATCCTTTATTGTCAATAAATCATTTTTACTGAGGAAAAATAAAGGTTCTGAAATAATATTTTAACATTGTTTTCTATTTCATAATTCTTTCAGGCATAGATGTGCCAGAGATCAATGAGGAACAGAGCAAAGTTTATAACAATGCTTTGATAAATTGGCACCATCCAGAAAAGGATAAAGCTGATAGCTATGTCCTCGAATACCGGAAGATTAATAGAGATGAAGAAATGTTGTCTTGGAATGAGATAGAAGTGTGTGGCACAAGTAAAGTCATTTCCGATCTTGAAAGTAATTGTAACTATGCTTTCAGAGTAAGAGCCTACAAGGGTTCAATCTGCAGTCCTTGCAGCAGGGAATTGATTCTTCATACTCCTCCAGCTCCAGGTATTGTGAATAGTGGGAATAAGAAAAGCATAGAGTTGGAAAAGACTGTGATAAAAAATAAACCAGTTAATGTGTCCATGCAGACCTACATTAAAACCACCTCTCATCTGTAAAATACTCTAGAAAAGTAGATTCCATACCCAGCTAGGATTTAGAAATAGACTGAATACTTGAATTTCACCATCTAGGCTGAGAACAGGATTAGATTTCTGACTGACATCAGATACAGAAAAAACATGACATTTGAGTGAGCAGGGCTATTAATTTGGGATTAAAATAGCATAAATGCTAGCTTACAAGTATTAAATAGTATAATTCTGTATTTTTGATCAGTTTATAGAAATCTCTATTAACATAGACTCTAGGCAGATATTTAAAAAATTTATTGGTACAACAATGTGAAGAATAATTTTAATTTACCTAATTCTGACTTGTCTGGCTTTTCTAACTCAGTGATTACGAGCACATGGGGATGGAAGGCAGTTATTAGAACCACATGGATAGCTTTTTCCTACACTAAAAGCTCCTCCTGCCCAGCAATCTTCCCTCCCCTTTCCAAGTTAATAACCACTGATACTACTTAAACAACACCTGTAAATTTTTATAGAATGAGAATGACTTACAGGTTAAGTTGATGTTCACTACAGTGTCTCCGTGGATAAGGGACATTTAGAACCAAAGTTGTGCTCATCCTGGTGAGCAGGAAATCATTCTGCCCAGTTGGTCACGGCCTCAGAGATTCCTTTATTTGGCTTTTAGACCTCATTGCTCCTGCCCATTGTTAGTGGCTTATGTACCTATATTTTGTGCACTCTGCCCATCCTTCCCTTTTTGTCCAGAGTGTACTATTCACTCTGTTTTTCATGTACATTGTGGCTAATTAAAAAGAAATACAAATAAATAGGGTTGCCTCAAATTATTTTTCTTGAATTTTAATAAAATCCAAAAGAGAGTTTTAGGATCCATTTGCAAGTATTAAGTAAATATTTTACTGTTTATGCAGTTTCCGCTTTCTTTTCTAGTCTCTGACTGAAATTGGAAGTAAAAGGAAACCTGAAAGTAGCTACTGTTTTCAGTGACAAAGTGAAGGGGGATGGAGGAAAGGAAACGTTAAAAACTGTGTTTCTTTTCTCCAAGAGAAACCACATGAATAGGGTGACCGTTTGAATTTATTTTGCAAACTGGGAGACTTTTGAGATTGAGAGACAGTGTGAATTGCCATGCCAGGGGAATAGGCATTACCAGGAAGACTGGTCAAATCACATATGGAGAATAGTTTTAGCTTGTTAGCAGACAGTTTTTTACAATTGTGGTATTGTATAGTTAAAATTTGCCATTTTAACCATTTTTACAGATCAGTGGCATTAAGTACATTCAACAGTGTTGTGCAACCATCACCACTCACAATCTCTGGAACTTTTTCATTTTTCCAAACTGACACTCTGTGCCCATTAAACAGTAACTCCCCATCCACCCTTCCCCCAGAGCTTGGCAACCTTTATTCTACCTCTGCCTCTATGAATTTGCCTATTCTAAGTACCTCATGTGAATGGATTCACATAATCCTTTTGTGACTGGCTTATTTCAAGGTTCATGCATGTTGTAGCATGTATCAGAATTTCCTTGCTTTTTTAGGCTGAATAGTATTCCATTGTATGTATATACCACATTTTCTTTATTCATCTATTGATGGGCGTTTGGAATGTTTCCACTTTTGGGGCTAGCAGCCACCAAATGTTAGGCTTAATGGGTTTAAGTTGATAGAAGAGTAGTGTTATTGAAACAGGAGGGAAGGGGCAGGGCACAACCTTTAAAAGAAAGATGTAGCCATAGTACATGAAGAAAACTAGTGAGAACCAACTAGGTCCAAGATGGCGGAAGATTCGACTTCCAGTAGACCTTGAGCCTCATATGCTCATTGTAATACATTAGCATGTTAATGACACATCTGCTAGCACCATGACAGTTTTGAGGCCAACCATAAAAGGTCAAGAAGTGGGTGGTAACACACCACTGTAAAGCAATTATACTCCAATAAAGATGTTAAAAAAAAAAAAAAAGTGAGTGGTAGCCCAATTCCTGGCTATCCCCACCCCTTCCCCAAAATAATTGGAATAATCCTCCTACTCATTAGCTTATGAAATTATCCAGCCCATAATAACTAACCACGCCGTATTTCGAGGCCTCTTGCTTCTTGTCTTCCAAGATGGCCCACGCTCTGTCTGTGAAATGTGTTTCTCCCAAGGCTTCTTGCCCTCCAAGATGGACCACACTCTGTGGAGTGTGTTTCTCCCAAGGCCTCTTGCCTTCCAAGATGGACCACACTCTGTCTGTGGAGTGTGTTTCTCTCTAAATAAATCCACTTCTTGAATTTGGAATTCTCCAAATTCTTCGCGATGAAGAAAGAACGTTAAATTCACCAGCAACATTATCTCCATTCTGTAGTTGAGGAAATCAAAGTTTAGGTTAAACTCTAGTTAAATGCTTGAGCCAGGCATCAAACCCAGGTCTCTCTGAACCCAAAGCCTGTGCTTTATTTTTTAACACTGTACACTGTTTCTCATGTCTGCCATCTTGATTGATAAGGAAAAGACCTTATTAAAATTGCTAATAGTTTCCATATTTATAAAATTTTGAATAAAATTTTAATAAAACACACAGATATTTTTGAAAATGTACAGCCGCTTATTTTAGGGATAAAAGGACAGATTCAAGAGTGTAAAATACTTAGGATAGATTTGCTATATCTATTCCAAGGAACTGCATTCATAAATTTCTCATGCATTTAAAATGTTTCTTCTGCTTTGAAATTTCTGAAGATTTTCAGGTACAGAGAATTTACTGGAAATTATTTCTAAGTTGGGGTTTTGTTTTGTCATAGTTTGTGTAGGGTAGAATGAGGTATTCCTCTTCCTATATCTTTTCAGTAATTTCTATTTGAAAAACCTGTTAAATTTAACCATAGATTGTAGAAATGCTAACAATTTGCAGACTAATTTTCTGCTCTGTTTACAGTTTTCAGTTTCCTTTTTGATGAAAAATGCGGCTACAATAATGAACACCTCTTGCTGAACTTGAAGAGAGACCATGTAGAGAGCAGAGCTGGATTTAATCTTCTGCTTGCTGCAGAGCGGATCCAAGTGGGTTACTACACAAGCTTAGACTACATCATTGGAGATGTTGGAATTACAAAAGGGAAGCACTTTTGGGCCTTCCGTGTAGAACCATATTCATACCTGGTAAAAGTGGGAGTTGCTTCCAGTGATAAACTACAAGAATGGCTCCGGACTCCCCGGGATACAGTTAGTCCAAGGTAGATTCTTCTACTGATAATTCTTTAGTTCTTTAGGAAGTAAACATCCTGGTTTAGCAAGGTGAGACTGAAAACAGACTTGGATTTACTTGTTGCATTTAGAGTATTTAGTATTTAGAGTATACATTTCTTAGACTCAGGTGTTTTGGCTGTGCTTATGTAGCTAGCTGGCTAAGAAAAGGAGTCAGGTTGTGTTGTATTCACACAGTGAATAATGAGATTCGGCAGTTAATTTCTCATGCTGTGAGGAAGTAAGTCTGTTTTGGGTACACCTCTTGATTATGGTATAGCTTCGCAATTTAGAATTTGCAAAGTCTTTCAATCAGGTACCTTAATGATGTGATAAAATTGCATAAATAGTGAAATGCCTCTAAATGCCATACTTCACAATTGATATTAAGTTGTTCTTTTGTTAAAGGATACAATTCTTTAAACTGTCCCGTAAGTACTTACAAAATTGGGTCATGGTAAACGTGTTTCCATGGCAGAGAGTTCCAGTTTCTTGAGTTTGACTACTTAATGGAGACTGTACAGTTTATTTTTGTTAGATGGTATAGTGTGCACTAGTCCAGTCAAGTAATTTTTGACCATTTATGTCTACAGAAATCCCAGATTAACAATCTGAGTAATAGGAAAAACTTTTTGCACCAAGATGAGAAATTGAAATAACAGCGAAAATTGAAATAGGGAAATAGTCCCTTAAACATAGTGGCATGTCTACTTGGTAGATGATTATTAATAATGCTAAAAAAGTTTACAACATGAGAAATATTAGAAGTGAAAAGACCTGATTAAAGTTGTTGATGTAGTATTATCACAAATATATAAGAAGCAATCTATGCATAGGGAAAAAATGGAAGGAACTTTGTATCAAAATTTTCTTCAAGGTGTTACTGTTTTATAATCAAGGGGGGAAAAAAAACCTTCATAATACTTGCTTGCATTATAGATCCATGCAGAGCTCCCAACCAGTAGATATAGTTCTTAGCAGGAGAATGAAACATGGTTTTTTCTCCTGCATTATTTTGCAGTGCCCATTTATTTTACTTAGTCTGATAATTCCTTGGATTAGGGGGCCTGTCTTGGTTTTTAATTGTTTTATATATGATTTTTGTGCTAGGAATATTTAATCTTTGTCAAGTCCCTTCAGTTCCCTTCCCCCTGTTTTATTTTTGATAGGCCAAAATTATTATTTTTAGGTTCTCAGATAATATAGGTAAAATGGATGCTACTTAATGACAGAATTTGGGGCTGAGTTTGTGGTGTAGTTCTAAGTGGCAATGTGTAGTCCTTATGTTTTTAATTGATTATGGTTTACCAGAAAGGTTTTGATGTACAATTGATTTTAATTTTAACTCAATATATATTATCTTGTGAAAATGTCTTGAAGCTACTTGAAAGCCTATGCTGATACAGATAAGATTCTGCTTTGTCTGTCTGTGTTGCATTTTAGATACGAGCAAGACAGTGGGCATGACAGCGGAAGTGAGGATACCTGTTTTGATTCTTCACAACCCTTTACGTTAGTTACTATAGGCATGAAGAAATTTTTTATTCCCAAGTCACCTACTTCTTCTAATGAACCTGAAAACCGAGTTCTCCCCATGCCAACAAGTATAGGGGTTTTCCTCGACTATGATAAAGGCAAAGTGGGTTTCTATGATATGGATCACATGAAATGCCTTTATGAGCGCCAAGTGGACTGTTCGCATACTATGTACCCAGCATTTGCATTAATGGGCAGTGGAGGAATTCAGCTTGAAGAACCCATCACAGCAAAATATCTAGAATACCAAGAGACCGTGTAGTTTAAGCATCTGATGTGACTTAGGATAAAAAATGTGAGCAAAATAATGCCTTGGTGTTAACCTTTGTAACTCATTACATATCATCTAAGTATCCTGTCGCCACACTTGTTATTTGTGTATGTTTCTTCTTAAAACCGAAAGCCTAAACAGCCTTCCTGCCTTTCACAAACACCGGGAAAAAGGTACTTTTTCATAGTTAACACTGAAATGGTTAACTGGATTATCTTTTTATGCACGGAAAATCTAATTTATTTATGTCAGCTTGTGTTGCTGATACTTACATTCCTGTTTCGGGGTTGGGGGAGGGGATACAAAAGTATTTATTGTGCTTCTTTTGTGTTTGGTTTTTCATTTTTATATCATGTTTATGTCCTAAGAGAAGATATTTTTTAAATGCCTTCTGGATAGAAATTAGTACTAAGCCTTGTGTTGTGCATTCATTTTTAATGGGAAAACAAAGGTATAGATAGGTAAAAAAAGGCCATAGAAACGGTAGTATATTTAAATGAAAAATTATGTATTTAATATTCAGAATATATTGCCTGGAAAATGAATACTACTGTTTTTTTTTTGAAGACCACAAACTGTATTCTTAAGGACATTTTTTAAGAGTTCTCTTAGCTGTAATACCCATACTTGCATGTGTAGGAAACATGGTTTCTTGCAGGAAACACAAAATTCTTGGCTAATACACGAAGCTTTTTTTTTTTTTTTTTTTTTTTTTTGGCAGTACGCGGGCCTCTCACTGCTGTGGCCTCTCCCGTTGCGGAGCACAGGCTCCGGATGCGCAGGCTCAGCAGCCATGGCTCACTGGCCCAGCCGCTCCGCGGCATGTGAGATCCTCCCGGACTGGGGCACGAACCCGTGTCCCCTGCATAGGCAGGCGGACTCTCAACCACTGCGCCACCAGGGAAGCCCCATAATACACGAAGCTTTTCACTTCATATGGTTTTTTGGGAAATTTTTTTTCTTCAATTTTTTTTTAGTTCCTCTATGAAAATATTTGAGCTTATATCAAATAATTATTTTTCATAAATATTAGTGAAGATACACTGATAATTGTCATATACTTTTGCTTTCTCTTTGTGTCTTGTAATTTTCATTCTTTGGCACAAATATTATATATCAGATTGTTCTGGTTTATGTTCGCATGTTTGAAAAGTTCTTGATACATTTTTAGTGTCATTAAACATATTATAAAATGTGAAGTAACTATCTGGTCAGTTGTATGGCATTTTCTATGACTCATTGGTAGTAAGCATTTGTCATATAAGCAAGTAAAAATACAAATTTAATTGTTTAGGAATAATAATTAAAATCATAACGACTGTGTGTACCCTTTGTTAAAGTTAAAAGTTCTTTGAATTTGAAGAATCTCATTTTATCTAAATTTTATCTTCATTTTTGGAAGATTCTTTCTTGGGTGGTTTTATTTAAACTGGTTAGTTTTTGTTTTAAGTTAGAGTATTCAGAAACTAGACTGTTAGGCATCTAGCATTAATCATCTTGGAATTCTTTTTGACATATTTTAATTGACTAAACAAAACTCTTAGATCTGTTTTTTTTTTTTCTTTCTGGTTATATATATATATATATAAATGGAAATCTGCTATTCAGGTTGGTAGCACTAAATTAGCTTTCTTTTCCCTGACTGAGGTAGGAAATATCATGGAGAATTTCAGTGTTTAGTAAGCTTTGTTCCTTTCCCACCTATGAATAGCACTTTATGACATAGGGTGAGCTAAACAAATATGCAGTGTTAACGTAGATCATTGTGCAGTAAAGCTGCTAGAGTCACATGTGTGGTAAACTTCGATAGTGTCAAGCCTGTGAAGCACATATTATGTAGACATTTTAAATATAAAGCTTTAACAGGAATAGGAAAGCCACTTAAACATTGTATAGTTGCATATAAATTGTTCTCTTGGACTTCTTTCATTTTTAATAAAAGCTTAAAGTAAGTTAAGTATAATTATAGAAATCTACATTCCAGGAATTCTCTGTGTTTATATGGAAAATAAGAACAGTTTATGAAAAGATGTTTGACTGAATATATTAACTTAGAGCTAAAGTTCTATATAAAATTATTTTGGGCATTTACTAGCTTTAATTCTTGTGGAGATGATCATTAGAAAAGCGTAACATGAAACTAATTTACAGTTGACCCTTGCATAATGCAGGGGTTAGGGGTGTCCACCCTGCCTGCGGTTGAAAGTCCGCGTATAACTTTATGGTTGGCCCTCTGCATCCTCGGTTCTACGTCTGAGGATCCAACCAACCGGGGGTTGTGTAGTACTGTAGAACATGTTTACTGAAAATAAATCCATGTATAAGTGGACCTATGCAGTTTAAACCTGTGTTGTAGAAGGATCAACTGTCTAAACTGATCTGTTTGTCTAGTATTTCTTTTCTGATCCATAATAGGTCAGATTTTGGTTTAGATGAGTGGCCCTTTAGTTCACATTCATACTCTTGGGTTATGGGGCTCTGGTAGTTAAGTTTGAATTGCAGTGAATTGTTACAAATGCTTGATGGGTCTTAATTTTAAAATAAATAAGAGTTGACTCATGCATATCCCTATGATACTGTATAATAACTTAATTCTCATATTCACAATTGCTTTCTTGAAAGTAGTAGGAATTAGAGCTACCTTTGGGGGATTGAACACCATCTGAGCCTGTTAAATCTTTGGACTAGTCCCCGTTATCTGATAGACCCTGACAGTGTATCCCATGTGGGAATATAATCAGTTATTGGATTGCTACAGAAAACAATCGAGAACTAGTGTTATAGGCGGGAATATTCTTAAGAAATTATGTTCTACCAGACATTTGCATTCATTTTAAATGAGTTTTACCTGCTTATGGGAATAACATCCCATAAGAGTTGGAGATTGTCTTGGGACTCTTTTGCTTTAAAAATTAAACTTGAAGGAATTTTTTTTTTAAGTTTGATTTGAAACCACGTCATTTCACACGAAGTCTTTAACTCCTGCTGTTATTAGACTCCATGCTGTACACTGGGTAAAAGGTGAACAAGACAGCCTAGTTAGGTTCCTACTTTTAGGAGCTTAATTTCTAGGAAAGAGAGATGATAAAAATGGAAGGGACTAAGAGAGTGCTTGAGGTGGGAGCTGATACTAGATTTGGTGGTCAGGGAAGCCCCTCTGAGGAGGGTGATAGGAGTTTGACACCTGATCTCTAAGGAGCCAGTATACAAAAGGGCTAAGTGAAGAACACGTTAGGTATAGTGAACATGAAGTGCAAAAAGGCTTTGAGATCATGAATTGGTCAGAGTTCTGGCTGGTAATAGAATTACCCTAGCTGGTTCAATTGAAAAGAAGTTAAGAGTTGCTTAGAGATATGGGCAGCCTGAAAGGAAGAAACAAGCAGCGGTGAGAGGCTGGATAGACTAGCCACAGCCTAAAGCCATTACCGCCTCTAGAGCAAGGGGGTCAAGGGGAAATAGTGTTACTAGATCTCAGGGAGAGTGAGAACAGGAAGGAAGGGTTGCCATGGGATGCAGCGGTTGCCAAAGATGTGGTGCCCAAGACAGGGAGGGAGTCAGAAAGAAAGACCCTCCACCTGATCTGCTGGGGCTGCCTGTTGACCAAACCCAACTGGCAGCCAGCCAGCAAGCGCTCTCTAGAGATGCACACAGCAGGGATCATCTTCCTGGGGGCAGAGATGGGAAGGCAGGGATCTGGTGGTGGTTGTGCGGGTGGCGTAAGGGAGAATAACTGGCACAACTGGGGAGGAGTTTGGTGTATTTGAGGGAAAAGAAGGGAGGCTATGGGCCATTGTGCTGGCTGCCTGCTTAAATGAGGGTATTTATAATGTTCTGAAATGCTAAAACACATAAAAATGAAAGGAATCATTTTGATTCCTAAAGGGGTTAGAAAGCTAATGCACTTTTTCCTTTTAGCTTTTTTTTTTTTTTTTTTTTTTTTAGTATTTCTCTTCCCCATTGGGCATTCTATGCTGAGATCATTCATCTTTGAGACTAATGGAGTTGCTTCTTTTCTGAGTTTGCCATCTCTTGTCGGAAATACCTTTGGATAGAGAAGAATAAGTGTTATGGTTAAGAAAAAAGTGCCCTTAAAGTTCTGGCTAGACTGATGCCTGCATGTAGAAGTAAGTTTGTAACATACTGTCAAAATAAAATTGAAATGTGCCATAAGTGAATTATATAGTCTGACTGCCTGTGGATAATAAAAAATACTTTTTTTCCCTAGATTCCTTTGTTTATCTTATCTGAACGCAGTGGTTTGTTAGTTTTTCAAATGCCATACTGCATGCTTTTAGAAGACCTAAAAAAATTCCTTGGTTTTGTTTATGTTGGAATGTGGTTCAGATGAGTTTGAATCTATGCTCACTGGCCAGATTATATGACTGCTTCTGAAGATCTGGTTTCTTTTTTTCTAAGTCTTGGTCTCCTTAAAAGACCTTAAGTCTTTTAAGCACAGAGCTAACGTCCTTTGGAATAGTACACCTGTCATGTATTATTAAGACTATTGGAGCAACATTGATTTTCTAACTTTCTTTCCTTGGTAGAGTGGTGAGTACTGTTAGCTGCTGTAAAAGTATTTTATCTCTTCTAAGTAATATCTATATAGTATATCTATATATCTCCAAAATAATAAATGCGGGGTTTATAAAGTCAAATAACGGTAAAAGATGCATACCAAAAAAACAGAGGCCACCCAATCCCCCACCTCTACCCCTTCCAGTTCCCTAGAGTCAGTGACATTAACTCTTACTTGTTTTTTCTGCATTTATAGTAATGTTCATTTTCTCCTAATAATTTTAGATGTTACTTACCAACATCTTATAATATTAAATGAGGATTTTAACTCTCTAAGTAAATATTGTTCAGTATTCAGCTAAGTAGATCTGTTATGTCTACCTTTCTTGTACAACTTTTTTTTTCCCTTGGAGTTAATAAGTGCCTATTTTGTTTACATAATTTTCTTTGGCTCTCTAGCTAAGTTGTCCTACATCTTCCAAAAGCTCTATAAAATGCCTCTAATATGGCATTTTCACAGATCAAACATATTTCTATGTTTTTATTTTTCCTGGGGAACCTCTCCTAGAGCTCTTTGTCATCCTGTTCCAATATGGACTAGTTGGTTCCTCAGCTTGTTACTAGCTGGTTCCTCAGCTTCCCTTTGCCCTTATGCCAGGAATAACCCATCCTTCTCTTCTGAGTTGAACCTCATTTCCTGGATCCTATGTTTTACTTTGACTTGGTTTATGCCCTAGTTTTAGTGAGCATATTCTGCAGTAAGTATCTTGAGAAAAGGTTTGGAGAAGGTAGAATTTTTGGAAATCTTGCATTCTAAAATTTCTTTATTCTAACCTCCCACTTAACCGTTTGAAATCATTTTCCTATTTTTCAAGGCATTGTTCTGTTGTGTCCTAGCACCCAGTCTTGCTATTAAAGTCTGATGCCATTTTGATTATTGATTTTTTTGTTTCTGACCTGTTTTTCCTCTTTGGAAGCTTTTAGCTTCTGTTTTTCTCTCTGTTGTTTTGAAAATTTGTAATGTTTCTTAGTGTGTGTTATTTTCCCCTGTTCCATGTTTTGGAAATTTGGTTATTTCCTTCAGTTCTGGGAAGCATTCTTGTATTATTTCTTTGGTGATTTCTTTCCCTTAATTTCATATCACTACCTTTTTGCAACTGTCTTACTAGTGACTATTAGACTACTTCATATTCTTATTCTTTTTGATAGCATCCTGTTCATGTTTCACTGATGCGGTATTTTTTTTTTACTACTCTTAGACTTTAAATTATTTTTCTGAAAATTTTTTTCCTCCCTTTGTTACTTTATTCCTTTGAGTTTTCCACTCTTTTTTCCTGACTTCCCTGTTAGAGCATTTTCTCAATTGTTTGCATGTTTTGGGCTATTTCTATTAAAGACTGAAGCACTAAAGGCTGATTATTGACTATTGGACTTCACTACCACTTAATCAAGTGATGAGGTGGCTTTTGTTAGATTCCAGCCCCCAGATCCCCCAAATCACTCTGCAGGTCTTTCTTCTGGGGATATTCATTTTTCTCCAAAGAAGAGTTCTTCAATCTTCTGTCGGAATAGTGGTCCTTAGGAACTGAGGACTTACTGTCCCTGAATAAGGAACTCTTGCAGTTTTCTTCAGAGACTTTCTCTTCTGTCTTCTTTTGAAGTGATTGGTGGTGGTAGTGGTAGAGGCTCAGGTGGAGAGGAGAAAGGTGGAAGGGAGGGTCATCATCTGATAATATAGGGTGGAGCTGGGAAACTGAAAGGGTGGGGTTTAACTGTTTCTTATATATACTAATTTCCCAACAGTCCCTGTTGGCTCGACTTTCAGAATACTCAGAATCCAGCTTCTCCCACCTCCACCATTACCAACATTCTAACCTGATCATTATAATATTTTCCTAACAGGTCTTCTTTCTTTAGCCATGAATTAGTTGGATAGCTAAGTTCTACTACTAGTAAACCCTGAAACCTCTGGATTTAACCAACAAGAAATTTATTTCTTGTTCTCACAAAATCTATTGTAGATCAGTAAAGCTCTCCTCCACTGATGATACAGGGATCAGGATCCCTATATTCTGTGACACCACCTTCCGAGCTCACGGTTTCTAAAGTTACTACAGCAGGAAAAGAGCATGGAGGAGTCCCAGCAGATAATAATGCCTCAGCACATGCTTTCCATTCATGTTTTATTGGCTAGAACTAATTGCATGGTGCTAACTAATAGGCATGGGTGTGTTATCTTCTGAGTGCTCAGGAAGAAGACAACCAGATATGAGTGAGGGCCAACAATGTTATACCTCAAGCCCTCACACCGTTACTTTTTCTCCATTAAAAAATCAGAATAAGCCTTTTGAAAAAAAGTGAAACATTTCATACTACTCCTGCTGTTCCAAGTATCTACACGTTCTTCCCTACCTTTGTCTTTTTTTAGATGTCACTTTCTCAATGAGAACCAGGTACCATCCTATTTAAATTGTGCCCACCCCGCCCAATACTTTTCATTCCCTGCTTTGTTTTCCAAAGCACTTTTAAATTTAACTTTTGCCTGCATCCTCTAATGCAGCTTCACGAGGGCAGGATTTTTACCCAGTTTTTATCACTGCTGGATCCCAGCACCTTGAGTCTCCCTTGGTTTTCAGCCCAGTGACTCATCTCTGCCTTTGTGGTACATGGTCCCTGCAATTCCTGAGCCCATCTGGGGTCTGTGTGAGTTAATCAGCCTGCTTCTCATGGGCTTCTCCCTCTGCAAACATTTAGATTTGACCTTCCTTTGCTAAGGCATTTGCCATTCCTCCATCTGTTCTCTTTTCATTATAGTTTGCAGTTATAATGTCTCCTAGGTGCACTGTAGTTGAGTTTGCTTTTCAGTTTCTTGTTCATTTTGGGGGTGATTTTCAAGAGGAGGAGGTGGATAGGACTTTGCCATCTTGAAACTAGATAAAGTATTATTTTGGGAATGGTGAATCCATATAATTAGAATCTTTTTCAGATCTTCATTTTATAATGCTCTAGAAAATAACTCCTTGACTCATTTTTTTTAAGTTTTTTAAAAAAATTTTATTTATTTTTGGCTGCATTTGTTCTTCATTGCTGCGTGTGGGCTTTCTCTAGTTGCAGCGAGCGGGGGCTACTCTTTGTTGCAGTGCGCGGACTTCTTGCAGTGGCTTCTCTTGTTGCAGAGCATGGGCTCTAGGGCACGTGGGCTTCAGTAGTTGTGGCTTGCGGGCTCTAGAGCGCTGGCTCAGTAGTTGTAGCACAGGGGCTTAGTTGCTCTGCAACACGTGGGATCTTCCCGGACCAGGGCTCGAACCCGTGTCCCCTGCATTGGCGGGTGGATTCTTAACCACTGTGCCACGAGAGAAGTCCCTCCTTGACTCTTAAGGTTTTATTTGTTTATTTTAAATGATGGCGCTATAGCATAGTGTATAGATGTACTTTGTTTGGTAGAAGGTATTTTTTGGAAAATCAATGGTAAATTGAACTTGTATTTGGTGAGTAGATTCAGTATTTTACAAAATCTGAGTGTTTTAAGGTGCTGTATGACACCTTAATTTGTTTTCCCATTTGGATTCTTTGTACCCTAGATGGTCCCTCCATTTTTTAAACAAAGCACATCTGACTAAGTGGAAATATTTGTATTCCAGAAGTTATTTTCCTGGTAAAATTTCTTGGGTTACCAGTTCTGCCCATATCTTTGACATGTAAGCATTTGAATTCCTTCTTGGAGCGTCCCTAATATGCCTTAAAAATGTTGAGTGACAGGGAGTTCTAAAAACATTTAAAAAATGTTGTAAAGGTTAGTACATTGTGGTACATGTCTAAAGGGTGATCTAACAGTAGTTTATAGGCTTGGGGGAAAGGAGGGGACTCCATGAGCAAATAAGTTTTGGTGATACTCCATTAAGCAAAATTAGATATTTGATGTGTTTTTGACTGCAGGAATTCTCACAGCATTTACTGCCTATATGGCTCAGTCTCAGAATTTTGTGGATCACATGGACCGAGCAGTAGTGTTTAGTATGAAGTTTTGGTTTGGATTTATATCTGAGGTTTGTCATTTAACAATTGTGTGATCTTAGACAAGTTCATAATCTGTGAGCTTCATCTTCTCTGTAAAATAGTTCTAGCACTGTGTACTTAGGTAAATAAGATAATGTATACAAAATAGTTAGCACAGTGCCTTGTATATAGTAAGTACTCACTATATGGTGACTTCACATATACATTCTGCTTTTAAATAGCATTTCTGAAAATAGTGTTTAACCTCATAAGATATCTTTTACAAATGATGGGAATATATTTGAATACAAAATTGTACTAGGGGACTCAGAGTTTTCAACTGATGTTATTTGCTTTTAATGTCCAAAACCAAACTGCAGAGGTACAGTAGTCCCCTTTTGTCCCCCTTTATCCACATGGGATATGTTCCAAGACCCTCTGGGGATACCTGAAGCTGCAAACAGTACTGAGCCCTATATATACTATGTTTTTTTTCTATACATACATACCTATGATAAAGTTTAATTTATAAATTAGGCACGGTAAGAGATTAACAACAACAATAATAAAATAAAACATTTGTAACACTATCCTGTAATAAAAGTTACCTGCATGTGGTCTCCCAAGATATCTTATATTTACCTGTACTCATCCTTCTTGTGATGTTGTGAGATGTTAAAGTGCCTACATGATGAGATGAAGTGACGTGAGTGACGCAGGTGTTGTGAATATCATTAGGCTACTATTGATCTTCTGACCATATGACAGAAGGAGGATCATCTGCTTTGGGTGATCCTGGATCATCAAGCCATGATCATATCGTGGTTGATTTTGGGTGTCAGGAGTGGACAATGTCAATGGTTGAGGGTCCTGGGCAGGATGCAGCAGGACAGCGTGAGATATCATGTTACTCAGAACGGTGCGCAATTTAAAACTCATGAATTGTTTATCTCTGGAATTTTCCATTTAATATTTTTTGGACTCTGGTTGACTGTGGGTAACTGAAACCAGAAACTGTAACTGTGGATAAGGGGGAAACTATTGTATATGAATAATTAACTTGAGGTATAATTCAGCCAGTCAGATAATTCAGTTTTCTCTGAGGTCACGATAATATGGTCCAGGTGTGTTTCTTTGCTGTTACATAAAAATGAGCAAGAGAACATAAAACACAAAGGAAAAGGACATGTAGTCTGTGTCACTTCTTCAGGGTCTCATAAACTCAGTTCACTGTGTATCTCTCAGTGGCTCCTGGAACCCGCTGATGATCTTGTTAATTAAAAAGCAGCAGGTACTGTGGGGCAGTGCTTCTCCAGTGTTAACGTGCACATGGATCACCTGGGGATCTAGTTAAAATGCAGATTTTTTATTCAGGAGGGCTGAGAAGGAGCTTAAGACTCTGCATTACTAATTAGCTCCAGGTGAAGCTAACAGTGCTCACCCATAGATCACAGTGTGAGTAGCCGGGCTGTAGAGAGCAGGACGGTTCCTCTGTGCGTGTATGGCTGGGGAGCCGGGAGAGGAGGTATGACAGCATAAAGTTTGCAGTGAAAACTTAGCAGTCTCAGCTCAACTGGAATGGGAACTGTCATCTGAGGTTGGCCTCATGAGATTGACAGGTAAGGCCAAAATTATCTTTTAAAAAAGCTTTGAATCAGCTCGGGCAGTTGGGTAAACATTCAATTGAAATTTCCAAGATACTGGGTCATACAGTATAATAGAGTGAGTTTGGACGTCCCAAATTAAGTGTAGGGGTTATAGAACACATCTATTTAAAACAAACCAGCCAATCTCAACATATATCTGCCAGAATGTGTCTTATATAGAATTTGCTTGATCCTAACCCTTGGTCCTTGGTAATACTAGAATGAGGTAATTGCAAAATATAGCCACGATTAGCTAAAAGATTCGTTAGAATTTATTTATTATCATTTGTTGACTGCTGTATTATAGGAACTTATGCATATTGCTTTATGTAGATCTTATTTTAATTCTCATAACATTCACAAGCGTGTATCATTTAGCCTATTTTACAGGTGAGGAAACTTAGAGATTAAATAACCTCCCTAGCATCTCAAAGCTAATTGGTGGCAGAGGGGGATTTGAATTCAAAACTTATCCCCAAATCTAACTATTGAAACAGTATCCAACTTTCCTATTAAATCCATTTAAATACTGAGGAATGTTTGCAAGTAAAATGATGACAATAATTGAAAAAATAGGTTCTATCATTAACTCTTAGAAAACAAGTTTTAAATGTCTGCATAGAATTTAATTGTTGTATCATTAGATTTTCTAGTCTCTTGTACATAATGCTTCGAAGAATATCCTTGGTACATGGGTTTGAAAGTGGCCACTCCAGGAGGAATGTACCTGTATATATTTTGTTTCCTCAACTGTAAATGGGAAAAATACCTATCTTGTAAACAAAACAAATCTGGAATTTGAACGCCTTTCTGCTTTGGGGCAGGGCATGGACCCTTCCATTTCAGGATCACTTCTCACCTTTGTAACTTGCCCTGCCTCTGAAAGCCTTTGAGTTTTTCAATGCTCACATAGAGTTTTGAAGAGATGTATTGTCAGTTGGGAAGATGAGAAGTTCTCTATCTTTTCAGTATCTTTAGTAGACTCAGCTTTTATGTATTTTCGAGAGAAACCATACCCGTAAAGTTTGTAACGCAGATGGTTTAGCAAGGAATCTGGTGGTAAGGAATCTTTTTCATAGGCAATTTTCAGATTTATATAATCAATTCTAAAGTGGATGGAGTTATTAGATTACAGTTAAGGAAAATCTCGTTATCTACAAAGTTTAGATTTACTCTCGGTAGCACCTTGCTTTGCCATTATTAGATATGTGTGTACCTTAGTGACAGTGCCCAAATCTGTCTTTATTATTTGCTTAGTCTACAGTACCCTTTGCCTTTTCCCTTTACCCTAAAATGTAAGTTGCTTCAGAAAAGATTTTAATTTAATCTGTGAATAGTCTCAGTTGAGTTCTTTGAGATCATTTCCCTAATTCCTCCAAAGACTTTTTTGTTTCATCAGTTTTAATTCAACCAACGGCACAACCACTTCTCTCCAGTTTTCCAACCTGTCCACAGTTCATTTGTATGTAGTTAGTAAAATTACTTTATACTTTAAAAGGTTATTTGTGAAACTAGAAAGGTTTCCAGTCTATATTAACTTCCTTCTCTTTATATGTTGGCATTCCACTGATGTATAGTTTAATTTAGGGGCAACTGAAGTTAAAAAAAAGTATTGATTTAAACAAAATAATCACATCAAAGATAGTCCAAAATATTTTGATGAGGGAGGTAAATGAAATAAAGGGCTATTATTTGAATTATTTGCATCAGTTCCTAATTTATCTAGGAATGTAATTGACTCACCTGGACTTAAATTATGGCTTTTAATATTCTTGGATTATGTTGGCCCATGAGTTTGACATTTTTTTTGCCCAGATGATCATTTTTCTAACGATATTTCCAAGTCTTTCCAACCTAGATTCCCCGTGAATAGGGACATGAAACGGCCTTTGGCAGTTAGATGACTTTAGGTTTGGATCTAGACATCTGAGGAATCTACGCTTGTATTAATAGAAGAGATGGGTGCAGTATGACAAAGAAACGCAGACTGAAGGATTAGGTTCTTACTGTAAAAAGACAACTGAAATTAGGCTGCCTATCCTGATCTCCTGTACTAAGAGACTAGATTGCAAATGAGTTAAATTTGAAGAGATCGGATCTCTTAGAAACAGTTAAGTCTTTAGAGGAAAAATAGAGACTCCAGATCATTGCATTTTTCTCCTACTGACATTCTGGGAGAGGATCTTGAGTCATTTTGGACCATCTGTGTTTGCTTTTGGTGTTTCAGGATTTTCCAATTCCAGCCTATTAATTGATTAACACTAGGAACATAGTGGAGCCCTGGGGATTATCCTAATCCCTTAGGTGCTCGCATCTTTGCACGTGCTTTCAGTCATGGTTCCACAGTTTATTTTCTCCAGCCTGTACCTCTCCTCTGTGTCCCAAATCCATTTATATAACCGCCTACTTGCCATGGACACTGGATGTCTCAAGAGTTTCTCAAAACTAAGCTGCAGTTTCCCAGGGCTCTTGACCCTTGCTCTCCCCAACTAGGCAATTCATTTTAAAAGGAGAGCTATTAATTTTTTTAAAAAAAGATAGAATAGTGGGTTAGAGAGATAATTTAGATAGAGGGTCCTTTTGGTATCCTCAACTGCTCATCAAAGTGCGCCAGAAAATCACGTCAGCAATTCGCCATCCCACTTCTGAAAGCCTAATAAATCATAAAGAATAATGGCTTCTGTGGTAAATTCTCCCCACCTCCCTGCCTCCTGTCAGTGTTGCTGACTCAGTTGGTCTCCTGGACTTTGGCAACAATGTCCTCATTTGGCATGCTTTCTGGACCCACTGCCTAGGGATTGTGGTGAGATGTAAAGAACTCTGGAACGAGGTAGACAAGTTCAATTCGCAGATCCACTACTTTTTAGGGAGTAACCTCCGCAAAGTGTCATAACCCCTCAAACTACCGTTTCTTCACCTGTAAGATTAAAAAATACCTATTTTGTAGAGTTTGTGAAGATTAGATGAAGTAATGTATGCCTGGTGTATAAACAATATTAATTCCCTCCTACTTTCACAAACAGGGAGCAAATGTCACAAAGTCCCAGTTTCTCTAGAAGCCCCTGGGTTTCTCTATAATTCTCTCACACAGTGGAATATACTCGTTGGCTCCCTTCAATAACATGAGATTCTCGTTCGATCTTGGTAGATTGAGGAAGTAAGATTTTTTTCTTCTGTTTTCCATTTTGTTGTTGTTGTTGTTCTCCTTTATTCAAATGTCCTATCAATAGAGTATGTTCAAAGAAAAATGAATTTTTTTCATTGTAACTTAACAATTTTATTTTTCTAGCTAGACCAGTATCTTGAATTAGATGATAAAAAGTTGTCTTTACATTGTTGTTTTGCTTCTATTTACAATTATCTTGGAATTACCTTTTGAGGTGAGTTTCCGCTGTAGCTTCCTTGGCATAGTGTCTGGCATATAATAGGTGCTCAGCAAATTCTAGACCCCATCAGCCTGTGGTACAACTGTCATCATGTCAACAATAATATCTAGGGACTTCCCTGGTGGTCCAGTGGTTAAGACTCCTCACTTCCACTGCAGGGGATACGGGCTTGATCCCTGGTTGGGGAACCAAGAACCTGTGTGCCACGTGGCATGGCCAAAAAAAAAAAAAATACCATCCAAATTATAATGACAACCTGTAGACTGACAGTATCAGACATATACTCAAGATCAGGTTTGCTTCTGTATTTCACTGTCAGTGAGCAAAAGACTAGAATAGACACTTCACAAAAGAGGAAATCCAACAATGCATGTTTGGAGATATGCAAAACAAGATCACACTGAGATATCACTAACACATCAGATTAGCAAACATTTTAAAGTCTGACAATAACAAGTACTTGCAAAATTGTGTATTACTAGGAACTCATACATGGCTGGTGAGATGGTAGATAGGTACAACCATTTTTGGACAGTAGTTTTATTATGTCATAAATTTGAAGATTTGCATATCTAATGCTCTAGCAATTCTACTCATAGGTCTATGTACTAGAGATTTCATTCTCATGTCCATCCGGATACATGTACGAGAAAGCTCATAGTCCCAAACTAGAAATGACCCAGATGTCCATCAACAACAGAATGAAGAAATAAATTATGAAACATTTGTATATGGGATACTATAGAGAGCAATGAAAGATAACTACAACTAACATATAACAAAGTGAGTGAATATCACAATGTTGTGCAGAAGAAATACAGTGCTATATGTCTGCATGATATTTGTATCAAGTTCAAAAACAGACACAAATTTGCTAGAACATAAGCCCCATGAGGGGAAGGATCTTATTTCAAATGCCTAGAACAGAGACTCTGGCCCAAGTGACCTTAACCATATTGTTCAGGTATGTATATGTGGATATCAAAAAAGATAAACCCTTAACATAAAAGTCAGGGGAAGGTTACCTCTAGGGATGTGGGCAGAAGTTATGACTGGGAAGGAACTAATGGGAAGGTGTCTCCGGAAGTGCTGGTAATTTCTTGACTTAGGTGGTGATTATAGGAGTGTTCACTTTATTATTTAAACTATACATTTGTTTGTTCTTTTTTTTTACTGAAGTATAGTTGATTTACAATGCTATGCCAATCTCTTCTGTACAGCAAAGTGACTCAGTTATACACATATGTACGTTCTTTTTTTATATTCTTTTCCATTATGGTTTATCATAGGATATTGAATATAGTTCCCTGTGCTATACAGTAGGACCTTGTTGTTTACCCATCTTAAGTGTAATAGTTTGCATCTACTAACCCCAGCCTCCCAGTCCATCCCTTTCCCTCCCCCCACCCCCCTTGGCAACCACAGGTCTGTTCTCTATGTCTATGAGTCTGCTTCTGTTTTGTAGATATGCTCATTTGTGTCATATTTTCGATTCCACAGATAAGTGATATCATATGGGATTTGTCTTTCTCTTTCTGACTTCCTTCACTTAGTATGATCATCTCTAGTGGCATATACATTTGTTTTATGTGCTTTCTTATATGTGATGTTTCACAATGAAATAGCTAATGCAACAGCCTTCCAATTTACTTGGTTTCATTTTTACATGCTTATTTTGGAGCATAGTTGAGAGGAAGGGGCATACGGGGACTTGGGGAAGATCCCACGGCGACTATTCTCCCTGGGACTGTATGTAAATGTTGTGAGGTCAGATTGACACTGGTAACCATACAGCTTTTCATCGTCTGCACCAGAACATCTTTGTAGATGCTTAGGCACTGCAGACCTGGGTTCGATCCCTGCTTTACCACCTACTGGCTGTGTAATGTGGGAAACCCATAGCGAGGCAGGTTCCTCAGCTGTGAAGTGTGCGTGATAGGAGCTACCTCATAAGGTTGCAGTAATTAACTGAGGATTAAGATAAACCGTGTAAGGCATTTGCACTGTGGGGGCCTCTGCTAGTCCGTGGGGTGCTTTTGTGTGAATTAGAAGAGGCACCCTCCTCCTCACAGATACTGCCTTGGGGGGTACACAGCTTGGTGAGCAGATGACACCATTGTATCAGTTATAAAAAGAGGCAGTGCTGAGCGTGGGCCCCTGAGCTGAGTACTGCTGTGCAATAAATAAACTGCAGAACTCTCTGCATCCGCTTTGGCGTTTTGCAAAGGGTAAATGTTTAGTGTAACTGCCGTGATATAGATGCAAATTGCTATCCACTCCAAACATGAACTGTGTACAAGCAATCAGCTGAATTACCATGGTGGAAACAGAGCCTCAATTCCACCTGTTGGAGAAGTTTTTTACACCACCTGGAGGAATCGTTTTCTGTCAATTCTATTATGATGTTTTAAAATACAACTTCACTGGAAAGAACAATGTTTGGGGATTCTCTAGACCATTGGCTCTGGTCTCAGAGCTGGATCTGGAAGCTCTGAAGAGTAACTGATTTTCAGTTTCCTCACTGACACAATGGGAGTTGAACTGAAACTGTGGTCCATGTACCTGCTAGGTGGAAGCCAGGGGTGCTTTGGGGTTAGCAGAACAAGTTATGGTGAGGGCGGGAGCAGTGCTGAATGGGTAAGACTGGGAGTCATTCACACGGAAAATCACACGTTCTAACTGTTCAGGTAAAAATCAGAATTCAGTGACCACTCTTGGGAGTTTTTTTTTTTTTTTGTGGTACGCGGGCCTCTCACTGTTGTGGCCTCTCCCGTTGCGGAGCACAGGCTCCGGACGCGCAGGCTCAGCGGCCATGGCTCATGGGCCCAGCCGCTCCGCGGCATGTGGGATCTTCCCGGACCGGGGCACGAACCCGTGTCCCCTGCATTGACAGGCGGACTCTCAACCACTGCGCCACCAGGGAAGCGCAGTGTCTGTGTTTTAATCTCTGATAGATATTGGGTATGCCCATAAGATTTAGATGGAACAGGCTCTTTTACTTAAAAATCAAATGCCATTTAACAATGGCTAAAAACCCACTGAAATTGTGTCCCTGAGGTGATTTAGAATGCAGCTTCTGCCAATCCTCCCTTTCTCTCTGGTGCCCACACAAGGTCAGAGTGTAAGGCTGGAACCAGGAGAAATTCTGGAGATACAGGCTCTTTGGTGATGCTCAGTTGTGTGTGGTCTATCTTCCAAGCTCCCAGCTCCCTTGTTATCCATCACTGAAAACTCCAGAAGATGTGACAGCCAAGGATCTCCAATTGATGTGAGACATCTGTGGTGTCATTTCCCAGGCACTCCTCCCATGATTTAACTTTCCTTTTGTAACCCCTCCTCCACGCTCCACGCTCCCCACCCCCCGGCCTTACTCCTGTGCCACTGAAGAGCTTTCATAGTGGCTGTCTGTACTTCTTTTCTTCCCACCATTTCTTGAACATATCCCATTCTGGTTTCCGTCCCCTCCATTCAGGGATGGATGCAGGTTTTGTGGACCTGAAGCTTATACAATTTTCTGGGTGGGGAAGCCTCTGTAAGAGTATCAAATTATCAAATTATGAATACAAAACTAGGCATGAAAATAAATATGTGGAATGAGAAAATAAGTCACAACGAATTAAGAATTTTAAAAAGCTGGTAGAGATCACAAACATTACAAAATCCAGGAAAAAAAATTTTTATTACTTAAGTGTCTGACACAGTTTTATATAACTTGTCCCTTACCTTTCTTGGTTCTACATGTTCTCTGTTTCCTCACATGACAAAATTCTGTAATATAATTTTCTACCGAGAGAATATAAAGACAGTTTAGTCTTTCGTCTAGAATAATTGACCAACATTTGTTTCTATTATTGGTACTTGGGATACATAAAACATACAACTTGACATAAAGTTACCTTCATCGTTTGTATTATTGCTGCAGGTTTGTACCCAACAAACATAGGGACTCTGATAAACTCTATCTTACATCATTCACATAAAAAAGCAAATAAATAGCCTATATTAATAATTGTCTTCACAGCAATATCAAGTATATTCTTGACAGGAGAGAATTTCCATTTTGACAATGTGTTGATGAAAATGAACACCCTGCTTATAAATGGGAACTTTGCACAGACTCATTTCTCTCTCCATATATTTTGAGCCTTGTCTCTCCCACCACCCAAATACTCCATGTGCGGGTTGCTAAGCCCAGTGGCCACTCATCATTCCTCTTCTGTCACCAGGACTGGGTCACTCCCTTCCCAGGGAAACACTTTTTCTCTTAGCTGCCACAACTTCATATTCTCCTGGGTTTTTCCTTTTCATTGGCGGTTCCTTCTCCATCTCCTTTGTGTGCTGCGGGGCTCAGTACTGGCTGTTGCTGGTTTATACTCTCTGATGATCACATCCAGCCGTATCATTGCACATACTGGTTAGAAAATGGTGCCTCCCAAATTTATACCTCTGGTCTGGACCTCTCCCAGAGCTTGAGACATGTAAGTTATTTACCTACTTGCTATCCTGCTTGCATTCAAATGAGCATCTCAGAAAATCAATATGTTCAAAATGAACCCCAATCCCAAAGCTGTCTTCCCCAATTTTGCAAATGCCTCCACCGTTACTCAGCAGGTTGCTCTAAAACGAAGGAGTCATCATTTGATTTCTCTCTTTGCTTCTCATACACATCAGTCCACTGGCAAGTGCTGTCAGTCCTACCTTCAAAATATATTCTGAATCTGACCATTTCCCCTCCCCCTCCCCCTCCAGCCACCCTAGTTCAAGACCTTCACTATCACTGCCTGAGCGGGTGTCGTTGCTCCCCAGCTGGTTCCCTACTTCCACCCTTGCCCCTTACAGACAGTTTTCCTTCATCCCCTGCTTGGAGTCCTCCAGTGCCTTCCTGACACATTGAGAACATAATCCAAAGCCTTATCATGATCTGCAAGGCTCCACATCAGTGGCTCTCAGAGTGTGGTCCCCAGGCCAGCAGCATGAGCACCACCTGGGAACTTGGTAGAAATGCACATTCTCAGGCCCCACCTATTGAAGCAGTAACTCTGAGGGTGGCCAACAACCTGTGTTTCCAGCCATCCTCTGGGTGGCTCCATGGGTCTGCATGGGCCGGCCCGTGGCCTGTGCTCTGCCCTCAGCTCCTAGCCCTGCCCCTCACTCCTCCCTCTCCTATTACTGGAACATGACAAGTGAAATCCTCCCAGCTTTGGCACTTGTGGTCCCCCAGCCCACCCCCTCCTCCCCAGCCACGTGGGTGGCTCCCTCCTCACTGTAGGCAGGGCTGTGCTCAAGGGTCATCTCCTCAAAGGGCTTTCCCTGGCCACCCCCCTTGGCCCACCGCTGCATGTTTTTCTTCATTGCCCTTGTCGCCACCTGTCATGACTTCTTTGTGTTTATCATCTCTCTCCCTGACTAAAATATAAGCTCTATGAAGCTAGGGATTTTGTCTGTCCCCATCCAGGCTATCTCCAGCACCTAGAACATCCTCTAGCACTTACAACACTCAGTAAATACTTGTTGAATGAATGAATGTACCGACGTTATTGAATTAGTGCAGGGGCCACTTCTCACCTCTCCCTCTTTTCTTCCCCAGTGAGGATCTTAGGAGTACACCCAGTTCCTCTATTAAGTTGACTTGTGTGGACCTTAACCCAGTCTAGGTGCATTTGTTTTCATAGCCACAAACCTAAGAGTACAGGGATGAAGTGGAAAAGGCATCAGGTTTAGTGTCAATCAGATTGGTTTTTTTGTTGCCTTCTGACTCCACCCCAGTTGCTGACTTTGGGCAGGGGTTTGAGCCCTAGGAGCACCGGTTCCTCCCTTGGTGAAATAGGGGCAATAACACCCACACTCAAAATGGAGATAAATTGAGGATTAAATGCACGCGAGTCACCTTTTATAGTGCCTGATATGGGTAGGTGCTAAAGGATGTTCGTTTTCTTTTGAATTTAATGTTCTTGGTTTCTGAACAAGGGAGATATCCCCAGAAGGCAATGGGAACGGCCTGAATATCCCTGGGTTGGTGGGAGGTGGTTTAGAATGAGGAAGATTCTCAGCTGTTTGGAATGCTCAGTTCAAAGCAATTCTTCTGAGGTGGTCAGCATCTGGAGGCTTTGCAGACTTTCTTTTTCTCAGAAAAGCTTTCTTGCCTTGCCTCAGGGGCTAACTGATCTGTGACCAATTGTCCTCACTGTTAAAACCCAGCAAGGTGTGCAAATACAGAGAAGGGCCCGCAGCCGCTGTGGTGAAATTGGAAACCCACTGCTGGGGCAGTTCATTCATCTTGTGAAACGGGTGGGTTTGTGAAACTCTGGAGAGGCCCCAAAGACTGAGGTTGAGTGGGAGGAGTTAAGACCTTCTAGGCTTGTCCATTTTGTGTTTTAGGTGGGCCTTATCTAAGCCAGTAAATCACACTTTAGCAATCACCTTACTCTGGAGTCCAGAGGCATTTTCCTCTGAGCCATACGCCTTCCAGATGTGCCTGTGAGTATGCATACCCAGCGGAAGCCTGGCTGGCGCAACTGGAATGGCTCAAAATGTGTATTTTCCCCCTCCCAGGTCTTCGTTTTAGGGTTCTCACCTCAATCTCCATCTCAACTCTCCTTCCCTTGGGGTCTGACTCTAAGTTGAAAAACACCCTCCCCAAAAGGTGATAGTTGCAAAAGATTTTCGATTGATAGCCTTGTTGCTATTTGCATAAGAAACCAAAGGCCTTTGAGATCTCGGTGAATTGAATTTCAAAGGTTGAATTTCAGTGGAGGAAATTAGGGACACACTCTCCACTGGAAGCTTCTAGGGTCCCTCAAATTACAGTATGGGTATCTGCTTCTGTGTGGTTTTCAGTCCCTGAGGAATACAAGGTGCTGCTTTCCTTTGTGCCATATGAAATCTTGGGCTTTGCTGTTGCTTTTGTTTTTATCCAAATAATTATCTCACATTTTATTCTGTGATTATTTCCAAGCTTGCCAAAACAAACCAACCTATAGAACTGTCAAATCATAGCTTATTAAAAACAGAGCTATTATTGAATGATTTCTGTATTATTTATTTTCCCCATAGCTTGCCAGGACTTTGTTAACTTTTGGAAAGCCCTAGGTCACAAGGCTTTATGTTTAAATATACGACTTCAGCCCCAGCATAACACTTTCCTTTCCTTATTTTGCTCAGTGTAAAACCATGGAAATGAGCCAATGCTTTTCCTGGATTCCTTCACAAAATCTAGCAGTTCCACTGCCATTGATAAATGCTGACTTCTTAAAGCATTTGAAGTTTTCTCTTAGGTCAGCATAGAATTCCAAATATTTGCTGAGCGCTGACAATCTCAAATATGTTGGTGAAGCTTATGAATAAAGATTATTCACCATCTGTCTCCTGTTTTAGTTTATTAAAGATATTAACCCTTTGTCACAGTATATATTACAAGTGTTTTTTCCAGTTTATTGTTTAGCTTTTGACTTTCTTTTTATGGTGTGTTTTATCCCCCCCAGTTGTCTTACATTTTTATATGGTAAATTTTAAAATCCTTTTCATTCATGGTCTGGTCTGTGACCTACGCTAATCGGTTTTCTCTCAGTAAAAAGGAAGCTTTCCATTGACAGAAGCCATTTTTTTGTGGCTTAGGTACCTTCTGCCCTGTTGGACTCAGAAGGTGGGTCAGAATTGCTCGGAGTCTGTGGGGTAGTGAGTTTTGTTACTGAGTATCCCAACACAGAGGTCAAGCTTTTCTTCCAAACTGCGGTTGGTTTACAAAGGTTGTACATGGTTAGTCTAGCTTCTCCCATCTAGGCTTTCTAAAGCCACAGCAGAATCAGCTGAGCTTCCCCAGCCTTCTCTCTGGGAGCAAATGACCAGCTTTGGGGAAAAGGACTGGCAGGACCCAGGATGTGATGATCTTGTGGTTTGTGACTGCTGAGAACTTTGAGAGCAACGCTCTCATTAGAACCCTCAGCACCTTGACGCTATTGGTCTCCCTCCTTGAGAGACTTTCTTCCTTCAACTCCAACAAAGCAGTGGTCAATCTCTCTATTCTCTTTCGAAGCATATGTTTTCACATGCTTTCGGTTGTAAACAGAATAAACAGTTGTCTTTCAGTCAACATTATAATGCATATGTCTTTTCATATTCCTATATACTTAGCATTTTCATTGACCACATATTATTCTATTAATTGGATATATCAACATTTCCTTCACTTTCTGGTCCTAGGCTGGATTTCCCCTAAAGTAGACCTTAGTCAAGGATTTGGGAGTTAAGAAGTTGATTTGGGAGGTGATCCCAGGAAGAACTCAGAAGGAATGGGGAAGTGAGACAGGAAAAGGAAGAAAACAATTTGGGTGGCATTAATCAAGGGTGACATCTGGGGGTAACTGGGGCACAGTCTCATTGGGATCCCTCTAAGAAACAGTGTGAAACACAGCTCAGAATTGTGCCACCGAAAGGTGAGAAAGCTGGGGTCATTATCAACGCCTCTCATTGGTTGAGTCACTCCGGGGTTGTTAACTCCCTGGTACTACCAGCTTACCCCACATGGGAGAGCCAAGCACACTTCCCAGGTGGAGAAAGCCCTCAGACTCAGAGAGATGCAGGAAGCCAATGGAACATGCGGGAATTATCATTTTCACATGACCTCCAGGGTGTGTCAGGTGATAAGAGCAGGGCATGGATACATCTTCCCTGGTGCCTCCCTTGTACTGCTCATCATCATGCCCCACATTAAGTCACTCTGGCACTGACTCTTCTTCAACATGGTTTTTAGTCATATCTCTAATATAAGGACTTAACAGCAGGAGAGTTGGTAGGGCACTGCTGTGGTGTTCCCTAGGCTAAGATGATATTCATCCTCTCCCTCACAGATGCTTATACTGGATTCTCCTTGCCTTTGGGTTAACATTTTCACTGTAGATTGCTAGCTTGATGGGATGACCCAGACCTTCTGCCCTGCTGAGACTCCCTGGTTATTTTGCCCTTGTAAGGCTGTGGAAGCATTAAGGACACCCCAGTGAATCACCCATGTTCTCAGGCATATTCCTTCCTGCCCCCATTATGTGGTACCCACCTTATTATAATCACAGCCTACCCCTAGTAGTAGTATATGAACTCCTATAGAGGAGCCCCAAATGGCCAAGTGGCAGTGGTAACTAGGTTCAGTGGAATTCTATACTGTGTCCCCTCACATGTGTATTCCACCCCCATGGACTCTAACTTCTATATCCCCCAAAACCTGAAGTTGCAAGAAGGACAGTAAGCCACAAATCCACAAGTGGCTCACTGGAAGTGATGGAGAGAGGGTCATTCTACTGTTACCCCTTAGTTCCCAGATCAGTGTATTCTAACTATCGGGACGCTGACCTCATAAGAGTTATTGATTCAATGTTTATACCTCATATTGAAGACCACACCCCAACTTCATCAGGTGTCATTCTCAAGTTAGTACATGAGCTGTGCCTTTAAGAGGTCATTTCAGTGTTCTATCAGGCAGGCAGCCTTCTAGGTGGAGTGGTAAATGATAGGGCCAGTAGATCCTCTGATCACGTGTCCATCCTCTGATCACGTGTCCATTGTTGCATTGCTGTAAAGTGGGTTCCTTGGTCCAAGAAGAAGTTATATGGGATCCCACACTTGTAAATCAGATACTCCGTGAACTCTCTGATAGTGGTATTGGTATAGGCAGCATAAGCAATGAAGGCAAACTTCATACTTGGAATACACATCAATCCTAGTAAGGATGAATCACTATCCTCTCTAGGGTAGAAGGAGGTCAATGAGATCAACTTGCCGCCAGATGACCTGGCCTCCTTTGGAATGTATCATATCAAGGGCTCAACATTAGTTTCTGCTGCTAACATTTATCAGAGGGAATAACTAGTTATCTTTAATAAGAAGGCACCCATGCTACTGGGCCTATGCATAGCTTCCATCCCTGCCACTCTGACTACTCCGTTATGAACCTGTTGTGTAAACGCTCGAGGTGCTCAAGGACAGAGGCTCGCTGTCATGCATGGGATGAGCCTTTCTGTACATCATCTCATGGTGGATGATCTGGTGCTGGACATGGATCTGATTCACAGTGACCTACATTTTGTGCCCATTCCCCTAGATCCAACTATGTGCTGCTTCTCCAGACCTCCTCGCGTCTATTTCTGAATATTGTTCTCTTGCTCCTTCTAGGCCCCTGACCAACATACTGAGTCAGTTGCCACTGCCCGGGAGTTCTTGAATATCCTGACTTCTGATTGCTTCTCCCTCCACACAAAGTTAATGACCATGTGTGCTGCTTGGAGGATTTCCCGGGGTGCCCTGTACTGTGGTAGCAGTACATTTTTATGACCTACCCATGAACCAGGCCTCTTATTCTTTTTTTCCTTTCTTTATCGGCTGGTGTTTGGGAGTCTCTCACAGGATCATAGATAAGAACTAAGGGAGGGACAAGAGTTTGGCAGCTTAGGGTCTGGGTCATCTTTTTGTGTCAATTTGTTGTGTCTTCCATTCTGTTTGGGCTCAGTCCTAAAAGTAGCACTTCTCTTGTGCCAGCCACTCATGTTGTGCCTGCCTGACCTTAGGACTTCATGGATCTGACCACACCCAGCTCCTGAATGGCAGCTCTGGTCACGCAGTCTCTTGATTTTCTGTGGTCAGCCATTCAGCCTCTAGCAACATGTTAGAGCTGTTTTCCAAATGGTGAACTGCTATTTGCTTTGCTGTGATCCTTCCATTGGGCTTTTCCAAAGACTCCATATAGGAAGTTTATATGAGAGGTGGTTACAGAAATTACTATGAGGGATTGTGGGAACAAGACAAGGAAAGCCACTAATGAGCCATGGACAACCAGATCTTCATTGTGCTGGGGACCACGTGAGAAATTTGTTTGGAGCATAGCTCTGAGTTGTCCCACTGAGGGTTAGGAAACCAGGACATTTATCTACTAACCTTCCTCCTTCATTGGGGCATTCAATCCTCACACTTCATCTTATACAAGTAGGTTGACACGCTCCCATGGCCTGATGGCATCCTCTGGGCATAGAGATGCCTGAAGACAGCAGTGGGAATAAGAACCACCTACAAGTGCCCTCCAGGGTGAGCTGAGGTCATTAACACAGGGTACCATAGCATCGGCTTTATGCGTCTCTGTTTCTATCAACTCTTACTCCTTTCACAATGAATACAACACAGTGCCTCCTCAGAGGGGCTCACGGTTCCATGGGGAGCTAAAGAGGGCACAAGTAACATTACAGTAGAAATGTAATAGAATCAAAGTGCTCTTGGGATCCTCCACCATAGAGAAACTAAACCAAATTCTCCAAATTCCCAGGAATACCTGAAATGATGAGATTTCTTCAGGTCAGAACTGGAGAAAGTCAGTTGGTGGGGTTAATTAGATGATTTGGAGGTAAGTGCTTCCGTAAGCATGTAAAATTCCATAGGAAGGAGCTCTATCAGACAATTTGTTTGGTCTTAATGGTAACGTGGTAGATCTAGTATTTTGCTAGAAAGCATGTTCTTGGTGTGTAGGACATGGAGGCCCATCAAAATAAAAATCAAAAGCTTGCCTCTGCAGGGAAATCACGAGTTAAAGATGAACTCTGAGACTAGCAGAAGAAGGAGGGTGATGCCATGCATATACCCATATACCTCTCCTCTAAGCTACTGAGTCCCCCCCTTTTTTAAACATCTTTATTGTAGTATAATTGCTTTACAATGTTGTGTTCTGAGTCTCCTTATGAATTGTCTTGTTTGCTTCTGTTGGGTGGCTTGAAAAACTGGGCAATTTTCTCAGGCGAAGTTTCTGGTTTGTTTAACCTAGGGAAAGGTGGGTGAAGTTGAAGGGTAATTGCTTCTCTATGGTAAGACCAAGAGAATTAGCAAATACTAAGCCACTGATCAACATTTTCCTTTCCATCTCCCCCCACCCTGCTCCGTCCAAGCCCTTGTCTCCCTGCCCTGCCTCAGACCGTCAGCCTCTCTGTTCAGGGTAACAGATTGTCAGAGAAAGCATTGTTTTGCCCTGTAAAATCATTCGTTGTTGACTTTATTTCAAAGCCTTTATGGGTAAAGCTGTAGTAGCTTTAAATGGCAGCCTCACCAGTTCCAGTATTTGTGGTGTATTTGGATAGCCTGGAGCTCTGGGAGAGGCCACTGGCTTCTGCTTGGAATGGTCTTTAAACCTCTGTTCAAAAGACATCTCTGGAAAGTCTCCCCTGGTCCTTTGGGTAGAATTACGTTTCTACAAAACTTTGTTACCACCAACAGTAGAGCAGTTACCTGTTTCCAGTTTCTGTTCAGCACTGACAAGCACTCGTGGAGTGGTTGCTATGAGACACCATCTAGGTCTTTTCACAGACTACATCTTAGATTCTTACATCTAGCAATACATTGTTGATCGCTCTTCTCTGTATGTTCAACTCTAAACTCTTTGAGGTCAAAATTTGTCTCCCATTGTTCTCATCATTTTCAGTCATGTGCTTATTGTGTCATTTGATAACTTTTCAGTGAAATTAATGAATGCCCTGTACCAACTAGCTTGAGCCTGTAAGTTTACGTATATAAGAAAAGCCACTTAGCCTTGCCGCATATTGTAGATGGCAACGAATGGTCAACCATCACCAGTGGGTCAACGGTTCAATCATTCCTGACTTAATTATCAAATGCTATTTTTTTAACATCTTTATTGGAGTATAATTGCTTTACAGTGGTGTGTTAGTTTCTGCTTTATAACAAAGTGAATCATCTATGCATATACATATATCCCCATGTCTCTTCCCTCTTGCGTCTCACTCCCTCCCACCCCCCTAGGTGGTCACAAAGCACCGAGCTGATCTCCCTATGCTATGTGGCTGCTTCCCACTAGCTATCGGTTTTACATTTGGTAGTGTATATATGTCCACGCCACTCTCTCACTTTGTCTCAGTTTACCCTTCCCCCTCCCTGTGTCCTCAAGTCCATTCTCTAGTAGGTCTACATCTTTATTCCCGTCCTGCCCCTAGGTTCTTCATGACCATTTCTTTTCTTTTTAGAGTCCATATATATGTGTTAGCATACGGTATTTGTTCTTCTCTTTCTGACTTACTTCACTCTGTATAACACTCTAGGTCCATCCACCTCACTACAAATAACTCAATTTCGTTTCTTTTTATGGCTGAGTAATATTCCATTGTATATATGTGCCACATCTTCTTTATCCATCCAAATGCTGTTTTAGTTAACATTTTTTATTGTAGTAAAACTAGATAAGATAAAATTTACCTTTTAAATGATTTTTAAGTGGCATTAAGTACACTACCATTGCTGTACAACCATCGCCACCATTCATCTCCGGAATTTTTTTATCTCGGCAAAATGAAGCTCCTTAGCTGTTTTCATTAAAAATATTTTAATCAAAGTAACCCATGCACATAATTTAAAAATAATATAGTCCAACAAGTCTTACAGAGAAGATCAGTGCCCCCCTTTTCTCTATCTCCTTGACTCATCTGAGAGGCAATTACTTTCTACTCTTTTAATGGTTTCTTCTGATGTTTACCTGCATATCTACAAACATTAAGTTTTTACCACTATTTTCAAATATATCAATTTCACTTTATCTCTAGACTTCTGTGATAGGATTTTAGGCTCCTGCTGTCTTCTCTTCTCTCTGCCACCTTCCCTCCCTCAATCCTCCCTATAGATATTCCACAATTTTTGGTTAAATCAGTAATGATTGTGACATAGTTTTGAAGAACTGAATAATAGTGTTTACACCGTTTGAATCCATAGTGATGTGTAAACCTGGTTGCTGGCATTCAGGGTGCAGGGCTGAGTTCACTCTGAAGTCTTTTTTTTTGCCTGATGCTATATCGGAATTTTTTGCTCTGCTTGGCACCCCAAAATTTTGAGCCTCTCTTAGGCTTGATTTCTCCAGAGAATAAACCCCAGTCTCCAGTGTGGGTGGGGCAGGGAGCCCGGTGGTGGGTGAGAAAGATAGTCATCTTGTTCTGTGGGGATGGGGTTGTTTGGGGAGAAATGGCTTCTAACAGCTCTGTCTCTAGACTTTGAACCAAGTCCTTTTCCTGTACCCCTTGCTTTACCTGCCTTGGATTGCAGGTGCCTGCAGACACTCGGCTCTCCTCTGCGACTCTGCAGACTGAATTCCTGTGCTTCTCTGCAGCACTGTTCCCTGTGGGCACTTAGGTGGAAATACCACTGCTCTGTAACGTCCACCAGTGCTCAGTGTTCCACATGTGTGCCAGGATCCCTTGTCTGCTGTTGCCTCCTCTCTCATTCTCTTTGCCCTTGTGGGTAATATCTTTAAAATTTTGTCATTGTCATTTTAGTCAAGTGTTGGGAGGGAAAGGAAATGAATACGTGTGATCAATCTGTCACGATTAACCTGAAATTCACATGCACTTTAAACAGAGAAAAGACCCCAACACTTAAAATTTCTTTAAAGCCCATTAGGCCAGTTTCTGACAAGTGAGAGCACAGGGCAATGAGGTAGGCTGGCCGATCTTTCTTCCTTATTCTCATCTTTTCTCAGGATGTGGAGAAGATTAGGGAACAAAATCAAATCTTGAAAAAGAAAGTCATGTTTGGAAAAACTTGCTGTTATTGAGAAGCTCCGGGCGTTGCAAGGGTGTGGGCCTTGAAATCAGATTTGCGCGATATGTTTTTAATATGTTTAATACAGAAATTTCTAATTTTATATGAGCTTGGCAAGGATATTATTATTTTTCAGAGAATATTTCCATTGAAGGTCAGTAAAAGAGTTAACATTAGGCTTTAGTTTGGGCCCTAGAACGTTATTGGCATTCCTTCAAGTTTGGGCTCACAAGTTCAAGTTCCTGGGAAGAGCAATGACCTGCTTGCTCACCACTTTGTCCGCTGGCCCGCCGTGGGCTTGTGCGTTCTCCAGGCCATCTGCCAGCACACTGGGAAACATCAAAGTCCTCCTGGGCTGTCTTCTGGAGCTTTCTCTAGGATGTTCATATTTGCCTCTTCTGTCTGATGCGTTTTCTTAAATGCAGTTTCTTTCTTTTCTTTATTTTTTTTGCGGTACGCGGGCCTCTCACTGTCGTGGCCTCTCCCGTTGCAGAGCACAGGTTCCGGATGCACAGGCTCAGCGGCCATGGCTCACGGGCCCAGCCACTCCGCGGCACGTGGGATCTTCCCGGACCGGGGCACGAACCCGTGTCCCCTGCATCGGCAGGCGGACTCTCAACCACTGCGCCACCAGGGAAGCCCTGTAGTTTCTTAAATGGAAGAAAATTTTTGGCCAATGAAGTACACAAGGACCACTCACTTGTTCATAGTGTTTCTTTAGGGAGACACAGATATTGCCAGCAGCTTGGGAGTGAGAACTTGCCTTGCTCCTAGCCTTTCCATGGTTGCCCAGCAGATCTGGGCCTTGGAAGATCTAAGGACATGAATATTTGGTAGAGGGCAGCTGTCAGGTTCCGCTCCCGTCTTTCTTTTCCGGTGTCCTTGCCCCTGGATTCTTGCTGCTGCTTCTGGCCAGTAGATGGCAAGCTAGGCCTGGGAAAAACAGCAAAAACGTGAGGCTTGTGTGGAGTAGGTTTGATCCTGCAGGGCCGTTTTCCCCAGACGTGTGGGGCTGTGAAGAATTCTCTGAAGGAAGCAAAAGGATTCCCTGAGGTCTATCCTCAGGCTTGTTAGAGGGTCATCTTAGTATTAGCTGTTTTTTTTTTTTAAATAAATAATGTGGTTGTATCTATGTCTAATACACACACACTAATTCTTTAATAGGAAGACTTTCTTAGCTCACATGTGCTGATTGTTTCTGGCAGCCAGTTCATGAGATGGGGCTCTAGACCAACTGGAAAAACTACTTGGGAAGGATTGACTAGGCTCAGATTAGAGATGAGGATTTGGGATAAACCATACCCAAAACTAGAAACTAATGTCAGAAGCAAAGAGATTGGGGTCGGTTCACCAAGTCAAGTCAGGACTCGGGTGGGTCAAGGCAGGCTAGCCACTTGGGGAAGGGGAGACAGAGGGGAATACGGCTGTGTGGACTCACCAGCTGGCATGACTGGCCAGGAAAGACGTGTCTGGGGGTGTCCCTGGCACCAGCCACTGTAATCCTGCTAACTCCGGGTCTGCCAGTCTGCCTCTTGGCAGGTGTATCTAGTGAGGTGGTAAGAACTTACGTTTTGTAGACAAAGAGATGTGGGTTTGCATTCCAGCTCTGGCGGCTCCTAGGACTGTGAAGTGTGGCATGTTACACGCCTTCTCTGAACCTTTGACTTAACATCATCCAGATGTGGTGATAATACTTAGCTCAAGGCTCATTGTCAAAGTTAAACGAAAGGGCTTATTACTGATCCTGGAATGGAATAGGTGCTTTATAGATGGTATCTTTCAGTATGGTTATTCGTGGATTATAGCATAATGAAATGGGAAAAATAGAAAAGAGAGGCATCTCATAAACATAATCTTTGGTCACAAGGGGGAATAAATACGAGAAAACAGCACTAAGCAGCTGCCCTTCCCTGAAAGGGTGTTTCCCCTCTTCCTCCAGAGAGCAGTATATCTTTCTTTGTGATGGGTGGGAAACCTCTGAGTACGATACAGCAGTGTACCTTGAAGGTGGCAGAAAAAACCACCGTTGAGCTTGTCAGGAGGTACGTCCCTAATTTCTGTCTTTTTATTTAGATAGTAACAATGCAGTATTTTCTAGTCCAGACATATTTAGCTTCATTTAGGAAGAAAATACAGAAGTGTGTTCAGAGCATTCCAAGATATACTTTTAAATAAAATAAGGAAGCCACATAAAGGAGTGCAGACACAAAACAGAAGGACGTTACTTCTGTCCTCTGTCTTGGCTTCCCACACAGTTCTTCACTTCTGGGGTAGACAGCATCACCCCTCAGACCCACAAACCAGCCTAGGCTGTGGAGAGGTTTGACTATCTCAGGGGATGGAATTTCTTCTTCTTCTTCTTTTTTTTTTTTTGGCCGCACTGGGCAGCCTGCAGAATCCTAGTTCCCTGACCAGGGATCAGACCCCTGCCTCCTGTGCTGGGAGTGTGGATTCTCAACCACTGGACCACCAGGGAAGTCCCTGGAATTTCTTTTGTGTGCAGGTGTGTTGAGTGTCACAGCCAGCTCTTATTGACTTGGGATACAGTCCTTCTGGTTTTTAACTCTCCCACCTCTAATTTCATTGTGCTCCAGCTTGGTGGTGGTCTGCAGTTAAGAGCTGATAATGATGGTCGACCTATAAGTTTATGTAGTTAGGGGGAACCTATTGTCTTCTTTTCCAAGTGCTGTGTTGAGGCTCTGCTGGTTACAACCGGTAGTCACAAATGGGATGGAGACGGAGCCTTCCATCCCATCGCTAGCCAGTTCTGCCCCATAGAGGTTAACTTACTCCACAGCCACAGAATCCTCCTGAATCCAGACAACAAAGGTACGTGGTTTGAGGGAGGCATAAGGATAAAAGGCCAGGAGGAGAACCCAGGCCTCACTGAAAAGTAACTGTTAGAACCACCATCCCATTCAAGACATAGAAGTTGTGTTATCTATTAAAACAGAGGCCAGCACCCTCACTTAAAATACATGTTTTACATTTTGTAGTCACTGTTACAGTGTGATTTTATTGAACCAATTCTGCAAAAATATCACTTCACATCTAGTTATGGTTTAAAAAGAAGGCAATCGCTGATTTGCTACTTTAAGAGGAGCTTGGGGAGGATTGATGACAGCGGCATTTCTTTGGTTCTTTGTATCAAAAACTCAACAGCAAGTAACCGAGAGACTAAAGTATTTCTAGGTAACTGCCTACCTAGCTTTGTTGTCCATTTCCCTGGAGCCATGGAAGAACTTCATCTGAAGTGGTGGTTCCTAAGTTTTCTATCACTGAACACCCTTTTTATTACTATGTTTTTGGCAAGCTGGATTTATGAAAGCATTCCTCATTTCCTTTTCCATTAAAGCATTCAGTATACTTGTCTAATATGCTGGTTATATTTTAGCATCTTTGTGACTGTGTAGTTGGTAAGATGCCTATTATGACTTTAGGAACACAAAAACATTGCTCTCATTAATCTCTAAGGGGTTCAGGAACCCCAGTTTGGAAACTACCATATTCAGTAGATCTTGTATTCTCTTAATTTCTCCTTTTTTCCTTCCTTCATTCATTGAAAATAACCTGCAATATCTATCAGTGAGTACCCTAGTTACTAAGACAATACTTTGGATGTATGACCATAGGATGAGATGTTTGAAACTGAAGTTGTCCTGGAAATTCTGAGATACCTGATCTTTTTTAAAAATTAATTTTATTGAAATATAGTTGATTTGCAATGTTGTGTTAATTTCTGCTGTACAGCAAAGAGACTCAGTTATATATGTATGTATAAATACATATATATATATATATATGTGTGTGTGTGTGTATATATATATATATATATATATATATATATATATACTTTTTCATGTTCTTTTCCATTACGGTTTATCACAGGATATTGAATATAGTTCCCTGTTCTATACGTAGGACCTTGTTGTTTATCCATCCTATATATACTAGTTTACGTCTGCTAATCCCAAACTCCCAATACATCCCCCTTGGCAACCACAAGTCTGTTGTCTATGTCTGTGAGTCTGTTTCATAGATATGTTCATTTGTGTCATATTTTAGGTTTCACATATACGTGATATCATATGGTATTTGTCTTTCTCTTTCTGACTTACTTCACTTAGTATAATCTCTAGGTCCATCAGTGTTGCTGCAAATAGCATTATTTCATTGTTTTTAATGGCTGAGTAACATTTCATTGTATATATGTACCACATCTTCTTTATCCGTTCATCTGTCGATGGATATTTAGGTTGTTTCCATGTCTTGGCTATTGTAAATAGTGCTGCTATGAATGTAGGGGTGCAAGATACATAATCTTTTTAACCAACCTCTTGATTGTCATAACAATATCAAGATTTACAGAATCTTAACTACAAGTATTGTAATCAAAATATAATAACTATTGCTAGCATTATAGAGAATTCACTGTGTACTGTGGGCTAGGTCCTTTATATGTATTAATCTTACATTTTATAGTAATACAATGAAGTAGATAACAGTTTAATTTGCCTAACAGGGAAATGGAGACTTCAGTCCTACTAGTAGGAAGAGGAAGAAGTGGGACACAGTTATCTCAGACTATGGAGGTCATGCTCCTGTTCTCTCTGTAGTACTGCTCCTCCATAAATGGAACCTGAGAAATCTCAGCTTATCACGGGGAAGTCGGTTTGCTTTTGAGCTCCTTTCTTTCTACAGAGACGAAGGAGGGAAAGTACCCGTTGTGATTTAGGTGGTCTTTGTTTTGGATCTGCTTTCTCCTCAAACACTACAGCATGATCTGCCAAAACAGTTCAGTGAGGGCAGGAAAGCTTGTTCATGGTAAAGTGGCTTGTTGTAACCGACTGTGATCTTCCTTGTGTGGTCATTGGGATTTCCATCTGGTAGTTTTTGAGAAGAAAAATATTGTTCCATGAAAACCTCTGGGAAGTAGCTCAGTATTATTTGCTTTGGCTTCGGGTGTTCTCTACCTGATGATATTTGAGAAGAAAAATATTTCCCCCTGAAAACCTCTAGGAAGCAGCTTAGTGTTGTTTAGGTTTGGCGTCATATGTTCCTGCATTTGTGTACAAACCTGCAGTACTGTTTTTCAATTCTGTACTGATGTCCTAAGAATGATGATCAGTTGATCTCCCTATCTATGTGTCTACCTATCAATCAATCAATCATCAACCTGCCTATCTCTGTCTAGCTCTGTCTGTCTAGATCTATCTATCCATATCTACCTATCTGTATTTTTTGTATCTAACTATATATTTATATATAATATAAATTTATAAAATATTTTAATTATATATTTATATATAAACATATACTTTATAGATAATATAAAAATATTATGTTTACATTACATATAAACATAATTTACATATAAAGATATATATTTTATAAAATATTTATAAATATTAAAAATTTATATAGAAATATATTTTGTATCCATATATTTATATATCTATGTCTATATGGATATATTTAACATTAGCACTTCCTCACTGGAAAAGTATAACTGTCTGTTTTCTCCCAGAGAGGACTGATAAGATCTCACTTCCTCTGACAGAATTTATCTGCTACTCAGAAAGAAGGGTCAGAAAGCAATACTGAACCCCGGATGATGCTGAATAGTCATGAATTTCTCTTATTTGGATTAAAATGTCTTCTTGCTTTTAGCTGTGTTCTTCTTATGCCACCCATCTAAGTTTGTAAGGTAAGGAATGAAGTTAGGTAAAGAACTGCCTGAAGAATTGAGTTGTGGCTGTCTACTTTCACATGGCCCCATTTACTCCTCTTTCTTCAGGAACATTCACTCTGTTCGAAGGGACTCTGGGTCCATTCAGGACAATGGCAAACAGAAGTTTCAGGGAGGAAATTATGGGAGGAAAAAAGAAGGGGGAGAGGAGGATGTCACTGAAGAGCAGTAGGGAAATGAATATTGTTTCTTGTAACCTAGCATGTCTTCACTCCCTAAGCCAACTGGGCTTATTATTTAAATGGGGAATGAAAGAATTTCACACGACTTTGACCTTTTGAGAGCTGCATGCTTCCTTTTACCAAATGAATGAACTAATTTTTGGTCTGGGGGCTGTGTGGGTTCTGTTAGAATGAATTTGCCAGATGGTACCTAAAACGCCAGTCTACCCAGTTTTGTTCCCAACTAGAGAGAACGGGTGAAAAGATCAGACTCCAGCTGTAGGGCAATTGTTATTTATTTATTTTTTTTCCCTACTGTTTTTGCTTGCAGAGCCCAGTTATTAAATTTAGGGACATTGTATCTAGTTCATGGCTTTATAATCACATTAAAAATTTCACTACCAGGCGAGACAAGAGTACATGAATTGGGATAGAACAGTAAAAATAGTTTTTCTATTCCCAGCATCAAGTGCTCATTTAGATTTTAGAAAAATGACCAAGAATTCTTTTTGTATTTTCTGCGAGGTTATTTCTATGAGAGGAGTAGCAGGTCTTTTGGTCCGATCCACCCCCATGACAAGACTTTAAACCAAGAGAAGCAAAAAGAGGCTATGAAGCAATAAGATGGCTCCAGCTGCAGGAACTGGAGTCTGTAGCTTAATTTGTTTGAATAGAAAGAGAAATGTAATCTCATGTTCCTTGAGCATGAAATAGCCAGCGAGTTGAGGAACTATAAACTTCCTGTGATTTTCTTGCATTTGCTGTACCCAAGCTAATGGCCAGACTTTCTCATCATTGCCTTTTGGGGCAGCTTAGGGTGGGAATCAAATGCATCACTTGTTGTCTGAGAACATCCCAGTAATATTTTATGAAAGTGAAGTGTGCTGTACTCGGAGTCCAAAGATGCCTTTCACCCACCATGAGCACAACCTGTACTTTGCGTCTCTAGCCATGGTGATGACTTTGTTGAAATTCACCCACACCCTGTTCCTTCTGCCTCAGGACCAGCAGTTCCCAAGGACAGGGCTGTGAGCAGGGCAATGGGTACAGTGTGCTCTCAGAGTGCAGCGTGAAGATCAGTGGCTCCAGAGAGACTCATCTTGGTCTCCAATGAGGCTGTGCAATTCAGACAACTTCTATAATAATTTATTCACCAGCTTAGAACGTCACTGGAAGATATCTGTGAGTGAAGACGAAAATATGGATGAACTTCTGCATTTTAGAGGTCTAGGAAAGTTGATGAAAGGAGTCAACTATCAGACTCAAATACAATTTATGATGCCAAATCTAAGTAACAAATGGCTTAATGAAACTCCTATCACCCAAGACTTATGCTTTAAAAATTTTTGTTTTATTTTTATGAATTGCCTTTGAAGGCAGAAAATATAAACAGAGTAAAAACCTGTGCTTCCATGATGCCAAATCATCTGGATGAAAAGTGCAACAAATCAGACGGGCAGGGAATTTTCAGTCTACTTCAGGACAGATATTGGTCTTTTTACTTTTGTAATTTTCTTATCTTTGGTCACTGGCCAACTACTGAGTTCATTGTTCTTCAGGGAATGCTGAAAGTGGTGCTGATTGGAGTCAACTTGGTCTTAATATGTTTTTATTTGTCTTTTCCTGGGGGGAAGGAGAGGATAAAGGGTGAGATGGGAAGTGGATAAGATTAGCAGCAGAATGTTTTTGAGTTTTTTAATAAAATGAAACAGAATATGCGACTTCACTGGGAAAATGCAGAAACCATTCTCTGAGGATGTACAGGTCTCTTTGTCCCTTGGCTTTCCTCTGTGTTGGGATGCCCAGAGAGAAGCATTTTTAGTGGAAATTCTGAGGCTGAGGATGAAGTAACTAAGCTTTAGAAGTACAAGGATCTGAGTTGCATCAAGTCTTAAGGCTTGAGGGGATCTCAGAGACATGGTGACTTACCTTAAGGTCATATACCTTGCTAGTAAGCCCAAGCAAGCTGGTTGAGCAGCCTGTCTTCTCTACCATGAGGGAAACTGCCCTACATGGATAAGGGTCTGGATCATGGTCAATGAGAAAGCTTTTCCTGGAAGTCTGCTGTATGGAAAGCATTTGCTGGGCACTAGGGATGTAGGGAGGAATTCAGCATGGTCTCTGATGGTGAGGGAGTTACAATTTAGTGTGGAGAGGGAATAATATAATAATAATTATTATTATTAATCACAAGAGAGTGCCAGATGAAAGATACAGACAAAAGCAATGTTGCAGTTAGTAGGTGTTTGGTAAATCTTTGTTGAGGAATGAATGCTGAATGTAGGTCATCAGTGAAGTGTGACCCCATCACAGGTTAGGTTCATTGGGAAGAAAGACCTCACATAGGAGGTTTTAAGGGAAAAGTAAGACTTGGCTAAATGGTGAATGAGGGAATCCCATCACAGGAAATGTACTTATAAGATCTGACTCTTAAGCATAGTTAAATATGGAAAAATTCAGTCCATTCCCCTTTAGGAGTACCTTTCTTATCATGGGGCAACTCAGAGCAACCTATTGCCTGGAGAGAGAGATTTTAAAAAGCTGTGATGCTGATGTGGATGATGCTACTAGCTCTGGGTAAAAATTCAGATGTCGGGTATACAAGCAAATTTGGAAGCCAGGAATAGAAAATATTTTAGCAGTGGGTGACCACACGAGGCCAGTGTTAATTAAAAAGCTGAGTAACACTGAGACTTCACAATAAAAATAGTCATGAAACTGGTTAATACTTATGGAGCTTTGACTAAGTGCAGATTCTGTGTTAACTTCCTTCATTTCATACTTCTAATGACCCTGAGAATGAGCTTTCATTATTACCCTAATTTATAGATGATGAAGTCAAGACCCAGAGAGTTTCAATTACTTTTTGCCCAAGGACACATGGTATGGAGACAGGAGTTGAAACCCTCCAGGTCTGCCTGTTTCCTCAGAGACTCCCTCACCCAGCCTCCCGCAGGCCAGCCAGTAGATGGAAAGAGGAGAGTCTCAAATCTACCATGTAGTAGGGCCTAGATGATGGAGCCTTCTGTGAGGTAGGCTGGGATCAAGACCTTTGTCAGTTACTTAGAGGATTCACTGACTTTTCCTAATTTCGGGTCTAAAGTTCCTAAGAAAGCACAGTTTCTAAAAATACAGGCAAGTCTCAAGTGAGCTTATTCTTTGACTTTTATTTGAATTCCAAATAAATCTTTATTAGTATATTTATTAGCACAATGGATGCCTTCAGCTTCTTCTGTGCTGGCGGTTTTCTTCAAAATCATCTGACTTTTGAAAATAATTGCTAAGTGGTCCATTTTCATTTAATTCTTACTCTTCTCTCAAAAATGACTTTCCCATTGTATTGTATTTTAATGTTTTTAAACCTGAAACCACTAAACATTCATTTGAGCTAGGAAATAGCTTTCAAAATTGTTACACTGGTGAGGCTCTCATGTCACAAAGACCATTGCAAGAAGGTCCTGGACTATTGCTGTGTTTCTCAGACATGTCTGCTCTTACGAGGACCTGCAGTCCTTATGAAAAAGACTCATGCCCTGGCCCCTGGAGACTCGGATTCAGTAAATGTCGAGTCAGGCCCAGGAATTCATATTTTTAAAACAAGCGCCCCAGTTACCCTATGCTTAGGCAAGTGTGGAAACCCTGTGGGGAGGGGAGGCTATGGAGGGGGCACCTGGAGGTTGGACTTCTTACCTTGTTTCCCTCACTGACCTGTGTGAGCTCAGGTGAGGCATCTCTGTTTTTTAATCTCTCAATTATCTAAAAATGCTGCCATTTTCCACACCCCATCCCCATCTAGAACCCTGGTCCCAAATTCCTGCTTTAGGCCAGAAGAATTCCAGCAATCCATCTCATGTGGGGTTTCAAGGCAACACATCCAGGTCCAAGGTCTTGTTTGCAACTTGTTTCATTTTTTTGTTACAGAACTGATTTTTAAAAATTGAGGTATAATTGATGTACAATATTATATGTTTCAGGTGTATGACATAGTGACTCACAATTTTTAAACGTTATATTCCATTTATAGTTATTGTAAAATATTGGCCGTATATCCTGTGCTGCACAATGTATCCTTGTAGCTTATTTATTTTACACATAGTCGTTTGCACCTCTGAATTCCTCACCTTGTTCATTTCTTCATCAGGCATCTGTGGAGCATGTCCTAGGCCAGGGCCTCTGTTGCCAGTACTGCATCTCCTTGGCCTTTCAGGCCCCCTTCTGTGCTCCCCAAGGCTGCATCTCCCCAGAGCTCTGGAAGTGAGATATGGCAGCGAGATATGGCAGCTGGAGTTGTGGCCTCCTGCAGCCTGTCACTTGTCAGCTCAGCTGGCTTTATGTGCTTCCTTAACACCCACCCTGCAATGGAGGGTAAGACTCCTCGTAGAGGGATTCTCATTTCTCCCTTCACAGCGTCACAACTTCTGCCCTGGCCTTCAGGAGCAGGATGTGACACGTGTCTGTGGATGTGACAGCCGGAAGCTGGCTCCACCCTGGGGATCTGTCCTTCTGGCCCACCGAAGGGTCTGGTAGCCACTTGGCCTAGGTCTCCTCACTCTTGGAACAGAGGGGGCCCTGTGTTACTCCCCGCCCCCCCCATTTATTGTCCTGACCAGCAGGTAGGTGTTGTAAACTCACCTGGGGCTCTTGTGATGTGAGCTGGAAGCAGCTGGGGTCGTGTCATTTCAGCTCCATGTGGTTTGCTGACATCCTGCTGTGGTGGCCATGCTGCAGAGATGAACAAGATGCTGCCTTGTTGGGGGTGGGCAGTCCCGGCTCTGAAGGTCTGTGCTTTCTAGTTGTGTGACCTGGAGCAATTGATTTGACCTTTCTGAGCCTCGTTCTCCTCAGTTGTGATATGGGTGTAGTGAAAGTACCAACCTTGTGGGGTTATAGTGAGAAATAAGTGACAGCATGCAGATACAGCATTTTAAACACTGCTTGGCATACCAGTGGTGCTCAATAAATGCGGATGATAGTATCCATAGGGTGCTCTAGAGGCTGACCCTCGATGACCCTGTGTGAACTCAGATCAAGTTGACACTCAGAGCCTTGCTCAGGCTCAGCTGGCTACTTTTCCTTTTTTTTCAAGTTTTATTTAAACAAATGACCCCACCCACAGTTTGCACTGACATCCTTCGGTGGCTGCTGCTCTCTTACCTCTGTTTGTCATCTTCCTCTCTTAGTTTCCCCGTTGTCAGGTCAAGAAAGCATACGATTGCTCCTAAATTTATTGCCTCTGGGAGCCTAGAGCCCCAGTCAAGCTCAGAAAAAGGGGGGAAGCATACACATTTTTTTTGGACCCACTGCTGGATTTGTCTTAAAGCCCTGACAGGCAGTACCATGTTTACTTGGACGTTGCCCCCTCTGAATCCCACCATCTCATGATTCCGGATTGTTGGATGCGTGGGAGGGAAAGCATCAGTGTGGACGAGTGTACTAGCTTTCCCAGCAGAGCCCTCCGGAATGGAGCTGGGCGGTTCTCCTGGACTACCTCTGCCGGCGTTTGGTAGGCCATTGTTATGGAGGGTGAGAAAGGGCTCAGCTAAATGGCTGAGCGCCAGGGCTGCCGAGGGACCTGGAAACCACCGCCCGCAGCTGGATAATCCCTTCATTGAAGACAGAGGGTGAGCTGTGGTATGTGTGTCTCATCGTGGGCAAGCCTCATGAAACATGCTCTGAATTAGGAATATTTGAAGCTTATCTTTCTTTATGAGCTACTTTTTAAACTGATAGTGAAAAAGGATCAACTTTGGTTCAAAATAAACTCGTAGTTAAGTACTACGAGCCTCAGGTTAATCTCTACTGCTTTTCTTTATGGATTGAAAAAGCCTCTGCCCTTCTTTTGGCTTATTATTTTTCTAACTTCTAATGAATTTGACAAAGTGGGATCTTCATACAGTTTTCGTGTAGTCTGCTTTTCCTCTGTCTCTCGAGCAGCACAGTTACTTGTAAAATAGAAGTCTTCAGTAATCCTGACCTTCCTCTCCGGTGGTCTGGGTCCAGCTGGGTGTGCTGGGGGTGGGTCCAAGCAGAAGGATGCCCGAGGTCAGCTGGATGAGGTCCTAGCTGGGGATAGGGTGAAAATGCGACCTGGACAAAGGGCCGCCTCGGTTCCATCTGGGGTCTTTGTGACTTGCTTCACTGGATTCATTAGTGTCCCTGTCCCTGAAACATAGCGTGAGGATTTTAAACTGACTGAGCGAAAGATAATGCTGCCTTTCAAGAGCGCTGAATCTCAAGGTCCGCTCCTCTCCTGGATTGGCTTTCATCTCTGCAGAACTGCAGCTGAGGCTTTTTTCCCTTGAACTTTCTTCATCATCGCAGATGTTATTCACTGTAAAGAGTCCTTCACATTTACGTGGGTTATTGTTGGCAAAGTTGCATTTTTTTTAGCATTAATGCTGAATGCCACGCATGGCATTGAAAAACAACATCCGGTGCTCGGAGTCCTCTTGGTAAGTGGTGTTCTGATCTTGTTTACCAGCAAACCAGAGGAAGAGTCTTGCAGGAGCATTATGTACTCTAGGAAAGGAGGGGGCACAATTCACAGCTCCTCAACGTGGACCCCTAATCGCTATCACTGGAGAACACTTGTTGATGGTTTGACTACTAACTGTTGTGCTGAAAGCCTCTGCCCTCCCTGTTATGAGCTCACCTCTGTCATCAGAGCACCACACTCTTGGTATCAATTCACAATAAAATACAGTCTTAGGTAATGTCAGAAACTGGATGTGGTTGAAACCAGGAAGGACCCAGGTGGAAAGCACTAGATTTCAGAGACCAGGCAGACCTGCTAGGGAGGGCGGGGTCATGCATCCCAGAGGTGGGATGGTCCAGTGAGGCAGGGGGCATTGGCGGGGAAGGTGCTTGGTGGTCTTTTGTCCTGTGCCACCGGGCTTCATGTCACCTCTCCAGTGCTGTTTCCCACCACGTTCATTTGACTGTGTGCTCCAGCCCCTTCAGCTTTCTTTTACTTCCTCTAATGTGCAATCCTCTTGCTGCCTCAGGATCTTTGCACATGCTTCCTTCAGTGCTCGTTTACCTCCTTTCCTCCCCTCCTTCTTAGCTTCCTCAGGGATACCTTCCTTCACTCCACTCCCTAGGTCATATCCCCGATAATAAGCCCTCCCAGCACCCTGGGCTTTTTCCTTTTTTGGCATTTAGAGTAGTTAGCAATTATGTGTTTTTTGCTTTGTTATTAATTTTTGTCTTTAATTCCACAATGGCAAAAACTGTCAGTTTCACTGACCACCACAGATAGCAGAGCATTGGTGCACAGAGAGCGTTCAGTAAGAATTTGCTGAATTTGTACAGACCAATGGGAAGAAAGAATGGTCTCCTTGGTAGTCACGGTGTCTGTGATGGTGTAGACCTTGGTGGTCTCAGTCCCTGTGATGGTAGAGACCCTGTATGTAGAGACTCTGTGTGCTTTCCATGGCATGACTCCCTCCTCCGTGCTCTAGGTAACCATGTGCTGGCTGGGGTTTGTTGCAGCCTCTTTTATGACAGTGGGCTAAATGGGAGAAGGTGATGTTGTAGAAAGAAAATACAGTAACTTAAAAATGTTTTGTTAAGATACAAGTACAGCCATCCCCGTAAACTCCCTGTGAAACTTGTTAGTATAAAATTTCATAGATGGAGACGCTAAGGCTCAGCAAAAGCAGTCAAAAGGGTAAGAACATCCATTTCTCAAATTTTCAACGTCAAACGTGATGATTTCAAAAGAGAGTATTTTAACCCATGTCCTTTTTACTCACTAGTTGTGTTGGTGAAGGACCAACATCCTGAACCTGGAGGGGCTAAATGCCTGGACCCCGTCTCCTCAAGCCCTGCATCCTACCTCTTCTGCAGGGTTTAGAGCTGGACCTTTGAAATGGTTGTCGGTCTTCTTTGTAGTACCGGGAGGATGAGATCTTTCCGGGGCTGCACTCCCTAGAAGCATGGACCCTGAGACAGGGGTCCATGTGCAGGAGATTTATTGAGGAAATGATCCCAGGAGAAACTGGTGAGGGGGGGCGGTAGAGGCAGGATGGGGAGGGGGAAAGAGGCAAGCAAGGATGACATTTCAGCCAAAGATTCATCCTCAACTTGACCCCACCAGGGAACTCAGCGTTTGTCCTCGTGCAAAGCAAGAGAGCTGGGCTTTCATACTTCTGTGCCTGTCATTCTTCACGCTCCAGTAGCCTGAGGTGTCACCCAAGAGAGGCCCAGGTGCAGATTGTCAGAGGCCAGAGAACACAGAGACCAGGGGAGGGGCAGTCAGGAAAGTTAAAGGAGATGGAAAGGATGTGGGAGGGGCACTGACAATGTCCAAAACAGGTATGAAATTATGTTACAATACTGTAGACAGACCTCCATGTGAAAGCATGTTTTTTCATTAATTCTAATAACAGATACTATTTATTTAAGCCTACTCTATGCTAGGTATTGTGTAAGTGCTTTACACTTATTATCTCATTTGATTATTATGATCTCCCTATAATGTTATTATAATTGCTCTTCTTACTGTAGGGATTCGGAAAGTGACTTTAAAGAATTTAAATGGGGCTTCCCTGGTGGCGCAGTGGTTGAGAGTCCGCCTGCCGATGCAGGGGACACGGGTTCGTGCCCCGGTGCAGGAAGATCCCACATGCCGCAGAGCGGCTAGGCCCGTGAGCCATGGCCGCTGAGCCTGCGCGTCCGGAGCCTGTGCTCCGCAACGGGAGAGGCCACAACAGTGAGAGCCCCATGTACCGCAAAAAAAAAAAAAAAAAAAAGAAAAGGAAAAAAAAAAAGAATTTAAATGGCTTGCCCAAATTCTCACAGATAGAAGTAATATTCAGACCTAGGCTGACATGACTCTAAACTCCATGCTTTCAAGCAGTACCTTAAAGCAGTCTTTACTCTCCCAGGCAAATTCAGAGGGACATGGATGGTTGTAAGTGTACCTCCTGAGGCTCAGCTTTAATACACCAAGAGTATCTTACTCCCCTGATGGCTTTAACCCCTATCCCTACTACCTTCCTCCTCCTTCCATGGCCATCATAGTGACTTCTTGTGGTGTCCCACCAGCTGGGCTGAGAGCCACTCTTCAGCTTCCAAGTGGAAAGGAGACTTGGCTTTTTATAACACTCATGCTTTAAGCAATAATCCAGATTAGCCCCAAGAATTCCAGAAACATTAGACAAGTTTTCCTTGGGAAGCCATGGCATGTGTGGAAGAGCAGAGGCTCTGGAGCCAGGTGGTCTTTGCAAATCCATGAGCGTCTCAGGTTCCTTCTCACTAGGGACAATGGTCCTCATCAGAGTTAAAGGAGATAATGTAACAAAGGGCCAAGGGCAGGCCCTGGCACAAGGCATGTGCTCAAGAACCGATAGCTGTTATTTTTGGAGGTGATTTAGGAATTTTGTTTAGGGAGGATATTTGCTAGGGCCACTGTAATAAATTATAATAGACTGGGTGGCTTAAACAACAGTAATTTATTTTCTCACAGGTCTGGAGGCAGGAAGTCAGAGATTGGGATGTCAGGAGGGTTGGTTTCTTCTGAGGCTCTCTCCTTGGCTTGTATTTGAACAACCTCTCTCTATGTCTTCCCATGGTCTTTCTTCTGTGTCTGACTGTGTGCTAATCTCCTCTTACTGATTTTACTTACCAGTCAGGTTGGATTAGGGCCCACCCATATGACTTCACTTTACCTTAATTACTTTAAAGCCCTACCTCCAAATATAATAACATTCTGAGATACTGGGGGTTCCGACTTTAACACATGCATTTTTTGTAGGTTAGGGTTAGGGGGAGCACAATTCAGCCCGTAACAGAGGAGCATTTCCAGGAGGCAGAGTGAGTGGGAGCTTGATTTCAGACTAGGCTGGAGAGGGAGGCAGGGACCTGGCCATGTCCTGCCTCTTAGGTCATGTTAAATAAGCAGGCAGTGGTGGCAGGAGGGTATTTGCTCTTCAGAAGGTTACTCTGGGGACTTTCCTGGTGGCGCAGTGGTTAAGAACCCGCCTGCCAATGCAGGGGACACGGGTTCGAGCTCTGGTCTGGGAAGAGCCCACGTGCCGCGGAGCAGCTAAGCCTGCACGCCACAACTACTGAGTCTGCGCTCTAGAGCCCGCGAGCCACAACTACTGAGCCTGCGCTCTAGAGCCCGCGAGCCACAACTACTGAAGCCCACGTGCCTACAGTCCGTGCTCCGCAACAAGAGAAGCCACCGCAATGAGAAGCCCGCGCACCGCAATGAAGAGTAGCCCCCGCTTTCCGCAACTAGGGAAAGCCAGAGCGCAGCAATGAAGACCCAATACAGACAAAAAAAAAAAAAAAAAAGGTTACTCTGGTTGTATTGTGGACAATTGATCTGTGTGTGTGTGTGTGTGTGTGTGTGTGTGTGTATCTGCATCTGTGGGGCATTTAGACTAAATGCCCAGAATTTCAAGAGAATGGGGAGGAGACAGAGTAAATGCAGGTAGAACAGTTGGGAGGATCCTGCATTGGTCCAGATGAGAAGTGGTTGGGACTAGAGTAGATGTGGGCGTGTTGATGGTAGTGGAGGAGGTGGACAGGAGTGGATGAATTTTAGAGCCATCTATCCTGATTTCAGGAAGTAAAATCAGCAGGGATTGATTATAGATTTAATATAGGGGTTGAAGAAGAAATAGGTGTCAAGGAGAATTCTTAGATTTTTGGCCTGAGCTATTGAATGGGTGGTGGTACCATTTGCAGGAATTGGAAATATTAGAAAAGGACTGGATCGTGGGGAAAAATTATGATGTAGGTTTTGGACGTGTTGAGTTTGAGGTACCTTTGAGACATCCAAGAGAAGACATGGGATAGATATTTGTAGGTAGGGTCATAGATGAGGAAATGGACGACTAAGTTGCTCAATGTCTTAACTAAATTATGTCATTATCAATTGAAAATCCAATTCTAGAGTTCAGATCTCTTAGTTATTACTCCAGTGCTCATTCCCAAGGCAGTGCTTCCTTCTCTTAAATAATTTCTAAGGATAAAGGACAGCACATACATTTCCCTGGGATTCTGGGCATCCAGTCCAAATCAATCTGCTAAAACACCACATTTATTTGAAGTTGTCTGTTTTTTTGAAAATTCATCTGATTTCTTGTCCTACTGTATAACATATTTGTTATTTCTATATAGTAATGCTATTAAAAGCTACTTATCTTGGAGAGGAACTTCTGCTCCAGGAGGATGCTTTGAATATATTCTGGGATATGGAATCATGTGCCAGAGAAGATGCAGTGCCAGGGCTACACAGGCTGTGGCACTGCTTGCCTGGGAACATCGCATTTGAGCAGCATGGCAGTGTGCTCGTGACAGATACGAAAAGTAGGATGTGGAGTGGATTGGCAGTGGGGATAGAGATGACGATGAGTTCAGTTTGGATGTGTTACTGTGATGTGCCACCTGCACCTACTTACCACAAAGGAAGTGAAGCAATGCATCCCTGACCGTGGGATCCACTGTGTCCACCACATACTGCACCTCCAGCCCTAATATACCAGGCCACCTGGAAGGTGCAGCCAAAGAGAGCAACAGAATGGCCTTTCAAAGGCACGGCTGTGGCACCAACTTTGAGGTAATACCTTGCCAGGATGGGGTCATCCTCCAGGATGCAATATGCATTCTAAATCAACAACCAATATGTGGTGCTGTGTCCTAAGAAGGTAGAATACATGAGTCTGGAAACCAAGGGGGTAGAAGTAGAAGGTGGCCCCTCTTGCCGTTGCTTCATTGACCCACTTGGGGAATTTGTGTTTCTTGCCTCTGCAACCCTGGGCTTCACGGGTTTAGAAGTCCTGGTTCTCAGAAGGACATGTTTCCATCAGGAAACACAAGAAGAGTCTCTGTTAAACTTCCAGCTATGACTTCACTTGGTTACTTCAGGCTCCTCGTGCCAATATAGCATAAGGCAAGGGAAGAAGTCACGGTCTTAGCAGGAGCACCTGCTTCTGACCATCAGGAGGAGCTAAAGCTGCTAGATATTCATTTCCCCAGCTGCCTGGGACGTTGGCTGCCATGGCTCGTAGCTAATCCCTCCCTGGAGATCGCCATGAAGGACATTGCTTCGCTGAAGATTATGCCCCCTTCTCTGGGGGTGGCCTACAGTCAAGGGCTGATAGATCTTGGGATACGAAGTCTGAGCCTCCTTGCCCCAGTCTGGAAAAGATTTGAAGGATCATCTGGTCCCTGTGGGATTGAGGGAGCCTCTGTTGGGGCTGCATCACCGTTCAACCTCTTCTTGCCCCTCCCTGCTGACAGGGCTCCCTCACAGGTGGTGTTCCTAAGAGCAGCTCCAATAAAGCACCACGTGGAAATCTCTATCTCAGATTCTGCTTTCCAGGGAAGCCAAGCTAAGCAAGATGGCTCAGGGACATGTCAGGTAAATAGCTGAGAATAGAGGCTGGCATTTAGAAGAAAGGTCTGTGCTTCAGATACAGACTTGGACCTCATCCCTCTAAGGACAATAGTGAAACCATGCTTGGATGAGTTTGCTCTGGGAGAGGGATAGATTCTGACAAAGAGAAGGAGGACACCTGTTGTAGGAGAATGGAAGCAACAGTAGTATGTGGTTCTATACATGTTACTGTTTGGCATTTGGTGAAAGGCCTTGTAAAGAAGTAATCTTGTAGACCTTAGTACTTGGGGTTTTTAAAGTTAAAGTTGAAATACTCAGTTCACTAAGATAATGAAGAGGAGGCTGAATAGCATCTGAATTCTTGTAACTCTAACGGTGACATAAACAAGGAACACACTCAAAGTGCGGCCAGATAGGACAGAGGTCTTAAGAGTGAGTAGCTGGTTATTGGAATGAGAGGTCTCTTCCTTGAAAATGATATTATAAAGAGACAAGTCAAATGTAAATAAAACTCAAACAATAATTATAAACGGACAGTATTTGATCAATCTGGCTCCACCTTGGAGAAAGATCTGGAAAGGAATTTGGAAGGGTCGTGAGATGTGATTAGGGTGAGATCATAGGGGTGGTAGTCTTGGAGTTGTAAACAAAGGACAGAATTGAGTTTTCATACTTGGAACTTCCTCTGTATTATAACCTGTCCTGTCTCTTGCTGGCTTGGTGTCATGAAAATAAGATGAATATTTTTATGTATCTGTGTTGCCATTTCTTTCTCCCTGGTGATCACTTTTGCTTAGAATGAAACCCCAAGACTGGGAGGATGTAGAATTCATTCTCCTGACGTGGTAGCTTTTGTGAATCGATTTGGGTCAATGACAATTGTCATCACCCTGTCCTTTCTGCCACTCAGAAAGGTTAAGCCTTCCCAGTGGAGTGAGGGTAGGGAGGTAAGAGTCAACAGAGAGTGTGTAGGGAGAAAAGAGAGGGTGGCCGAGGATGGATCTCAGAGGTTCCCTGAGGGATCATTAACATCAGCAAATGTTTTAAAGGCTTTTATCCAGGATGGGACCAGCTCTTGCCCTAAACCTAGTTTCCCAGGAAAACAATCTTGTATTTTCACTTTGCAGTAAATTTTGTCGCTAAACTTTTCATTTCTCTGTTTGTCCTCCCTTCTTTGACCATGTTCAACTTCTACTTCCAAATCTGAAAGTCTGTAACTTTGCTGAGACATTCCCTGGAGGAGAGGAAATGCATCACATGCTACTCCCACATCTTGGGAGTCAGGAAAAAAGAAAAAGAAAGAAAGAAAAAGGAAGGGAGGGAGGAAGGAAGGAAGGAAGGAAAGAAAGGAGGAAAGAAAGAAAGAAAGAAAAGCAGACACTTGCCTGGCATTTTCAATCTTACTCTGGCTCCTATGAAATTTCATCAGCTTAGTGATGCTGGGATACCCAATCTCCAGTTCCAGTGGAAAACATTTCAGGAACATTTAAGAAGATTTCTGCATCAGGCAGGGGTAGGTATGGTGTTTGGGACCTTCCTACTCACAAATTCTGTGGTCCTACCAGGTATAAGACAGAAACAAAAGCCTGAGATGGTAATTTTTCATAGGACATCAGGCTCAGGGAACACTTCTGCCCAGCTGATTCCATGTGGCCGTTCGCAGTCGTTTGTCCTTTCCTCCCTTTTCCTGGTAGCTTGAGGGATGCTGGTAACGCATTTCTCTGTTTACACACCTTCCCTTGCTTCACTCTTTTCTCCAACTCATTCTTTTTTCTCTATTCTTGTGGTTTTCTCTCTGCTTAACTCTTTTCTTTTCTTTTTTTCATTTCACGTGTTGGCTTGCTTTGGTTAGTCTTTGTCTATGTGGATGAAGTCTGTGTACTTGAACGTTTGTAATGGATTATTGGAGTTAAAGTATATTCTGGTAACATGGGTGTTGAGATTCCAAGGGGCAATCCAAAGAGGCCTCATAGGGCCACATACAAGCACAGTGGGGAGTCTCTACTGTTGAAAATTACAACTGTTGCCTGACACTGCAATCTAAAAATTGCTACCTCAGTGCTCTAAGTAACTAGCTTTTTCTAAAAGGGATACGAAATGGGATTTTGTCAAAACCTGGTATTGTCTCTGCTCAGTCTGCTTTGTCAATGAGCTTTTTACAATAGATTATAGTCACCTTCTCTCCAAGGGAAACAATCCAGACACAAATCCAGTCACTCTACCCAGCTCTGAGTCCAGGATCTCCAGGTGATTTGCAACAGTTTCTATTAGTTCAATGGACTCCTCCTTCCTCCTATCAACTAAAGAGATAAGATTTTTGCCCTCTCTCCTCATGTATAAATTGTGGAGCCATTTTAAAACTCCCATTTGGAAGGGGGAAGAATGGCAGGCCTACAGCAGTCAGTGGTTTACAGCATGCTGAAATCCCACTGGGCAGACATTGTGAAGACCCCCTTACTCTGGAGGTGTGGATTGTACCTTAATTAGACCTGGCTATTCTTGGATAATGTGTGTTTCTGGAGGCTTAGCTGTCCTTACTTGATGGAAATTTTTGAGCAGACGAGTAATGTCATTGAAGCTGAACTTTAGGAAGTACATTTGGGTCAGAGACACAAGTCAGGAAGTTATTGCATCAATTCAAGGGATAGATAATTATTCTCAGAACCAGAGGATCAATCAGAAAGGAAGGAAATGATAAATGTGAGAAGCATTTTGGAGGCCACATTCAAATGGCTTGCTGGCTGGTTGGGAGGGAAAGGAAAGGACCTCTGACTCCAAGGACTTACTCCTGGGTGACAAGGAGAATGGCGGTGAGGTAGGGAAGTCAAGAGTCAGTGCTGACTTCGGGGAAGATGAGTTTGGTTTTGGCCATTCTTTTGCACCTTATCCACTCACACAGAGGAAATGAACCCATGTCCTAACTTCATCAATGCACAGGAGCTTCCTGGTTATAAATTTTAGTGGGGAATCTTTTTCAGGTTTAAGAAACTTTAAATAAATGCATGTTATACATGATGATCAAGCACTCATTGAGCCTTATAAGTTACCAGCATGATGCTTCGTGTCGAAATGAGTTGTACTGTTATTAAAATGCCTTGAGTGTGTTTCTCCTGGAGCAGATTTCCTTGTCACCAGGCTTACTTGAACTCCTTGAGTGAAAAGGACCTCTCAGCCTTTAATGGGAGCCCATATTATTGTTGGGCAGTTCTGGTTGTTGATATCCTCAATTTTATATTGAGCTAATAGTTGTTTTCCTGAAACTTCTGTTCAGAGTACCCAGTTTTTAAGTCTAGAAATACACAGGACAAGTTACTATTTTGAGTCTAGAAGGTAGCAGCTGTGCTGCCTTATCTACTTTCTTTGTGCTCCACAACGCTTGTTTCTCCATTGCTTTTGTGTGAGTTACTTTGTAGGATCCTCCACAGGCTGCTGCTGGAGCCATCTGCAGGGGCTCATGCTTACTGCCTGCTGGCCCTGCAGATCCTCATGGTGGCGGAGGCTGCTTAAGCTTTGACATGAGCTGAAGGTCTCTCTGCTCTATGATAATCCAGTCAGGACTATCTGAAGAAGGAACCCTTAACTTCCACAGACCTTTCGTTGTAAACCTTCCCTTGGAACTGGACTCTGAATTGAATAAGGGATTAATCACTTAGAACATGTTTCTATCACCTTCCCTTGCATAAGGGACGGCTGATGAATGCCTATAGCAGGCACCACTGGTCGCTCACCAGATAGCAGTTCCCTCCTTTCTCCTTCCTAGCAGAGACTGCATTTGTTCAGGCCTCCATCCTTCTTTCACACATCTATCTGTACGCTTCAGGAAAAGCTGTCTCCAATTCCAGCCCTGGTGGTGGATGCTAGTTGGTTCCTGAAAATACTGGGAATCCTATTCTCTCTGTGTGGTGCTGCTTTAGGGAAAGGGTTGTAACCCAGGTCTGGTTAATGACATGTGAAGGGAGATCTCTGGGGACAGGGGCTTCTGGAGATGTTTCCTCCTTCCCCAGGGAAGCCAGTGGGCGAAGTGACACTATTCTGCCTGTGGACTTGATTGCATCTGATGTGAAGCTTAGAACTCTCCCACCCATCTGGAAGGTGAAGCTAACACACGGAGAAGAACAAAGCCAAGTGAATCACAGGAATTGGATGACCAGATTTCTGAACTTTTATTTAAAGTTAACTCATTTCAGAGTCATCTGTGGTAGTTTCAGTTGGAGTTCTCAGTTACCAGCAACTGAAGGCATCTTAACTGATACGGCGATTCTTTTAAAAGGCACTGGGAAGAGAGAACACAGTGCCATAACAATGGAGACATAACCTCCGAGGTTTCATCCGCTATACTTGTGGAAATGGGAATGCATTATAAGATTGATTGATTGATTGATTAATTCCAGTGTACATTTACCACACATTGATCTTGTAGACAACTAAGACCTTCAGGTTTTTTTGTCTCCACAAATTCCATTTTATGTGTAAATAAGATTCCTGAAAACCCTTTCTTCCTTAGGCTGTGACACCAGGGAAATGGTTGGGAGTGGCCAACTTTATGACTGATCAGAAAATCTTCTGTGAGAGTGTCTAATGTATGGCATTCTGCATGCAAGTCCACCAATGAAGATGGGGGTCATTGGTGACTTATGGAAATTTCTCCAGCTGAATATGCATCTGAGGATGTGGCCCAGTGGCTGCCTCAAATGCCTCTGGATGTAGTAACTCTGTATTTAGTCGACTGTGAACTTGTCAGAAAACTACAGCCCTTCCTCTTCACCTCACTCCCTATCCCAAACAACCATGCAACACCTAGCCTGGATAGATTCTAGCTATTCTGCCCTTGCCAGGGTCCACCTCTGCTTACATCCCCAAACATACTAGAATGTGAGCATTTTCCTCTTGCCTATAAACACTGTCAATCTGAGCTGATTTCAGAGGCATGTCCTTGCCAGTCTGCTGGTGTCCCCTCTGAAATGAGCTCAGATTCGTCTGAGCTTGGAGTATAAATCCATTTCCTGAACTGGTTTCTCCTCTCAAGCTGGTGCTTGGCTAAAAGGCTGCCAAGTGCATTTGCTTGCGTATGAAGTCAATGAAAGGGGTAACAAAAAATGTCAAGCCTCTGACACCTTGCCTTTCTTAATAATAAGCTGTCAGCTTCCAAAGATAGAAACTTCAAGTCCTCCCATCCCCTCCCTTCTCTCAGACCAGGAATTGGGCTTTGGTGGTTTTGCAGGAATTTCAAATAATCACTTATTCAGATGCTTGCTATTATGTAACCTCAGATGGCAGTGAGTGCCCTGAAAGAATCTTCCTGCAGAATCCTTCAGCTAAAGCAGTGGAGAAATCCAAATAGCCCCTGGGCTGGCAGCCAATTCTTATAAACCCTACCAGTCACCGCTTCTGCTTCAGAGCCAGTATCCCCTCTGTGTGAGACAAAAAGGCCCCAGAATGTGATAAGTGCCTGCAGGCATGGTGGCCGCACTCCCATGGCCAGCTTGACCTTGTGTGGCGTCATTGTGCACATGGCACTGGCTGGGAGAGCAGAGAGACTTCTTTTAGAAAGCCACTCAGTGGAGTAACTACGGATGAATGTTTTCAGTGGCTTTCAAGAGCTGTTTTTGACTCTGTCCACAGTGAGCATTGCAGCTGCTTCTGACTTAACCAAGCAGCACAGGGAAAAGTATGTGTCCTTCTGGGAACTATTCTAGATAACACAATGATAAAGCACTTTTGTAGGGGGGAAGAATGCATCTCTGCTTATTCTTATTGTGAAGATTGGAACATGTAGAAGTCACCAGGTCTCCACATTTGACATTGTGAAAATTGTGATTTTCAGTATAGGTCATCAAAAGGATCCCTTGAGTTTATGTATATGGATTTCTTCCCAAAGAGTAAAAGCTCTTTTGCATGAATTATGTCTAATATTACTTTGTATTCCTGCTAAATGTTTGGAACATCAAGTTTACTACTTGCTTGTTGGAAGTGATGAAGGAATTGTAACCGTGCGATGGGATTCAAAAATGTCCGTAATCGATTGCTTCACCTCATTTAGTTTTTGAGAAAAATGAATATAATACACAAGGAGACAATGACCTACAACTCAGAGGCAAAGTACTACCTTATTGTTTGCTAGAGCTTTGGACCAAAGCCCCAACTTCTAGGAAGCTGGGCAGGACCACCTGGAGTTCTTCTTTTCAAAGCTAGTGAGCATTTTCTGTTTTATCTCCTGAAGCTCACACCCAAATCTTCAATCTTGCCACCAGGAGAGGACCATCCAACACTCACATTACCTGTGCTGGAGGCATCCATCTGGCATTGAGTGGAATCAGTGGAGGTTGCTCGATAACCCCAGCTCTTTTCTGGAGGGCCAGGCTGAGATATGCTTAAGTGTGTGCTTAGGACATCTGAAAAGCTGGGGCAAAGAAAAGAAAAGTCAGCTGCTTTGAATATTCCTAGAAAAATCTAGAAAGAAACTTCTATTATAAGCATACAGCTTTTGTTTCATTTTGAAGAAACTTTAAAAATTTTATTTCGTTACTTTTGTCAGAGGGAATTACTATAATATATTTAGTGCTTAGGCCTTTAGAGATCTTGGTCCAGCCAAGATCTTCTCTTTCTCCTGGTGAGAGAAGTGGGAACATCTGAAAGGGGGTGGTGATGGCAGGACTTACTTGGTCAAGAGAACTTGTTGCTCTGGATCCATGGGTATTAGAGACAGAAGGGAGAAAGCCATGCCTAAGAGCTGAGCTTTTAGTGCAAAGTGACTGCACCCCAAGCAAACATGATCTACCCAGTGTTTCCATGTCTGACTAATCCCTACCAACTCTTCCTTCCAGGAAGTGTAGAGTCCAGGTGAGGAATTATAAGGGAGAACAGAGGTAAACCTTGGACTTCTTTCACTAGAACAAACCTTTAGTATGTATCAGAATCATCTGTTGAACTTGTAAAAACACAGGTTACTAGGCCCCATCACCAAATTCTGATTCGGTAAATTTGGATTCGGGATTAAGAATTTACATTTCTATCTTGTTCCTGGGTGATGCTGATGTTGCTGGTCCAGGAACCACACTTGGAAAACTTGTATCCAGAGATTCTGGCCATTGGGGGTGGGGTGGGGCAGGGAGTTAAAAAGTTCTCCTGGTGATTATAATGTGCAGCTAAGATTGAGTAGTACTGCCCAGTGGAAACCTTTGCTAAGGGAAATCCAACAGGAGTGGAAACCATCTTTTTATCATGATCAAAACTTTTCCTACCATGATCCTGCCATTGATCAAAAGAAAAATAAATTGAGGAAGAAAAATAAATACATACATCTGTGTCTGTATGTCTATCTGTCTTTAGAACGTTCTACTCATGTACTTAAAAAATTAACGACAAACTTGCACAAACCTCTTAGATAGGCTCATCCACCAGAGGGTAGACAGCAGAAGCAAGAACTACAATCCTACAGCCTGTGGAACAAAAATCACATTCACAGAAAGATAGGCACGATGAAAAGGCAGATGGCTATGTACCAGATGAAGGAACAAGATAAAACCCCAGAAAAACAACTAAATAAAGTGGAGATAGGCAACCTTCCAGAAAAAGAATTCAGAATAATGATAATGAAGATGATCCAAGACTTCGGAAAAAGAATGGAGGCAAAGATCGAGAAGATGCAAGAAATATTTAACAAAGACCTAGAAGAATTAAAGAACAAACAAACAGAGATGAACAATACAATAACTGAAATGAAAAATACACTAGAAGGAATCAATAGCAGAATAATTGAGGCAGAAGAACAGATAAGTGACCTGGAAGATAGAATGGTGGAATTCACTGCTATGGAACAGAATAAAGAATGAAAAGAAATGAAGACAGCCTAAGAGATCTCGGGGACAACATTAAACACAACAACATTTGCATTATAGGGGTCCCAGAAGGAGAAGAGGGAGAGAAAGGACCCGAGAAAATATTTGAAGAGATTAGAGTCAAAAACTTCCCTAACATGGGAGAGGAAATGGCCACCTAAGTCCAGGAAGTGCAGAGTCCCATACAGGATAAACCCAAGGAGAAACACGCCAAGACACACAGTAATCAAATCAGCAAAAATTAGACAAAGAAAAATTATTGAAAGCAGCAAGAGAAAAACGACAAATAACATACAAGGGAACTCCCATAAGGTGAACATCTGATTTCTCAGCAGAAACTCTACAAGCCAGAAGGGAGTGGCATGACATAATTAAAGTGATGAAAGAGAAGAACTGACAAGCAAGATTACTCTACCGGCAAGGATCTCATTCAGATTCGATGGAGAAATCAAAAGCTTTACAGGCAAGCAAAAGCTAAGAGAATTCAGCACTACCGAACCAGCTCTACAACAAATGCTAAAGGAACTTCTCTAAGTGGGAAACACAAGAGAAGAAAAGGACCTACAAAAACAAACCCAAAACAATTAAGAAAATGGTAATAGGAACATACATATCGATAATTACCTTAAATGTGAATAGATTAAATGCTCCAACCAAAAGACACAGGCTTGCTGAATAGATACAAAAACAAGACCCATCTATATGCTGTCTACAAGAGACACACTTCAGACCTAGGGACACATACAGACTGAAAGTGAGAGGATAGAAAAAGATATTCCATGCAAATGGAAATCAGAAGAAAGCTGGAGTAGCAATACTTATATCAGATAAAATAGACTTTAAAATAAAGAATGCTGCAAGAGACAAGAAAGGACACTACATAATGATCAAGGGATCAATCCAAGAAGATATAAGAATTATATATGCACCCAACATAGGAGTACCTCAATACATAATACGACTGCTAGCTATAAGAGAGGAAATCGACAGTAACATAGTAATAGGGGGGAACTTTAACACCTCACTTACACCAATGGACATCCAGGTGGAAAATTAATAAGGAAACACAAGCTTTAAATGACACAATAGACGAGATAGATTTAATTGATATTTATAGGACATTCCATCCAAAAACAGCAGATTACACTTTCTTCTCCAGTGCGCATGGAACATTCTCCAGGATAGGTCACATGGTGGGTCACAAATCTAGCCTCAGTAAATTCAAGAAAATTGAAATCATATCAAGCATCTTTTCTGAACACATGCTAAGGAGATTAGAAATCAATCACAGGGGAAATAAACACGAAATACACAAACACATGGAGGCTAAACAATACTTACTGAATAACCAAGAGATCCCTGAAGAAATCAAAGAGGAAATCAGAAAATGCTTAGACACAAATGACAATGAAAACACAACGATCCAAAACCTATGGGATGCAGGAAAATCCGTTCTAAGAGGGAAGTTTATAACAATACAATCCTACCTCAAGAAACAACAAAAATCTCAAATTAACAATCTAACCTTATACCTAAAGGAACTAGAGAAAGAAGAACAAACAAAACCCAAAGTTAGCAAGAGGAAAGAAATCATAAAGATCAGAGCAGAAATAAATGAAATAGAAACAAAGAAAACAGTAGCAAAGATCAATAAAACTGAAAGGTGATTCTTTGAGAAGATAAACAAAATTGATAAACCATTAAGCAGACTCATCAAGAAAAAGAGGGAGAGGACTCAAATCAATAAAATTAGAAATGAAGAAGGAGAAGTTACAGTGGACACCACAGAAATACAAAGCATCCTAAGAGACTACTACAAGCAACTCTATGCCAATAAAATGGACAATCTGGAAGAAATGGACAAATTCTTAGAAAGGTATAACCTTCCAAGACTGAACCAGGAAGAAATAGAAAATATGAACAGACCAATCACAAGTAATGAATTTGAAACTGTGATTAAATATCTTCCAACAAAAAAACTTCCAGGACCAGATGGCTTCACAGGTGAATTCTATCAAACATTTAGAGAAGAGCTAACGCTCATCCTTCTCAGAGTCTTCCAAAAATTGCAGAGGAAGGAACACTCTCAAACTCATTCTACGAGGCCACCATCACCCTGATACCAAAACCAGACAGAGACACTACAAAAAAGAAAATTACAGAACAATAACATGGATGAACATAGATGCAGAAATCCTGAAGAAAATACTAGCAAACAGAATCCAATAGCACATTAAAAGTATCATACACCATGATCAAGTGAGGTTTATCCCAGGGATGCAAGGATTCTTCAATATATGCAAATCAATCAATGTGGTATTAATAAATAGAATAAAAACCATATGATCATCTCAATAGATGCAGAAAAAGCTTTTGACAAAATTCAACACCCAATTACGATAAAAACTCTCCAGAAAATGGGCATAGAGGGAACCTACCTCAACATAATTAAGGCCATATACAACAAACGCACAGCAAACATCATTCTCAGTGATGAAAAACTGAAAGCATTTCCTCTAAGATCAGGAATGAGACAAGGATGTCCACTCTCGCCACTCTTATTCAACATAGTTTTGGAAGTCCTAGCTATGGAAATCAGAGAAAAAAAAGAAATAAATGGAATCTAAGTTGGAAAAGAAGAAGTAAAACTGTCACTGTTTGCAGCTGGCATGACACTATACATAGATAATCCTAAAGATGCCACCAGAAAACTACCAGAGCTAATCAATGAATTTGCTAAAGTTGCAGGATACAAAATTAATGCACAGAAATCTCTTGCATTCCTATACACTAATGATGAAAAATCTGAAAGGGAAATTAAGGAAACACTCCCAACTACCACTGCAATGAAAAGAATAAAATACCTAGGAGTAAACCTACTTAGGGAGACAGAAAACCTGTATGCAGAAAACTATAAGACACTGATGAAAGAAATTAAAGATGATACCAAGAGACGGAGAGATATACCGTGTTCTTGGATTGGAAGAATCAATATTGTGAAAAGGACTCTACTACCCAAAGCAATCTACAGATTCAGCGCAATCCCTATCAAATTACCAATGGCATTTTTCACAGAACTAGAACAAAAAATTTCACAATTTGTATGGAAACACAAAAGATCCCGAGTAGACGAAGCAATCTTGAGAAAAAAAAAAAAAAAAAACGGAGCTGGAGGAATCAGGCTCCCTGATTTCAGACTATGCTACAAACTACAGTAATCAAGACAGTATGGTACTGGCACAAAAACAGAAATATCGGTCAGTGGAACAGGATAGAAAGCCCAGAGATAAACCCATGCACCTATGGTCAACTAATCTGTGACAAAGGAGGCAAGGATATAAAATGGAGAAAAGACAGTTTCTTCAGTAAGTGGTGATGGGAAAACTGGGCAGTTATATGTAAAAGAATGAAATTAGAACAGTCCCTAACACCATACACAAAAATAAACTCAAAATGGATTAAAGACCTAAATGTAAGGCCAGACACTATAAAACTCTTAGAGGAAAACATACGAAGAACACTCTTTGACATAAATCACAGCAAGATCTTTTTTGATCCACCTCCTAGAGTAATGGAAATAAAAACAAAAATAAACAAATGGGACCAAATGAAACTCAAAAGGTTTTGTACGACAAAGGAAACTACAAACAAGACAAAAAGACAACCCTCAGAATGGGAGAAAATATTTGCAAATGAATCAACAGACATAAGATTAATCTCCAAAATATATAAACAGCTCATGCAGCTCAATATTAAAAAAACAAACAACCCAATCAAAAAATGGGCAGAAGACCTGAATAGACATTTCTCCAAAGAAGACATACAGGTGGCCAAGAAGCACATGAAAAGCTGCTCAACACCACTAATTATTAGAGAAATGCAAATCAAAACTACAATGAGGTATCACCTCACACCAGTTAGAATGGGCATCATCAGAAAATCTACAAACAACAAATGCTGGAGAGGATGTGGAGAAAAAGGAACCCTCTTGCACTGTTGGTGGGAATGTAAATTGATACAGCCACTATGGAGAACAGTATGGAGGTTCCTTAGAAAACTAAAAATAAAATTACTATATGATGCAGCAATCCCACTACTGGGCATATACCCAGAGAAAACCATAATTCAAAAAGACACATGCACCCCAGTGTTCATTGCAGCACTATTTACAATAGCCAGGACATAGAAGCAACCTAAATGCTCATGGACAGATGAATGGATAAAGAAGATGTTGTATATATATACAACAGAATATTACTCAGCCATAAAAAGGAACAAAATTGTGTCATTTGTAGAGACGTGGATGGATCTAGAGACTGTCATACAGAGTGAAGTCAGAAAGAGAAAAACAAATATCATATATTAATGCATATATGTGGAACCTAGAAAAATGGTACAGATGAACCAGTTTGCAGGGCAGAAATAGAGACACAGAAGTAGAGAATAAATGTATGGACACCGAGGGGGAAAGTGGCGGAGGGGGTGGTGGTGGTGTGATGAATTGGAATTGACATATATACACTAATATGTATAAAATGGATAACTAATAAGGACTTGCCATATAAAAAAATAAATAGAATTCAAACAAAATTAATAACAGGTCATGCAAAATGCTCTCTAAAGAATAAAACAAAAATAGGTTAGTGCTTGTATTAGTTTACATAGTTTGTATATAAACTTGTATGATTTACATAGTTTATATAGTTCTTATAATAAATTTCCACAAATGTAGTGGCTTAAAACAACACAGTTTTAAAAATTTTACAGTTTTTGTGGTCAGAAGTCCAAAATCAGTCTCACTGGATAAAAGTCAGTATATCAGCAGTGCTGTGTTTCTTCTGGAGGCTTTATGGGAGAATCCGTTTCTTTGCCTTTTCCAGCTTCCAGAGGCCACTTGCATTCCTTGGCTTGCAGTTTCTTCCTCATCTTCCAGATCAGCAGTGTAGCATCTTCCAATCTCTCTCTCTGACTCTGATCCTCTTGTCTCTTTCTTATAAGGATGCTTGTGATTAGATTGAGCTCACCCAGATAATGTAGAATAATATCCCCAGCTCAAGATCCTCAATTTAAATCATTTATGCAAACTCCTTTTTGTCATATAAGCTACCTTTTCATAGGTTCTGGAGTTTAGGGTATGGGCATCTTTGAGAGGGGACCATTATTTGGCCTACTGTATTTCTTTCTTTCTTTTTTTTTTTTTTTAGCCTACTGTATTTCTTTGATAAATTACAACAGTAAAAGACAGAGTGGGGGGAGGAAAGTTAGAGGGAAAGGAAGTTAGGGGATGAGAAATGGAAGAAAGTTCCTCTGTGTCTTTCTGTGGGTTTAATCGCCCTTTCAGCTGATGATTTCTAAACTCATATTTAAAGAGGTCTAACTGCTGAGCTCTGGAGTCATATTTCTATTTGCCCACTGGATGTGTCTACTCTATTCCACATAAGTTGAATTCAACATGCCCCCAAATGTACTCATTCTTTTCCACTGCACCCCTGCTCCTGGCTCCACAGCTCTTCCTGCTGTTCCCCTGTATGAACTGATTACTTATGGTCCATCCAGGTACTCAAGTCATGACATTTGGAGTCACTATCCATCACTTCACTCATCCAGTCACTAAATTCTGCTTAGTCTGTTTTCCAATCCTTATTAAGTTTATAGTGATAGCCTAGAAGTCAACCTTATCCAAATTTCTTTCTCTACAATTAGCTATACTGACTTGTTTCCTTATTTATTTATTTTCATGGAAATGTACTTAAAAAAAAACCGATCCTTATTACATATTTCAAGACTTAAATACTTTAAAATTATTACACAGATGTAACTTCATAGAATAACTACACAGCATGCTATTTAGCTAACAATTATTAAAATTTATGCAGAGATGTTCTCAAAAACAAGTCTTCCTCCCATGATTATGATTGTTTGGTAGCTCCCACCTGATTAAAGGATAAATAGAATCCTAAACATGGCATCCAAGGACCTCCCTGACCTGCCCCCATCCCATTTCCTCCAGTCCAGCCAGCGATTCCAGCACTGGAACCAAAGAGACTGGAGATCCAGTTCTGGCTCAGCCCCTTGATAGCTGAGTTATCCTGGTCCAGTATGTTAACCTCAATTTACATCAGTTACCTCATTTATAATATAAGTTCAGTAATGACATTTAGTCAAAAAGAAATGAGAGAATTAAGACAATGTATATAAAGATGTCAGCATGGTGCTTAGTAGATCCTAAGTGCCCAATGACTATAAATTCACCACATATATTTTTATGTTACTTATTTAGATGCATAATGATTACTTATGTGCTCACCTGTCTCCTACATTAGACTCAATACATTTTGATATCATTCAGTTCAGAATCCCCAACTCTTAGCCCTACACATAGTAGGGTGTTTCATAAATGTTTGAACAGATGAGTGGTGGTCAAGATCTAGCTCATTTTGTAAAACTAGTTTTTAAGATAAAACAAGAGCAAAAATATTTGAAGGTAATTGACTACATATATATTGTTATATTTTGTTAAAAGAGTGTTTTAACTTTTATTTAAGGTCAGTAACCCACCCCCACCACCCCCATAGTTTGCCTCCCTAATAAGATGGCAGTGTCTCATTTAATCTTCTATGGATAGGAAAACATTTTCGGGAATAAAAGAACTTTTTTTTTTTTTTTTTTTTTGGTCTTTTGAGGATAATCTCATTTAAAGATTTTAAAGCCAGATAACATTTTTTACAACTCAGAGCACAAATGTGGTCACCTCTTAGGATTTGCCTTCCTGTCCAGAAGCAATTAAGCTGAGAACCAGAGGGGGCTGGAAGGTGGAGGCTGCCTTCTTGTGCTCTAGTAAATGAGAGTGGTTAAGATTTTATTTTATGTTTGAGAAATAATTGGATTTGTCTTAACTCTGCTTTTAAGGATGACAGTTTCAGGTTGATTGAGTTAATATAGTAATTTCATATGGTGACAATAATATATATTAAAAAACCTTTTTTTCCCTTATTCTACTCACTTGTTTTCTTATTTATTTATTTTCGTGGAAATTGTACTTAAACCACCAGATCCTTATTACATATTTCAAGACTTATGTACTTTAAAATTATTACACAGATGTAATTTCATAGAATATCTAGACAGTATGTTATTTAGCTAACAATTATTAAAATTTATATTAGCGTCTCTCTGTTTTGACCATGGAATTGTCAATCTTTTCTAGGTGTTTGGCGTTATCATACATTCCTCTTTGGTCACTTGCTAATATCTTACACATCAACTCCTGTGGGTATCTAGCCGCATAGCATAAAGAAAAGTCTAATCGAGGTGGGAAGAAATTCATGTTATTTGTTTTTCAGCAGCACTCACGTGCAATTTTATCAGGATGCTTGTCTTTACATAAGAACAATGGTTTGGGACGTGACCCATAGACTGAGAGTCTTAGATGGCTGCAGGTAGTGTAAGCGGAACTGGCACATTCCCCCTCCTCGCCATCATCACTGTTGTTTAACACAGTATTTCAGGTTAGAGATGCAGAGAATGGAGCAGGGCTGTCTCTGTGGAGAGGGGAGAGGGCTTGCTTTAGTCGAGAATGCCTCTTATTCCTCTGTGCAGGGGTCTCTGTGAAGGGCGAGCAGGGTGCTGCACAGACTCAGTCTAACCGCAGGCCACTCTTCTTGCTCTTTTGAGCCTCTCTCCTGTCTCTACCCCGGCACAGACGCTGATTTTCCCATCCTGAGCGCCGGAGATGATGACCTTCCAGGGCAGCAGTAAATGTCTTCATTCCCCACAAACAGTAGCCTGGTGCTGGGCGGTGCATCTTCCCCATTCGTGACAGGAGTTAATTTTCTCAGTGACTCCCGGGCCTGGGACTGGAAGAGGTGCTGGTGCTGTGGACAGCAGCGTGGCAGTCACTTCATCACTAAGCCGTCCACGTGCACAGACTCATCCTTCAGGTTCACACATTAGTCCCACCTGTGACGTTTAATTAATTAATTTATTTATGGCTGTGTTGGGTCTTCGTTACTGTGTGAGGGCTTTCTCCAGTTGCAGTGAGCGGGGGCCACTCTTCATCGCGGTGCACGGGCCTCTCACTATCGCGACCTCTCTTGTTGCGGAGCACAGGCTCCAGACGCGCAGGCTCAGTAGTTGTGGCTCACGGGCCTAGTTGCTCCGCGGCATGTGGGATCTTCCCAGAGGGCTCGAACCCGTGTCCCCTGCATCGGCAGGCAGATTCTCAACCACTGCGCCACCAGGGAAGCCCCCAGCTGTGAAATTTAGACTGTGGCCACCACCTTGCGACTAGAGCACTGCGCTGGCCCCATTTAAAAGGTGATTCATTTGCTGTTCGTTCACGTCGTCTTAGGTCTAGTTAGTGTGATATTTGTTTCTCTGACAGATAATCCAAGACAGAGAGACCTTGAAATAAATATTTATTAATTTCTGAGTACAAAGGTGCTGTGTGCTCTTTATCTTGGGGATACTCCCAATATCCCAGACATCTGTAATGGAGAAAATGACAGTTCTCTATAATACAATCTCCACACCCCAGCCCCACGGATCCCAGCTGTTATCAGTTTGGTGACCGAATCCCCACATCTGGCTGGTCTTCTCTGCCAGTCCTCACACTGACTCACAAAGTGCGGAATGTGAAACACTAGTGGGACGCACAAGAGATGAGCTTAGGTGGTGCAGGGAAGAACATATTTTAATATTCTGCATTTATTTTCCAGGAGTATCAGAAAAACATACATATTGAACTCAAGATTTCATGGATGTTATCACTCTTCTCTTCCAATACATTCATCTATATAAAAAAAATTGGTTGATTTTTAAGAAACAAGTAAATAATAGCACGAGTGGTATAGAATATGGCAGCAATTTTGAAGGTAGTACCCTAATACTACCCTGAAGTAGAACATTTTTTACAAATAGTTATCATTTTAAATGAAATCCTTTAATCATATTATTCTTTAATAATCATTTAATAATATTCTATAATTTTCTTTGACATAACTATATTGGACATGTTTCTGTCTCAGAACATTTTCATTTTGGTTGTTTTAGTGGGTGTATAGAATTCTATTCATAGATGCACCAAAAGTCACTTAACTGGCAACATATGGTCACGTGATTATTCCCAATTTTTTTTGCTGTCTTAGTGCTGCTGTGAACATATGCTGTGTACATGTGTTTTTTGCATTCACACAGGTATATCTACAGGATTAATCCCTAGAAATGTGATAGGTTAAAGGATATAAACATTTACTTTTTTATTTTTTGGATATTGTCAATTTCCCTCCAAAGATGCCGTATGAATTTACATTCCTGCTGACAGTGCCTGCTTCTCTACTTAACTAAAGCCAGACAGGATCAGTCTTTTTAATCTTTGTCAGATTATAATCCTCGAACTGCTTATGTGAGCAGTGCTATTTCTTTTGTGAATTACTAGTTTACAGTCTTTGCGCATTTTGCTTTTAGGTAGTTCAACTTTTCTTTTATATCCCTCAGTAGAGTTTTATAGTTTTCTTCTTAAAACTCCATTATATTTTCATACTTAGTCCCAAAGAGCTCCTTTACATGTCCCCAAACACAATGTAGATTATTGTAATTCAGGCAGAACTAGAGATGGCATCTATAGAGACCAGATGGTTCCCACTGGATGAATTTATCTTGATGTGGTTATCATATTTTGAGAGAGGGATCTAGGAATTTCTTTATTTTTTGAAGTCCAGAATCATGATTTTATCAATGTACAAAAAAGGTATCAGGTCTCTAGAACTGCTTTACTCAAACCCTGTTCAGAAAAGACTATTGAATAAGCTAGAGCATCAGATTAAAAAACCCACTATAATAAATAACAAGTACTAATACATAAATAATAAGATGTAAATGCAAGCAAACATTTATTGGGCACCTACTGTATGCCAGGCCACTGTGCTAAATTCAGAAGATACAAAGGTGACTAAGAAGTGGCTCTATTTTCCAAGAGCTAATACTCTCAAAGATCAGACACACAGTTACGCATGCAATTGCAATAAAATGCTGTAGGTGTTATGTGCAGGGCAGAGCGAGGGTACCGTACAAGGAGTTCTTTCTACCTAGGGTGGTATGAAAGGGTGCTTATCAGGAAGGCTTTGGAGAAGAGGTATGTCTGAAGGGGCGTCCTGGAAGATGAGGTGGGAAGGAAACCCCTTCACAAAGGCAGGGCTGTGTGAAATGGCACGGAGGTTCTAGGGAGCCCCAGAGGCTTCAGTACGATTGAGGAATGGGTAGGTTTGCTGGGGACAAGCTGGGGTTGGATTTTTTATGCCATCAAAGAGTTGGGAATTTTTCCTGCAGCAGTGCGGAGCCATTGGAGGCATAAAACAGGGGAGCAGTGTGGGGGATTTTGGGGTGTTAGAGGGACTGCTCTGACTTCGACTGGAGAATGCGGTGCTATCAGGATGCCGCCTGGATGGGATGTGGTGATTTGGGGGTGAGGGAGGGAGCAGAGTCCAGAGTCTTCATCTGGGTGGGTGATAATGGTGTTAACCTCCTTAGAGAAGTGACCAAGGGAGCAGATTTCGGGGAAAAGATAGTAAGGTCCACTTTATAGATTGAATGTGAGGTGCTGGTGGGAAGCCCAGGTGAAGAGATCCAGTAGTCAGCTGTGTGTGCCCGACTCTAACATTCACTCATTCACTTGGTGAATATTTATTAAGTGTGTGCTCTGTGCCTTGCACCTTAGATAAAAGAAGGTGCTTCCAAAACTCCTCAGCCACATATTTATTTATAGACAATGCCTTTGCTCCTTCTAGCCATTCCTTAGGTGGCTAATATCCTTCATGTTTTTCATTTTTCTAAATTTTATTCTCATCCTGGTATGATCACTTTGATATTTCCATAAACTGACCACATACAGTTACAGAAGAGACAGAAGAGTAAACATAGTTATTAAATTACATATTTTTTAAACATCTTTATTGTGGTATAATTGCTTTACAATGGTGTGTTAGTTTCTGCTTTATAACAAAGTGAATCAGTCATACATAAACATATGTTCCCATATGTCTTCCCTCTTGCGTCTCCCTCCCTCCCACCCTCCCTATCCCACCCCTCCAGGCTGTCACAAAGCACCGAGCCAATATTCCTGTGCCATGCGGTTGCTTCCCACTAGCTATCTACCTTACTACGTTTGTTAGTGTGTATATGTCCATGACTCTCTCTCGCCCTGTCACAGCTCACCCTTCCCCCTCCCCATAACCTCAAGTCCGTTCTTTAGGAGGTCTGCGTCTTTATTCCTGCCTTACCCCTAGGTTCTTCATGACATTTTTTTTTTCTTAAATTCCATATATATGTGTTAGCATACGGTATTTGTCTTTTTCTTTCTGACTTACTTCACTGTGTATGACAGACTCTAGGTCTATCCACCTCATTACAAATAGCTCAATTTCGTTTCTTTTTATGGCTGAGTAATATTCCATTGTATATATGTGCCACATCTTCTTTATCCATTCATCCGATGATGGGCACTTAGGTTGTTTCCATCTCCGGGCTATTGTAAATAGAGCTGCAATGAACATTTTGGTACATGACTCTTTTTTGAATTTTGGTTTTCTCAGGGTATATGCCCAGTAGTGGGATTGCTGGGTCATATGGTAGTTCTATTTGTAGTTTTTTAAGGAACCTCCATACTGTTCTCCATAGTGGCTGAACCAATTCACATTCATACCAGCAGTGCAAGAGGGTTCCCTTTTCTCCACACCCTCTCCAGCATTTATTGTTTCTAGATTTTTTGATGATGGCCATTCTGACTGGTGTGAGATGATATCTCATTGTAGTTTCGATTTGCATTTCTCTAATGATTAATGATGTTGAGCATTCTTTCATGTTTGTTGGCAGTCTGTATATCTTCTTTGGAGAAATGTCTATTTAGGTCTTCTGCCCATTTTTGCATTGGGTTGTTTGTTTTTTTGTTATTGAGCTACATGAGCTGCTTGTAAATTTTGGAGATTAATCCTTTGTCGGTTGCTTCATTTGCAAATATTTTCTCCCATTCTGAGTGTTGTCTTTTGGTCTTGTTTATGGTTTCCTTTTCTGTGCAAAAGCTTTGAAGTTTCATTAGGTCTCATTTGTTTATTTTTGTTTTTATTTCCATTACTCTAGGAGGTGGGTCAGAAAGAATCTTGCTGTGATTTATGTCATAGAGTGTTCTGCCTATGTTTTCCTCTAAGAGTTTGATAGTTTCTGGCCTTACATTTAGGTCTTTAATCCATTTTGAGCTTATTTTTGTGTGTGGTGTTAGGGAGTGATCTAATCTCATACTTTTACATGTACCTGTCCAGTTTTCCCAGCACCACTTATTGAAGAGGCTGTCCTTTCTCCACTGTACATTCCTGCCACCTTTATCAAAGATAAGGTGACCATATGTGCGTGGGTTTATCTCTGGGCTTTCTATCCTGTTCCATTGATCTATCTTTCTGTTTTTGTGCCAGTACCATACTGTCTTGATAACTGTAGCTTTGTAGTATAGTCTGAAGTCAGGGAGCCTGATTCCTCCAGTTCCTTTTTTCGTTCTCAAGATTGCTTTGGCTATTCGGGGTCTTTTGTGTTTCCATACAAATTGCAAAATTTTTTGTTCTAGTTCTGTGAAAAATGCCAGTGGTAGTTTGATAGGGATTGTATTGAATCTATAGATTGCTTTGGGTAGTAGAGTCATTTTCACAATGTTGATTCTTCCAATCCAAGAACTAAATTACATATTTTTTACATCAGAATTTTAAATTTTCATTTGTTTGTTTCAGGTATATCATCTAAAATAGACATATGTGGTAAAATAGATAGCTAGTGGGAAACAGCTGCATAGCACAGGGAGATCAGCCGAGAGGGGTGGGATAGGGAGGGTGGGAGGGAGGGAGACGCAAGAGGGAAGAGATATGGGAACATATGTATATGTATAGTTGATTCACTTTGTTATAAAGCAGAAACTAACACACCATTGTAAAGCAATTATACTCCAATAAAGATGTTAAAAAAATAATAAATAAATTAAATAGACATGTGCATTTTTCACTTAAAGGCTTTCATCCCAGACGACTATAAACTATACTCCAAACTTTCAGAGTTGATCTAACTTTGTTAAGAGGTATTATAAAAAAATAGACAACTACTTAAACACCTAAAGAAAACTCATGCATTATTTTTATTATAAATAATAACATTAATGATGATGAAATTTATCATTTGTGGTGTACCTATTATGTTCCTGGTCTATCAGGGACATTATGTTTCATTTACATACATACATTACCTAATTCACACAACAGCCCTGTGGGGTATAGATTGTTATTTGCATTTTAGGGAGGAAATTTTTCCTGTTATACCTTTCTAGAAGCTCTTTCACAAGATCTTTTGTGGGCTGGTCTTCCTATGCACATCCCTTAATGTGTTCTGTGCAGATCTCTCTTCTGAGCTCCAAGTTAGTCTAATGCTCATTGGTCCCCTGCAGTTGGCCATGCCATTGGCACCTGATACTTAACACATCCAAAATGGAATTCATTGTCTTTCTAAAATGTACTTGGGCTCCCTCTTTTAGGAATGACATTGCTGCATGTGCCAGAAACCTGGAAGTTGTTTTTCCCTCCTTTTCTTTCTCCTCACATCAACCTGTCTCCAGGTTTTGTTGATTCTGGTTCCTAACTCACACCTCCCCCACTCCTCTATTACTCCTCTGCCAGGGCCTTAGTTTGGCTCCTTAATATTTATCACCTCCATTATGGCAACAGCCTCCCACCGACCTCTTTTTCTAAGTCTCCTCTCTCCTCCAATTCTTTCTCTACAAATCAGTGAGACGAGCCTTTGAAAAACAAACCTCTGATTTTGTCTCTTCCTCTTCTACTCAGTAGTTACCCATGATTCTCACAGTTCACTCCAGACACCTTACGATAACAAGTCAGTCCTTATTTATACCTCATTTTCTGCCAGGCTCTTTCCTACCTACCAATTTTCAGCCACATCACACATCTTATATTTCCTCATCCTGCTGTGCTTTCTCATTCTTGGTGCCTCCATACATTCTGCCCTCTGTGCCTGGAATGTTCTTCTGCCCTGATGGCTGTCTAGTTCTCCCTCCTCCTTTTGCACTCAGCCCAGGTGGTATGTCTGCTGGAAGCCCCCCTCTTTAGGTTACGTGAGCTCTCCCCTGTGCTTGATAACTCCATTTGCTTCCCATCATCAGAGTACCCACCATGCTCTTTTGAAATGATCATCTGTCCTGCCTTGCTCTGAGCTCCACTAAGGCAGGGAAGGAGTTTGTCTTACTCCCCATTGTAACCTCCTGCCATATAGTAGGTGCCCAATAATTACTGAATCAATGTATTAATGAGTAAGTGAGTGATTCCAATAGCTCAGGTTAAAGCCAGATCACTCTGCCTCTGAAGTCCATATTCTTTCAACTCCCTACTTGGTTTACTTAGAATCTTCTACTTTACAGCCTTGTTTAGGACAGAGTAACAGCAGGGGGTGGATGGGGTGGGATAGGAAGGACCTCGCTATGCAGTGTTACATTTGAGAAGGCAGCAAGATACTCTTGACCCAATTTTAGATGATGTTGCCTCCCACTTGGTAAAGCCGGTGTAGAAGAAACGGACATAGCCTTAAGCCCAGATGCATATCTGTCACAGGAGCCGCATCTGAACTTCACTTCTGGGCTTGCCAGTAGAATGGGTATAGAGCCATTTAAGTACTTTCAGGGCAATTATTGGAGGACTTGGAATATAAAAATTAATACCTGAAGCCCATTTCATCAAGTAAAAGGGAATAATGTTTATTAGAATATGAAAGTCATGTGAGCAGCTCTGGAGATGGACTAGGAATTAGCATTGCAGCTGCATCTTGAGCCAACTGTAAGCTGGAAATAGAAAGCAGAGGAGGAGCTGCTAAGGGACTATCACAATAATCCAAGCATGAGTTCCCTAGGGCATGGGACCAGTTTTCCAGAGGGAAGGGTAGGTGTTTCTGATATCAGTACAGTGGATGGTACTCAGCTTCTCTCTATATATTTTTTAAAATTTAATTTAATTTTTTATACAACAGGTTCTTATTAGTTATCTATTTTATACATTTATACATTATATTTTATACATTAGTGTATATATGTCAATCCCAATCTCCCAATTCATCACACCAACTCCCCCCGCCCCCTCAACTTTCTCCCTTGGTGTCCATACGTTTATTCTCTACTTCTGTGTCTCTATTTCTGCCCTGCAAACTGGTTCATTTGTACCATTTTTCTAGGTTCCACATATATGCGTTAATATACGATATTTGTTTTTCTCTTTCTGACTTACTTCACTCTGTATGACAGACTCTAGATCCATCTGCGTCTCTATAAATGACCCAGTTTTGTTCCTTTTTATGGCTGAGTAATATTCCATTGTATATATGTACCACATCTTCTTTATCCATTCATCTGTCAATGGGCATTTAGGGTGCTTCTGTGTCCTGGCTATTGTAAATAGTGCTGCAATGAACATTGGGGTGCGTGTGTCTTTTTGAATTATGTTTTTTTCTGGGTATATGCCCAGTAGTGGGATTGCTGGGTCATATGGTAATTCTATTTTTAGTTTTTAAGGAACCTCCATAGTGGATGTATCAATTTACATTCCCACCAACAGTGCAGGGGGGTTCCATTTTCTCCACACCCTCTCCAGCATTTGTTGTTTGTAGATTTTCTGATGATGCCCATTCTAACTGGTGTGAGGTGATATCTCATTGTAGTTTTGATTTGCATTTCTCTAATAATTAGTGATGTTGAGCAGCTTTTCATGTGCCTCTTGGCTGTCTGTATGTCTTCTTTGGAGAAATGTCTGTTTAGGTCTCCTGCCCATTTTTTGATTGGGTTGTTTGTTTTTTCATATTGAACCTCATGAGCTGTTTGTTTATTTTGGAGATTAATCCTTGGCCTGTTGCTTGTTTATAAATATTTTCTCCCATGCTGAGGGTTGTTTTTTCATCTTATTTATAGTTTCCTTTGTTTTGCAAAAGCTTTTAAGTTTCATTAGGTCCCATTTGTTTATTTTTGTTTTTATGTCCATTACTCTAGAGGTGGGTCAAAAAAGATCTTGCTGTGATTTATGTCAAACAGTGTTCTTCCTCTGTTTTCCTTTAAGAATTTTATAGTGTCCAGTCTTACATTTAGGTTTTTAATCGATTTTGAGTTTATTTTTGTGTATGGTGTTAGGGAGTGTTCTAATTTCATTCTTTTACATGTACCTGTCTAGTTTCCCCAGCACCACTTATTGAAGAGGTTATCTTTACTCCATTGTATATCCTTGCCTCCTTTGTCATAGATTAGTTGACCATAGGTGCATGGGTTAATCTCTGGGCTTTCTATCCTGTTCCATTGATCTATATTTCTGCTTTTGTGTCAGTACCATATTGTCTTGATTACTATAGCTTTGTGGTATAGTCTGAAGTCAGGGACTCCGATTCCTTCAGTTCCACATTTTTCCCTCAAGATTGCTTTGGCTATTCGGGGTCTTTTGTGTCCCCATACATATTTTAAGATTTTTTGTTCTACTGCTGTAAAAAATGCCATTGGTAGTTTGATAGGGATTGCATTGCATGTGTAGATTGCTTTGGGTAGTATAGTCCTTTTCACAATATTGATTCTTCCAATCCAAGAACATGGTATATCTCTCCATCTGTTTGTGTCATCTTTTATTTCTTTCATCAGTGTCTTATAGTTTTCTGAGTACAGGTCTTTTACTTCCTTAGGTAGGTTTATTCTTAGGTATTTTATTCTTTTTGTTGCAATGGTGAATGGGATCATTTCCTTAATTTCTTTTTCTGATCTATCATTTTAGTGTATAGGAATGCAAGAGATTTCTGTGCATTAATTTTGTATCCTGCAACTTTACCAAAGTCATTGATTAGCTCTAGGAGTTTTCTGGTGGCATCTTTAGGATTATCAATGTCTAGTATCATGTCATCTGCAAACAGTGACAGTTTTACTTCTTCTTTTCCAACTTAGATTCCATTTATTTCTTTTTTATCTCTGATTGCCATGGCTAGGGCTTCCAAAACTATGTTGAATAAGAGTGGCGAGAGTGGATATCCTTGTCTCGTTCCTGATCTTAGAGGAAATGCTTTCAGTTTTTCATCACTGAGAATGACGTTTGCTGTGCGTTTGTTGTATATGGCCTTAATTATGTTGAGATAGGTTCCCTCTATGCCCATTTTCTGGAGAGTTTTTATCGTAATTGGGTGTTGAATTTTGTCAAAAGCTTTTTCTGCATCTATTGAGATGATCATATGGTTTTTATTCTTCTATTTATTAATACCACATTGATTGATTTGCATATATTGAAGAATCCTTGCATCCCTGGGATAAATCTTACTTGATCATGGTGTATGATCCTTTTAATGTGCTATTGGATTCTGTTTGCTAGTATTTTGTTCAGGATTTTTGCATCTATGTTCATCCGTGATATTGTTCTGTAATTTTCTTTTTTGTAGTGTCTCTGTCTGGTTTTGGTATCAGGGTGATGGTGGCCTCGTAGAATGAGTTTGAGAGTGTTCCTTCCTCTGCAGTTTTTGGAAGAGTTTGAGAAGGATGAGTGTTAGCTCTTCTCTAAATGTTTGATAGAATTCACCTGTGAAGCCATCTGGTCCTGGAAGTTTGCTTGTTGGAAGATATTTAATCACAGTTTCAATTTCATTACTTGTGATTGGTCTGTTCATATTTCTTCCTGGTTCAGTCTTGGAAGGTTATACCTTTCTAAGAATTTGTCCATTTCTTCCAGGTTGTCCATTTTATTGGCATAGATTTGGTTGTAGTGGTCTCTTAGGATGCTTTGTATTTCTGTGCTGTCCATTGTAACTTCTCCTTTTTCATTTCTAATTTTATTGATTTGAGTGCTCTCCCTCTTTTTCTTGATGAGTCTGGCTAATGGTTTATCAATTTTGTTTATCTTCTCAAAGAACCACCTTTCAGTTTTATTGATTTATTATTATTACTTTTTTTTTTTTGGTACGCGGACCTCTCACTGTTGTGGCCTCTCCCGTTGTGGAGCACAGGCTCCGGGCGCACAGGCTCAGTGGCCATGGCTCACGGGTCTAGCCGCTCCGTGGCATGTGGGATCTTCCCGGACCGGGGCATGAACCCTTGTCCCCTGCATCAGCAGGCAGACTCTCAACCACTGCACCACCAGGGAAGCCCAGTTTTATTGATCTTTGCTATTGTTTTCTTTGTTTCTATTTCATTTATTTCTGCTCTGATCTTTATGATTTCTTTCCTTCTGCTAACTTTGGGTTTTGTTTGTTCTTCTTTCTCTAGGTCTTTTAGGTGTAAGGTTAGATTGTTTATTTAAGATGTTTGTTGTTTCTTGAGGTAGGAATGTATTGCTATAAACTTCCCTCTTACACATTCTCATTTGTCTATAGGTATTTTTTTTCCTTGGTTTCTGCTTTGATTTCTTCAGTGATCTCTTGGTTATTTAATAATGTATTGTTTAGCCTCCATGTGTTTGTGTTTCTTCAGTTTTTTTCCCCTGTAATTGATTTCTAATCTCATTAATGTGTGGTCAGAAAAGTTGCTTCATATGATTTCAATTTTCTCAAATTTACCGAGGCTTGATATGTGTGCCAAGATGCAATCTATCCTGGAGAATGTTCTATGTGTGCTTGAGAAGAAAGTATAACCTTCTGTTTTCGGATGGAATGTCCTATAAATGTTAATTAAATCTATCTGGTCTATTGTGTCATTTAAAGCTTGTGTTTCCTCATTAATTTTCTGTCTGGATGATCTGTCCATTGGTGTAAGTGAGATGTTAAAGCCCTCCACTATTATTGTGTTACTGTTGATTTCCTCTTTTATAGCTGTTAACATTTGCCTATGTGTTGAGGTGTTCCTATGTTGGGTGTGTATATATTTATAGTTGTTATATCTTCTTCTTGGATTGATCCCTTGATCATTATGTAGTGTCCTTTCTTGTCTATTGTAACATTATTTATTTTAAAGTCAATTTTATCTGATATGAGCATTGCTACTCCAGCTTTCTTTTGATTTCCATCTGCATGGAATATTTTTTCCATCCTCTCACTTTCAGTCTGAATGTTTCCCTAGGTCTGAAGTGGGTCTCTTGTAGACAGCATATATATGGTCTTGTTTTGTATCCATTCAGCGAGCCCGTGTTTTTTGGTTGGAGCATTTAATCCATTCACATTTAAGGTAATTATCAATATGTGTCTTCATATCACCATTTTCTTAATTGTTTTGGGTTTATTTTTGTAGGTCCTTTTCTTTTCTTGTGTTTCCCACTTAGAGAAGTTCCTTTAGCATTTGTTGTAGAGCTGGTTTGGTGGTGCTTACTTCTCTTTGCTTTTGTTTGTCTGTAAAGATTTTGATTTCTCCATCAAATCTGAATGAAATCCTTGCTGGGTAGAGTAATCTTGGCTGTAGGTTCTTCCCTTTCATCACTTTAAATATATCATCCCACTCCCTTCTGGCTTGAATAGTCTCTGCTGAGAAATCAGCTGTTAACCGTATGGGAGTCCCCTTGTATGTTATTTGTCTTTTTTCCCTTGTTGCTTTTAATATTTTTTCTTTGTCTTTAATTTTTGGCAGTTTGCTTACTCTGTGTTTTAGCGTGTTTCTCCTTGGGTTTATCCTGCCTGGGACTCTCTGCACTTCCTGGACTTGGGTGGCTATTTCCTTTCCCATGTTAGGGAAGTTTTTGACTATAATCTCTTCAAATATTTTGTCGAGTCCTTTCTCTCTCTCTTCTCCTTCTGGGGCCCCAATAATGTGAATGTTGGTGTGTTTAATGTTGTCCCAGAGGTCTCTTTGGCTGTCTTTATTTCTTTTCATTCTTTTTTCTTTATTCTGTTCTGTGGCAGTGAATTACACCATTCTGTCTTCCAGTTCACTTATCCTTTCTTCTTCCTCAGTTATTCTGCTATTGATTTCTTCTAGTATATTTTTCATTTCAGTTATTGTATTGTTCATCTCTGTTTGTTTGTTCTTTAATTCCTCTATGTCTTTGTTAAAAATTTCTTGCATCTTCTCAATCTTTGCCACCATTCTTTTCCTGATGTCCTGGATCATCTTTACTCTCATTTTTCTGAATTTCTTTTCTAAAAGGTTGCCTATCTCAACTTCATTTAATTGTTTTTCTGGGGTTTTATATTGTTCCTTCACCTGGTACATAGACCTCTGCCTTTTCATTTTGTCTATCTTTCTATGAATGTGGTTTTTGTTCCACAGGCTGCAGGACTGTAGTTCTTGCTTCTACTGTCTGCCCTCTGGTGGATGAAGCTATCTAAGAGGCTTGTGCAGGCTTCCTGATGGGAGGGACTGGTGGTGGGTAGAGCTGGGTGTTGCTCTGGTACACAGAGCTCAGTAAAACTTTAATCTGCTTGTCTGCTGATGGGTGAGGCTGAGTTCCCTCCCTGTTCATTGTTTGGCCTGATGCTACCCAGCACTGTGGGCTACAGGGCCTTTGGTGGGGTTAATGGTGGACTCTGGGCCTGCTCATGCCAAGGAATATGTCCCAGAACTTCTGCTCCCAGTGTCCTTGTCCCCATGGTGAGCCACAGCCTCCTCTCAGCTCTGCAGGAGACCCTCCAACACTAGCAGGTAGGTCTGGTTCAGTCTCCTATGGGGTCACTGCTCCTTCTCCCTGGGTCCTGATGTGCACATTACTTTATGTGTGCCGAAGTAATGTGTGCATTACTTTGGCACACACAAGAGTGGAGTTTCTGTTTCTCCCAGTCCTGTTGAAGTCCTGCAATCAAATACCATTAGCCTTCAAAGTCTCATTCTCTGGGAAGTCCTTGTCCCGTTGCTGGACCCCTAGTTTGGGAAGACTGACGTGGGGCTCAGAACCTTCACTCTAGTGGATGGACTTCTGTGGTATAATTGTTCTTCGGTTTGTGAGTCACCCAACCAGTGGTTATGGGATTTGATTTTCTTGTGATTGCACCCTTCCTGCTGTCTCATTGCAGCTTCTCCTTTGTCTTTGGATGTGGGGTATCTTTTTTGGTGAGTCCCAGTGTCTTCCTATCTATGCTTGTTCATCAGTTAGTTGTGATTCCAGTGCTCTCACAAGAGGGAGTGTGCAAACATCCTTCTACTCTGCCATCTTGAACCAATCTCCTGGTGCTCAGCTTCTGACTATGCCATGTGCTGCGAGGCATTGGCATCAACCTGTAATCACTGGTCCTCTCCTACCTCCTTCAGGGACCCATCACTTTATTTGGTTTCTTCTTGCTCTTTCCTTTTTTCTCTCCTCTCAGCCCAATACTTTATATAAAGAACTTCCAGGCAGGAATATTTATTTATCTTCCCTGGCTATGTAAAGTGCTTCTGATTTTTGCAGCAGAGTTAGTTTTAGGCAGATTCATTTAGTGGAAAGTAAGCTGCTTATACGCAGGCACTGTTTTATTTGTCTTTGTTTTACCCGCAGACACTTTTATACTCAGTGCCTAGCCCAGTGTTAAATGGAACTGAAGCAAAAAGTTAATCCAGATAGTGTGATGAACAACAAAAATTGAAGTGATAAGTTAGAATGAAATGAGTAATTCTTCCAGTCACAGTATTTGACTGTGAAACATAAAAATTCTTTAAGTCCAAACATGGAGAGACACAAATTATATAATAAATAATTTGGAATTCTTGAAGGTTTTGTCTAAATGTTGCTCCAAAATACAGGGAAATCATTGAGAAAGGAGATGTGATAAGACGAGTACACAGTCAAGTGCCAAGTGAATTATTCAGACACCACTTACTCCAAGTTCAGGGATGAGATCATTTCAGACTGCATTTAAGGGAAAGCACTGAAGATGGGTGAAGAAGCTGGGACAAAATTAGAGTAAGGAATGGAGGCTGGTGACGAAAAGGTATCTGAGGTGAGAAGTAAGGAGAAGTGCTTTGTGCTACCGTAACCTTAACCATAGATATAAGTAGGCCAAGCCATCTTTAAAAGGCTAAAGGAAAAGTAGGGAAAATGTAATACAATTTGATGAACTTTTTCTTTTTTAACTTTCTAAACATAGAAGATGAGAGATTTGAGCATTTGTAAAATGAAAACTGGCCAGAATGTATTAGACAATTAATACGTTCCCAGGTAACTCTCTTTCTCTGTCTAGTCAGTGATTCTTTGTTAGGGGCCTAGTGTATTAATACAGGTGACAATTTTGCTGTTTGACAGAAGGAATTCCATATTTTATGCTGTATGTGCTTATTATTTATCATCCTCATTATACCTTAAAAAAAAACTTTGTGAAAATAGCTGACTTAGTAGAGTGGGTTTTAAAAGTAAGAGGGTGGATCAGATTTAGTGGGTCAGGGCCTGTTCTTGTGCCAGTGAACATTGGAATGGCAGGGGGTGCTCTCTTTGAGCTGTGAGTCATTGTTGTGGGTTTCAGCCTGTGTGCTGCAGGTGTGATCCAGAAGACCCCAAGAAATGGTTTATTTCTGCCCTTTATGGCCCTATATTCCTCCGTGACACAGCTCCTGCCAACTTAAGAGTCATAAAACACAAATGTTTCTCGGTGTCCCTTCAGAAGGGGACAAACAAAAACAATAAAACAAAATCGGCAGTCTCTGCAGATGTTTTTGGAGGCTTTTCTTTTCACCCTTTATATTTCACACCAGCAACATCAACCATCATTGTTTTTAAAGCCTCCTCTTTCCAAAAGAAGAACCATTACTCATTCTTCCCCAGGAATGGGAGGTATGTGAGATGCCTACCATCACAGTGACTGTTCACCTCCTTACCAGAATCCTACATTATCTTTTCTTACGTCTAAAACCTCCACTGAGAATTCACCCAGCTCTCTCCACGCACAAGTTAACAATAGGCATTCTGTCCTTGGTTAGAGAATTGTTCTCTGAGAGGAGGTTCCTAACATCCCAAGTCAAATTCACAGCATTTGGTTCTGTGATAGGATGAACCACTTAGCAAAATCTGTCGGTTGCTCTCAAACTTTAACAAGCATCAGAATCCCCTGGAAACGGGGTGTGTTAAAACACAGATGGCTGGCCCTACCTCTTGAGTGTCTAATTCAGTAGGTCTGAGGTGGGACCAAAGAATCTGCATTGTGAACTAGTTTCCAGATGCTGCTGCTGCTCTGGGCCTCAGACTTTGAGACTCAGCGATGTGATATTCAGATTTCTGTTTGTCAAAGAGACGAGTTCAGAGTGGCTTATGTTGTTTCACTAAATTTAAGACTTGACCCATTCCAGAAATGAATTCTGATGTTGCCTTCAAGTTGGAAAGAACCTAAACTTTTATGTCATTCTATGTGGGCTCTCATGGATAAAGATCATTCCAGTGACCCAGCTGCAAAATCTTGAACAACTGCAGGAATTCTTGGCAGTATGTCTGAGAGTCTCCCAGAAAGAGGCACCAACCAAGATTATGTTCCCTGCTAGACTTGAGTAAGAAACTGTAGTCTGTATTTAAATGGAGATAAAAGACTCATAAGTCAAATATGGAAGATAAGCCCTTCCAAAGAATGCTCAAAACCTAGAAATAAGTGAACAAGATCTCTGAAAATTGAGAAGAAACACTGTCCAAAGCATGTGGACTTGACTTCCAGGAACGGGCTGCTTCTCGTGTTAGGTCCCCCAGCTGCAACCCGCTGATGGAGTATTGTGTGTGAATCTGACGTTTGATCAAGCTAACTTGGTAATGGCAGACGACAGGATGGGACTGCTCTAAGCCTACACGTGACACTTTGTAGCGATTGAATGACCAAAACTATTAACGAGAAATAGCTACTGGGGTCAAGTTTTGTGATGACCAAGGACCTGCTGCAGCTGAGAAATTGTGGCAGCTAAAGTGGGATTGGAAAGGGAATTGACTTAAAACAAAACAGAACCTACAAAACTGTAGGTTTAGTAAATTGATCATTAGCTATTTATATTGGAATATCATCTAAAGCAAAGAAATGATATTTTAAATATAATCGGAGATGTTTTAAATGGTTCTGAATAATCTTTTTAGTTAGAAAAGTGAAATGTATATTCTAATATGTGTAAAATAAAAATGAAAGTCTCAGCCCCACCTCATCCCAAATACCATATCTAGGGAAGGAGGGTATCTTTTGTTTGGTATCTTTTAAAAGAAAATGTAATTCCCTGAATCAACATAAGGAGTCAGGTATTCCTTGAACATCAGAGTGAAGATTTATGCTGTCTTGTTTCAGGAGGAGCTTCCTGGGAAGGCACTCCCCTCCTAGGGGAGGGGCAGCACACCGCACCCCTGGAGACCGTGAGGAGGGGGGTAGATGTCCCCAAGTAGAGGCCAGATGCCCACCTGTGAGGGACTGTGGACAAGGATTTACCCCACCTTATTATTATTGAGAAAATCGTGTTAACAAGATCTGAAGTGTTACCTGCCTTTGCGCCTGTCTTCTTGGCCTTCCTCCTGTCTCCGTGGAGGAGGTTTTCTGCTTCTGTCACGAGTCAGCCGTCGACTTCTGTTCTAGATCCCTAGATCGACTTTTGCTGCTTTAGTTGTCCTCTTGGCCCTCTGCCAGCTTACTGCCCCATTTCTCTGCTTCCGTCCTGAGCCGGACTTCTCAAGAGAATTGTCTGCTTTCTCTGTTTTTATCTTTCCTTCACATGTTGACCCATTTCTACTCTGGCTTCCACCCCACCGTTCCATATGGAACTCTTTGCAGCGTTTGACACAGTTTACCACTCCTGCCTTCCTCTAGCATCCTTGTGTGTGTGTTTTTTTTTAATCTTCTACTGAATAACCAATTACCCCAGTTTAGTGGTTTAAAATGACAGACATTTATTATCTCACACTGTTTCTGAGGGTCGGGAGTCTAGGAGCGGCTTTGCTGGGTAATTCTGGCTCAGGGTCTCTCACAAGGCTGGGACTGCAGTCATCTTAAGGCTTGACTGGGGCAAGAGGGTTAACTTCCAGGGTGACTCCCTCACGGAGCTGTTGATTGGAGGCCACAGATTTTTGCCATGTGGGTCTCGCAACAGGGCTGCCCGGCTGTGCATGGCAGCTAGCTTCCCTTGCAGTGAGTGACCCAAGAGAGAGAGAAAGTGACCAAGACAGAAGGTGCAGTGTCTTTTTATGACCTACTGTCTGAAGTCGACTACACAGCATCACTTCTTTATTTTACTCATTAAAAGTGAGTCACTAAGTCTAGCGCATGCTTAAGGGTAAGAAAATTCAGCTCCACCTGAAGAAAACAGTATCAAAGAATTTATAGACATATCTTAAAAACCACTCAACCCTTGTCTCTTGATCTTGCTAACACCACTCTCTTCTAGTGCCCCCTCCCCTGCCATCACCCCCACTGACTTTCCTGGCTGCTCTTCTTCTGTATGCTAGCCCACCCTTCCATCTCTGCCCTGTCCTTGTAATGTTAAGAGTTTATCAAGAATCAATCCTGGGGGCTTCCCTGGTGGCGCAGTGGTCGAGAGTCTGCCTGCCGATGCAGAGAACACGGGCTCGTGCCCCGGTCCGGGAAGATCCCACATGCCGCGGAGCAGCTGGGCCCGTCAGCCATGGCTGCTGAGCCTGCGCGTCCAACGGGAGAGGCCATAGCAGTGAGAGGCCCGCATACCGCAAAAACAAAGAATGAATCCTGGCCTCTTCTCCTCTTTTCTTTCTTCCCCTTTCCCCCGTTACGTTCTCTCTTTCTCCTAGAAACTTCAAATACTCTCTGCTGGACAGTACTCCCAAGTTTCTATCTTCAGTTCTGGATTCTCTTTGGATACGAAGACTTACGTATCTATTTTCTTCACCTTTGTAGTTGGAAAGACTGTATATTTCTAAATCTTAACTCTTGGGCTTCAAAACCTGCTTCTCCTTTACTTTTCCACATCTCTATAAACATAGCACCTCAGTCCGTTGCTGCTGAAGCCAGAAATCTGAGCGCCATTTTTATTCCTCCTCTTTCCTGATCACCACTGCACATCTAAAGCCTTCTGTTCTGAACACTTTTGTTGGATTATTTCTCCTTTTGCCCCTCCCCATTCCTTCTCTTACTCAAGTAACAAAGAAAATTTAAAAATATCTCGTAACACAGTTATTTTTTATATTGTTTATTAGTTTTTGATCTTGTATTCTTCACTTTATAAATTGCTTTTTCATAGTTTACATTTTATGTTCCACATTTTCTCCTTTTGTTTTGAACAAAAAATATAATTTATTGTCTCGCATGGTTAGAAACTCCAGGGAAATGGTTGGCTTCAGGGCTCTAGGATGAATCTCCTCATTATATCCACCTCTGCTTTCCTCCTGTTGATCTGATTCTTGCACAGGCTCTTTCTGTGTGTGGGTGGCCCCCAGAAGCTCCATGTCTGATCCCCAGCTGTGAAAAACAACTTGCTTTTATTGCATTCTGGTCCTTTTAGTTTCAATTACATTCTAAAAAAACATCATTGGTGATTTTTAGTGAGATTTCATTGTGAGACTTACTCAATTTTAGTTTATATAAAAAATGTCTTTTTAGTTGGTTAAGTCAATCATAGATTGACAGCTTTGGAATATTATTCCATGGGCTCGACCTTCTATTGTTGCTTTCCGGAAGTCACTCATCAGTCTAATTGTCATTTCGTTTAGGTTTTCTGCCTTTTCTCTCTGACTGCTTTTAGGATCTTTGCCTTTGTTTTCCTGCACTTCCACTGTGATGAGGGATAAGGATGGAAAGAAAGCGGTGAGCCAACCAGTTGGCATTGGCTCAGGTGAGAAAGGATAGCAAGGTTGAAGAGAAATTTATTCCAGGATGAATCGTGCAGAAACCTTTGACCTTAAATGTGCTTAATTTTTCAGAGTTGATGAAATGAACTGTTGGAGGTGATTGAAATAGAGATTTAACTTGATTGTGGACTAGGATTACATTTTCTTATATCATGTTTGAGTGTCACTTATAGCACATTACTAAGAAGCCAACACAGAGTAGGCTTTCTTTTACTTGCTTTGCCTAAACTTCTGTTGTTTATTTACTTGATTCTAATTTGCATTATTAATGCAAGGTGTGTACCTTCAGGTGTGTGTGTGTATATATATATATATATACACACACACATATATATATTACTCTCAGTCTTCTGTAGTTTTCAGTAGATCACAGGTCTTACCACGTTTCCCTAATATCTAACTTAATTTATTTTGTGCTGCAATATCATCTCTTAAACTGTTATCAGTAAAAATAATCATGTTCATGTCACTCACATTAGCCTTTATCTATTTAAAGGATATTACTAAGTTTCCCTTGAGCCTTTTCTTTTCTAGGTTAAATAAGCCCCATTTCTTTACATTTTCCTCATGGGGGAATGTTTCCTAATCATTTTCATTGTTCTTTCCTGGACCCCCTCCAGATTTTCAGTATCACACTTTAGTTGCTGAGCCAAAAACGGGCAATTATTAAAAGCTTGACCAGTGCTGAATGGGAAGGGAGGCTGACCTATGGTTCTTACTTACATGACTAATTATAGATCCTGTGCTATCAGGCAGGGCCTAGTCCCGGTGAGGAATAATCCACGCACCCCAAATTTTTCATTATTTCTTCAGAGCCTTAAAAACACCCCTACTGGATCACCTCAACAATTCAGCATTGAAACAATGACTATTTCTTACAGGAAGGCTGAGAGGTTTTTTCCCAATGCAAGTGAACATCTAATTTTAGGTTTCTTTCCTAAGTCGTCTTCACAGCATTGCATTCCTTTAACTGAATTTTTATGTATATCTGAGATGCTTAGGTGTGTCTTTGTTTACTTATTTTAGCTCCTATCCTGTTTTTGTTTTGTCTCAAGTCAAAGAAAGAGGGGAGGTTATGGTCTCCTTTCTAAGCATTTTGTTTGTCCAGGACTCATAGGACATCCCCCTGATCTCAGTAACACACAGGCCACTGGGCACTTTGCAGAGCATTTATATATATATGTTTATTTTTAAATTTTTATTGAAGTATAGTTGATTTACAGTGCTGTGTTGCAGAGTATTATATTATTTCATCGTTGGCTATCCTGATTAATAGATCTGGGGAAACTTAGCGTTTTCCTTGAATAGTGGGGTCCTGGACAACCAGGACGGTGGAACACTCTGTAGCACCCTTTCCTCAGAAGAGAGCTTTGAAAAGCTGGGTTAATGCTGTTCCCAGTATACTTAGCGTGTTCTCCATGGAGCATTAGTCACTTCAGCTCCTCCAGGGCGCTGAGAATGGGACATGGATATAATTTCATTAGCCCTGACTAACAAATGTATTCTCTATATTGATGACTTAAAAAAAATAAAACCACATGTTAATCAAAACAGTATGTAAACACTGGTCACTAGATTTATTGGGAAAAAAATATTGACCCTGTTAGCTGAAGTTTAAAACTGATTTTACACCCCTGTATCCAGCGGTGGCCCAGTCCTCCATATCCGCTAAGGGTTAAGTTCCTTGCTTTAAACTCTGCTCTGAGTTACTGCTGTTTTAGCATCTTTGTATTTCTGGAACTCCATGTCTGACACTGCTGGTGAGATTATCTGCAAACAGCTGGTATGGAACATCTGCTTCATAATTTGAATGGCTTTTTTGGATGAGCTAAATCTCCTCATTTTAGATAAAAAGCGTTATTAATCTTTGGAATAATTCCTCTCTTAGCAGAATCTCATTGTTGAAGGAGAAATGAGGGACAGTGTGTACGCATTATGATAGGATTTAATTTCTTCACCCCTTTTTAACAAAGGTAGACTTTATTTTTTAGAGCAGTTTCAAGTTCACAGCAAAATTGAGGGGAAAGTATAGAGAGTTCCCATATACCCCTTGCCCCACACATGCACGACCTCCCCCCAACAATGAACATCCCCCTCCAGAGTGGTTATTTATTATAACTGATGAACTTACATGAATACATCATTATCACCCAAAGTCCATAGTTTACGGTTCGCTCTCGGTGTTGTAGGTTCTACGGATTTTGACAAACATACAGTGACATGTATCTACCACTATAGTGCCATACAAAATAGTTTTCCTCTCCTAAAGATCCTCTGTGTTCCACCTCTCCATCCCTCCTTTTCCCTTAACTCCTGGTCTTTTCACTGTCTCCCTGGTTTTGCTTTTTCCAGGATATCATGTACTTAGAATCGTACAGTGTGTAGCCTTTTCAGATTGGCTACTTTCACTTAGATACATTTAAGTTTCTTTCATGTCTTGATAGCTCATGTTTATCCATTCACTTACTGAAGGACATCTTGGTTGCTTCCAAGTTCTGGAGATTATGAATAAAGCTGCTATAAACATCTGCGTGCAGGTTTTATGTGGACGTATGTTTTCACCTCATTTGAGTAAATACCAAGGAGTGTGACTGCCAGTTTGATTTATCCCTTTTTGCGAATTATCTTCTCCCATCATAGAGAGCTGGCATCTGTTGGCGACCCACTAAGTGTCAGAATTTTTAATAGGTAATGTCATTTCAGCCTCATTACTACTTTGCAAAGAGTTTTTGGGTTTTTTTTTTTTTTTAATACATGAAAAAACTGATACTTAGAAAATTTGAGCAGTTTGCTCAAGGAGTCATGTGAACAAATTGAAGATTGAAACAGGGCAACCTCTAATCGCAATGTTCTATTATTTTCTCTGAAATAAGTTAGAGCTGGAAGGGACCTTAGAGAGGTATGATCCGAGCAGGCACACCTTTAACATGTATGGGGCAAGAATACAAAGGGAGACCCCTGCATAGGGTTTAGACAACCCCGATTGTCTAAACGTTTAAAAGCAATAAATCAAGCTAAAAAACTGTAAGTAAGATGTTCTGTCCTCCTACCTGGACACGACCACCTTTGCAACAACCTAAAAGGCCAATTTTGAATCTGGAATTCAAATGCTCAGAGTCTAACGCCAGAATATGGCAGCACAGGAGAAACGACCACAGCACCCCTGCTACCCTCCTTTCTCCCCTTCCTTAGGGACCTTGCATGGACGTATGTGGGTTCACCAACTCACGTGTACAAATTCCGTCCATGCTGCCTGCCCACAGCTGTCCCTTGGCCCCATTTCAGACCTAAGATGTACACGATGAGGTGTGTTCCTTTGTTGGGAGAGTAGACCCAGAGAAGAAGTGTACACTGGCCCAGGAGGCAGGGTTATGGTCACTGAGCAGGGAATTCAAGGATTCCAGGGGTCCAGTGCATGTCTAGCTAGTGCAGAATGTAGGCTTCATGTAGGCAGATTTCTTTGACCCCATGGTCTCCCCATTCCCCTGGAGGTGGGAGAAGGGAGGGTGTGGCCAAGGAGATCCAGAGTCAGGCCCAGAGCAAAAGGCCCTTCTTGCTCATGTCTGAGGATGGAACTGGATCCGGATGCCCCAGTTCATGAATGGGAAGACAGAGGCCAAAGTCACATGGCTCTTAGTGGCTGCACAGGGATGTCCTGATTCCCAGCACTTTTTGTAAGGTTGTCCTTAGGAGTCTGGGTTGTTCTCTATATGTATTTATATAAACTCATCCCAGGAATCACTTCACAATTCTTTTCAGCAAAGAACTAAAAAACCTGCCCATGGATATCATTTCTACTCATAGTCACAACTAGGTGCTCTTGAATGAACAAACAATCATTTAGGTGATATTACAAAGCAGTCAATACCTTAGGAGATATCTAAAGGCTAATTAGAAACTTTTGGGGACATCAATCACAGAACAGTTCCCAAATAATTTCCAAATTACTTCCTATGTAGGTCAGTTTATTGATGTACTTGATGAGTCGACTGGCTCACCAAGAAACCACAATTAGAAATGTGATCAACATAAACTTGGTTGAAACCACTGGCAGATGTTTTCAATGATTTGCATGTAAATTAGTCACCAGCTTTAGAAATCCGGCTTATTAAGGGTTGAGATTATTTCATACATTTTCTCTTTTGTTGGAATGTGCTGAAAGAAGACTTTTGTTTATTAAAAGGTCGTGTCTTAAGAGTCTTCTAGTATTTAGGTTTTTCCCCTGCATACTTAACTCGTGATATGATTTTCTCACGCATTGATAAATATCTCTAAAGATACCTTACCATTTGAACAGCACTTTGTTTCTCATAATGTATGTTTGATATGCTATCTACCTTGATTCTTATGAATGCTCTGTGAGATAATTTGGGCAAAGATGTTATCACTCTAGTATTTTTTCAGATGGGGACCCTGAGGTGTTGAGAGATGGCTCACACAGCTGCTGGGTGCAGAGCTGAAGTCTGACTCCAAATCTCCCACACTTTCCATTATGCCATGGTGCTTTTTTTTACTAGTGGAGGATCCTCAGCCTGTGTTAAACCCCCAGGTGGCTTTGCTTTCCAGCCATTCTTGTGAATGCCCCCTGAACCAGCTGGATGTAGACTCATGTTATACTGGGAGGGCTCCCCACTCCAGCCCCCCATCTAGAACATACTCTTTCATAATTAAAGAATCCAAGTGGATTCTGGAACCTTTAAAGAAATCAGTAGTCATTTAATAATAGAATAAAATGTGATGTATACCCATTATATTTACTTTTAATTCAAATAACACATGTTTATTATTATACATTTTATCCCTCACTACATAATCAGTGAGTCAAATTTTTTATGTTGCTTTTTTTCTTTTTTTTTAAATAGAGCAAAACTCTCTCTGAACTTATCCATACTTGATATGCGGCTGGATCTTCTCAATGCTAGTCTAATCCACACGGCCCCCAAACTAGTGATAAGGAGCAGAGGGGAAGGTGCTCAGAAGACTAACTCTGTTGGGAGCATTCTTCAACCACTTTTCATCATTTTGGGTATTCATTACTTCCCCCCTTGAAACACATCAAGGTGTTAATACTGTGAGGGTATCCATGTTGAAGGGGTGCTCTCTCTTCTGATAGGAAACATTTTCTGATGTACAGTTAGGAAATATTGTGTTAAAAAACAATCCCTTATTTGGTCTCTTACATCAAAGTATAGGGCAAGACAAGCAAATTTTTTTTTTTTTTTTTTTTTTTGCGGTACGCGGGCCTCTCACTGCTGTGGCCTCTCCCCTTGCGGAGCACAGGCTCCGGACGCGCAGGCTCAGCGGCCATGGCTTACGGGCCCAGCCGCTCCGCGGCATGTGGGATCTTCCCGGACCGGGGCACGAACCCGTGTCCCCTGCATCGGCAGGCGGACTCTCAACCACTGCGCCACCAGGGAAGCCCAAGACAGTAAATATTTTAAGGCCTTGTGGGTCACACCGTATCTGTCATAACTACTCAATCCTGTTGTAGTGCTGAAGTGGGCATAGACAATACGGGCAAATGAGCATGGCTGTGTTCCAGCAAAACTTTATTTATAGGAATAGGCAGCTGGCTAAATTTGGCTCACAGGGTATAGTTTGCCACCCCCTTAGTTTGTATATTTGAACCTACTTCTTTAGCCTATTTGTCAACAGTCTAAAAGGATGCTGTTCCAGTGGTGGAATTTGGGGTCCTGTATCCCTATCAGTTACCATTACTGACCTAGGCACAAAGCCTTCTGACTTCACACATACATTCTGGTGTCATCCTCTTTATCTGTCAACCTCCCCAAGACATGCTATCCTTCTCCCTTTTCTCTTAGCAGTCACTGTGTCAGTTATGCACAGCACACAACCACAAAAACTTAGCGGCACCCAGTCCTAAGTTCCTTGCTCCTAAGTCTGGGGTCAGGTTGGGGCTGCCTAGGTGGCTCTCCTGATCATGGTTGGACTCACCGGCCTGGGGCTGTGCTGGCTGAGGTGATGGGTGGCTCGGCTCTAGCTGGCTGTTTTCATGACAAAGGCAAAGGTACAGAGCATGAGTAGAAACAGAAAAGACTTGTAGAAGTCTGGGCTTAAACAAACTCTCTCCTGCCTCCTGCCAGTGGATGAGTCCAGATTCAAAAGGTAAGATGATCCCACCTTTTTAGTGGGATTGACTACGATTTTGTGTGGCTAAGAGTGTGGTTACAGGGAGGAGTGAAGAACTGGGGCTGTTAGCTCCAAGTCCAGTAGATTCTATCTCCTTTCTGCTTCTCCATGCCATCTCTCTCGATTCCTGTTGCTTCTTCTTAGGTCCACATCTTACTGCTTTAAACAGATGTATGACGATTCTCCTCACTTGCACTCTCCAGCCCTCGAAGTCACCAAGCCCTTCTTCCTTACGGCTGAGCCCTGGTCATATCACTTCCACAAGTACAAATATTTAGTGCCTACCCATCAAATTCTCTTGGGTTGATTTCCTAGGAGCTCTACCTTTTAGCTCCATTTTACCTGTTGTCTGGGTCACCCTATAGCCAAGGCAAGTTTCTCCCCCTTCTAATAACTTCTTAATTTTTCTCATCTTGAGTCTTTGTTCAAGCCTCTGTGTCTTTTCAAGATGTTCTTTTATGCTGTCTTTGTTTGCAGAAATTGTATTCCTCCTTGAAGATGTGGCTCAGATGAATCTCCCTTTCAGTAACTGGCTCAGGTTCTTCTCTTTCCCCACTGACTCTCTTCCCTGGCAAGCCATGCTTCTTTCCTTCTCCTTTTCATCAGCATTTGGCACGTTTTACCTGGAGCTATAGGGCCTTTATTTGGATGATGACTCAACACTTCTAACAATTGTAAGTTCCTTCAGGACGATGAGTGGCTATTTGATGTCTATATGTCTCTGGCATGGGACCTGTTCCAGAGTAGGCATTCAGGAGAGGTCTGTTGAAGGAATGAATGCTTGAATGAATGTGACTAAGGAAGAGGGTGCCTCAGCCTCCAACACAATGCTGTGAGGTTCTAGCATTGCTGCTGTTTCCATCTTTTCAGATTCAGTGGAAAAGGAACAACCCCCTTCCATTTATTTCCAAAGGGCTAAAGCAGGCAAACAGCTGAAGCCAGCCTGTCCTTCACCTGATGCTGAAAAAGCTCTCTCTTTTCTTTTTCAACCAAAACCCTTATTTTTGTTGCCTGGTTAGTGTCTTCTTTTTCTAAAAGGACTCCTGGCCTGGGTAAGGAGGACATGACACCTAGTGGCTGCATGTACTGTGCTGGATGGTTTTCTTCCCCCCAGGCTTGGGATGCACAACAATGGTTGGAATCCAACACAAACCTTCTCCCACACTCACTCCCTTACCCACCCCTCTGGCTAGCAGTATTCCTCTGTCCGGACGCTTCCTATCCCATGGGTATGTGTGGACTTCACCTCTTCAGAGTATACTCACCTCTAAGGGCCTTCAGATTGGGTTCAGTGTTGCTTCTTGGAAAACTGTTTTCTGAACATACCCAGCGAAATTGCAGCAATAGGCCAGTTTTATCTGATTATTGTCCTTATTGATTCTGGCCCTGTCTACTTTCATTGCTCTGCACATTATCTCACTCTGTGTGGTGGATCACGACAGGCTGAGGCCCTGGACCTCTTCAGCCTCATTCTACCACTTGTTAACATTTGTTAAAAGTCTCGATTACATGTGCTTTTAGCTGATTGTCTTTGGCCCATTTTTATTTCTTCTTGAGTTCGAACCACTGGGCTAATATTTATTTTATGGTTAATTTTTCTCTTCATTGAAAATATGAATGCTTTCCAAGACTTGCTGTCTCTAATTTGAGCTTGTGGCCTATTTTACAACTTATTTTTTCAAGAGCTATTTTAATTCAAATTAGCTAGAAATTATGGCCATCATTTTCTATTTAGTCTTCTCATTTCCTGCTTTGCAAGAAAGATAAGACCAGAGAGGTTGTCATTTTAGTGCTGTGGAAACTTCTGAAATTACATTATTCTTTTGAATTTATTTTGTGTGCTAAGCTGTAAGAAGCTTTGATTGATTCGCTCTCAGGGGTTTTTTTTGTTTTGTTTTGTTTTGCTGTTTGTTTTTTTGGAGGCATTGTTTCTAAAGGTAAACCAGTGTTTGTCCATTAATGAATGGATTTCAAACGGCCACTGAGTATGGTGGCCTAGAATTACAGAGTGAAGATCAGGTTTACTGCCTGGCTCATTTCTCTTACGTTCTTGGGTGGATAGATCCGTAAGAAGATTAGATATTTATTTTTCCCAACATCCTTTCTCTTCTCTTTCTTACTAAAATTATGAGACAGTGTACTGTAGAATTAACAGTATGGATGCTGGGGTCAGAGTTCCTCAGTTTAAACTCCAGAGTCATTATTTACTAAGTGTAGGACCTTGAGGAATATATCTAAACCTGTGGCTCAGTTTTCTCTTCTCTAAAATAGGGGCTGGTATGTGAATTAAGTGTGGTAAGATACATTAAGTTATGGGCATAGTTCATGGACATATTAAAGTCATACGAATGCTATTATTCTTATTACTGCCAATACTGTTTGAATCCTTGCTTCAATTTTGCCCAAATTTTCACATGAGCAAAAATTATAGCTAGAATCTTGGTCATGTCACAAGATAGGCAAATGGAAGGATAGAGTAGAAACGCTATTGATAAAATTAGGTAGAATCGGGCTTCCCTGGTGGCGCAATGGTTGTGAGTCCGCCTGCCGATGCAGGGGACACGAGTTCGTGCCCCGGTCCGGGAAGATGCCACATGCCGCGGAGCGGCTAGGCCCGTGAGCCATGGCCGCTGAGCCTGCGCATCCGGAGCCTGTGCTCCGCAAGGGGAGAGGCCACAACAGTGAGAGGCCCGCGTACCGCAAAAAAAAAAAAAAAAAGGTAGAATCTTCCCACAGAAAATTTGCAATATACTTGGACGGCGCTATATAGTAGTTGCATTTTTTTCCCATTATGCTTACAATTTTATTCACAAAATAACGAGCAGGGGTGTAGTAGATAACTGTCTTCACAAAGCAAATAATCATTGAGTGCTAGGAAGCTATTTATCATGAATGCAACCTTCCTTTCCTTTCGAGGATAGGAAAGAAAGCATGGTATGTTTAAACTGAAGAATCTTTATACGTTTTCTGCATGAATCATTAAGGAATGCCAAACCTATTGTTTTCAACCTTAAATTATAAGATAAAAAGTTCAATATTTTTATGACCAGAAATTAAAAAAAAATGTTTCAATGAGTAGTTATTATTTTTAGGTCTTATTAATAATTCTTTGAAAATATGATTTTTTAAATGGCTAAATAATTTTCCATTTTATAGAAGAAGCACAGTTTTTTCTGTAGTGGGCCAATGCCCCAACTTAGGCTCTTTCCCCCAACTCAAGGCTCTCTCCCCAAACAAGACATTATTGTCAGTCAGAAGTTACTGAGCCATTAGGACAACGAGCCACTGTACAGGGAAGGAAAAGACAGGTCCTTGTCCTTGGTCCTTTGTCATGCAGAGCAGCCTGGAAAATGGAGGGGGGTGATCCTTTCCCTTGTGCTTATGGTAAAAAAAAAATGACTATTTCAAATAATTCTTGAGAGGACAAGAGAACACTGAGAAATAGACAGGAATAGAGAAAAAGCCCTTGCATATCAGGGTTTTGGTCTTCGGGGAGAAGCAAAGTGGGTAGACTACTTGGATAAAGAATGTACCCATCGTGATGAGACAAACCTGATTTCTTATTAAATTGTAAATTTTTAATGGAATCCTACTTAGAGAATATTACTGAGACACACCTCCTCCGACTTCTACGCTTTAAAATTGATCAAGCGGAAAAACCATCTGATTTGTTTTTCATCTCTAGAGGAGAGTGGATTTTCCAAAAATAACCATCGGCTGCGTGATGCCATTTTTCACTGGCAAGCAGCTGAAATGGGTTTTAAACCTACTGTCTTCTCTATTTTTGGTGAAGAACTCAGAAAAAGCACAAATGTCAGCACAACTTGGGATGTATAGGAAGGATTAGGGGCTTTGGGGCTTCAAGTATTGAATATGGGTGTTGATTCTCTTCTCTTTAAGGGATTATATCTATAATAACATGCTGCTCTCTCTTTTAGATTCTCTGAAACATTTGTCTGGTGTCCCAGCAGTTACCATGCCCCTCCTCGCAGCATTTAGAAAAGCCTGCATTATTTTCAGATTCTCTTTGAGAATTCTCGTCTCTTTCTTAGTCAATATGGTCATCAGTAACTTGCAGTATTACAGTAAATCTGAAGAAAGCTAGCAGAAAAAAGCTTATTGATTCTCAATGACCTTTGAAAATAACCACAAGTAAGGGGAAAACTCTGTGGAGCTGAATGGAAAATGCCTGTGTACCAAAACCTGTCTTCCCCTTTTTCCATAGTGGGTGGTCCATGCTGCATGACCATCCTTGCTGGTCACATGACTAAGCCTTCTCCAGGGAAATGAGAGCAGAAGTGATGCGTACCACTTCCGGGCCTGGCCCACGAAACCACCTGTAACATTTTCTAGAATAGTCTTCTTCCAACTAAGTAAAAATCTACATCCCTATCATTGCTATCTGCCAATCTTCGTTTATTTCTCTTACAAAGTAAATAGGATAAGCCTACCCCATCTTCCACATGTCTCTTTAGGGCCCTTTCTAACTTTAAATACCTATGATTTCACAACTGAGCTCAGAATGCCCTTTCAAAATGACTCTGTGATTAGAATTAAGAGCATCCAGGTTAATATTTACAGATATTTGATTATATATCTGTGAGAGGCAGGTGAGTATAGGGGTTGAGAGTCTACACTCTGGGGCTTTAATTCCTGCAGTACCAGTTTCTGGCTGTGTGACGTTGGGCATATTGTTTTAACTTTTCGAGTTTCAATTTCCACATCAGTAAAATGGGGATAATAATAGTACCTTATAGGGTTGTTGTGAGGATTAAAAGAATTAATATGTGCAAAAGACTTGCTCAATACCCTCAATAAATGCACTCAATAAATGTTAGCTATCACTGTTAATACTTGTAATAAAACAGGCCACCAAAGCAGGACATCAAGTATTAAATCTGACCACTGCTCTATATACCTATATTCAGCTTACCATATGTAATAATCAGTGATCTCTCCCTGCATGTCCCTTTTTTGTCCAGAGCAAAGTCTGTGAGTCTGTGTCTTTTTTTTTTTTTTTTTTTTTTTTTTTGTGGTACGCGGGCCTCTCACTGTTGTGGCCTCTCCCGTTGCGGAGCACAGGCTCCGGACGCGCAGGCTCAGCGGCCATGGCTCACGGGCCCAGCCGCTCCGCGGCATGTGGGATCTTCCCGGACCGGGGCACGAACCCGTGTCCCCTGCATCGGCAGGAGGACTCTCAACCACTGCGCCACCAGGGAAGCCCAGTCTGTGTCATTTCTGATTGTTTGACTTACCTCATAGCCTGCCTGCTCTGAGGTGAATAGAATGAAACGATGAAGGAGCACTGGCAGATAACAAATGGGTTTCTAGAGAGTAAAATATGGGCCAAAGGAAATCTGCTTAAAAGTGATTATGATTCTAGCTCCATTAGTGCCTATCAATTGCCAGGTTTCGTCCTGATGCAGTTTGGGGCTGAGAGATGCAGTTTGTAGGGAACACATCTGCCTCCCTGGCTCTTGGCCCCCTGTGTTCTCCGTGGGGGGCGTTCTGAAAAATGGCCCAGTGAACACATTTCCAGGCTACAGGAATGCAGCTGTCATTAGGCTATCATTTTAAAGCCTTCTGGAAATGGAAAGAGTAACTCTAAATAAAAACCAAAAGATATACACACTAGAGAGTCTCTCAAGACTTTTGTGCAATGTGAGATACCGAGGTTTGCATAACAATGAGGCAAATTGGAAAAAAGTACAGGCATGTCACTGTAGAAGACCCACTTTTGTGAACAGACAAGATCATCGCAAGATGTAAAGCTTGAGTCTGGGGGCCCTTTGTATTCTTCGTACATCGTCTCCTATCATCTGAACTGAAGAGAGCCCTAAGGTCTCTCCCTACCTTTGTGTCACCTGCATCTCTGCAGGCCCAGGGAGGAAGACTAGCAGAAAGATGAAGAGTGTGGTTTCACTACTCATCCCCTGTATGAACTTGGACCTGTTAGCCAAGTCTTGAAGTCTTGGTTTCCTCATCTATGAATGGAGAATTATTGGTCCCTCTCCTTGGGTTGTGGTGCTGACTAACTGTGTTGTGCTTGTGAAGGGCTTAGTCTGGTGCCTAACACAGAGTAAGAGTTTGCGAAATGGTTGCTTTTGTTGTACGTGTTAGGAGGGTGTGCTTTCTGAATCTGTGTGCTATCTCCTGATTTCCTTCAGTGTGTTAGTCTCACATGCCCAGGAAGTTTCACCTTGGAGACTTGAGAGTGGTTTGTGAATCTTCTAATCCACTTGCTTACATATGACAAAATACTAATTGGGGTTTTCATAAATTATGCTCTAGGTACAGCAAAAATAAATTGAAAACCTAGAGAGCCACACATCTCAAAGGCTGGGTGAAAAATTCTTATTACAAAAGAACATGAAGCAACATCTAGCATTCATAAGTTATTAGGCTATTGCCACATGATGACTTTAATAGTTGTGGAAATGGTACATCCACACTCACAGCTTCCATACTTCATTCACTCGCTTTTTAAAAAAATAGATCTTTATTGGAGTATAATTGCTTCACAATATTGTGCTAGTTTCTGTTGCACAACAAAGTGAATCAGCCATATGCATACACATGTCCCCATATCCCCTCCCTCTTGAGCCTCCCATCCATCCTCCCTATCCCACCCCTCTAGGTCATTGCAAAGCACTGAGCCGATCTCCCTGTGCTATGCGGCTGCTTCGCACTAGCCAACTATTTTACATTCGGTAGTGTATATCTGTCGATGCTACTCTCTCACTTTGCCCCAGCTTCGCCTTCCCACCCCATGTCATCAAGTCCATTCTCTATGCCTACCTCCCTATTCCTGCCCTGCAATTAGGTTCATCAGTACAATTTTTGTTTGTGTTTTTTTGTTTTTGTTTTTTTTAGATTCCATATATATGTGTTAGCATATGGTATTTGTTTTTCTCTTTCTGACTTACTTCACTCTGTATGACAGACTCTAGGTCCATCCATCTCACTACAAATAGCTCAATTTCATTTCTTTTTATGGCTGAGTAATATTCCATTGTATATATGTGCCACATCTTCTTTATCCATTCATCTGTCGATGGACACTTAGGTTGCTTCCATGTCCTGGTTATTGTAAATAGTGCTGCAATGAACATTATGGTACATGTCTCTCTCTCTCTCTCTTTTTTTTAAACATCTTTATTAGAGTATAATTGCTTTACAATGGTGTGTTAGTTTCTGCTTTATAACAAAGTGAATCAGTTATACATATACATGGCCTTTTTTTTTTTTTTTTTTGCGGTATGCGGGCCTCTCACTGTTGTGGCCTCTCCCATCGCAGAGCACAGGCTCTGGACACGCAGACTCAGTGGTCATGGCTCACAGGCCCAGCCACTCCGCGGCATGTGGGGTCCTCCCAGACTGGGGCACGAACCCGTGTCCCCTGCATCGGCAGGCAGACTCTCAACCACTGTGCCACCAGGGAAGCCCTACATGTCTATTTTTGAATTATGGTTTTCTCAAGGTATATGCCCAGTAGTGGGATTGCTGGGTCATATGGTAGTTCTATTTTTAGTTCTTTAAGGACATCCATACTGTTTTCCGTAGTAGTTTTATCAATTTACATTTCCACCAAGTGTAGGAAGGTTCCCTTTTTCAGCACACCCTTTCCAGCATTTATTGTTTCTAGCTTTTCTGATAATGGCATTCTGACAGGCGTGAGGTGATACCTCGTAGTTTTGATTTGCATTTCTCTAATAATTAGTGATGTTGAGCATCTTCTCATGTGCTTCTTGGCCATCTATATGTTTTCCTTGGTGAAATGTCTGTTTAAGTCTTCCACCCATTTTTTAACTGGATTGTTTATTTTTTTGATATTGAGCTCCCTGAGCTGTTTGTATATTTTGGAGATTAATCCTTTGTCTGTTGTTTCATTTGCAAATATTTTCTCCCATTCTGAGGGTTGTCTTTTTGTCTTGTTTCTGGTTTCCTTTGCTGTGCAAAGGCTTTTAAGTTTAATTAAGTCCAACTTGTTTATTTTTGGTTTTATTTCTGTTACTCTATGAGGTGGGTCAAAAAAGATCTTGCTGTGGTTTATGTAAAAGAGTGTTTTTCCTCTAAAAGTTTTATAGTGTCTGGTCTTACATTTAGGTCTTTAATCCATTTTGAGTTTATTTTTGTGTATGGTGTTAAGGAGTGTTCTAATTTCATTCTTTTACATGTAGCTGTCCAGTATTCCCAGCACCACTTATTGAAGAAGCTGTCTTTTCTCCATTGTATATTCTTGCCTCCTTTGTCATAAATTAGGTGCCCATATGTGCATGGGTTAATCTCTGGGCAGTCTATTCTGTACCATTGATCTATATTTCTGTTTTTGTGCCAGTACCATACTGTCTTGATTACTGTAGCTTTGTGGTATAGTTTGAAATCAGGGAAGCTGATTCCTCCAACTCTGTTTTTCTTTCTCAAGATTGCTTTGGCTATTCGGGGTCTTTTGTGTTTCCATATGAATTGTAAGATTTTTTGTTCTAATTCTGTGAAGAATGCCATTGGGATTTTGATAGGGATTGCACTGAACCTGTAGATTGCTTTGGGTAGTATAGTCATTTTCACAATATTGATTCTTCCAATCCAAGAACATGGTATATTTCTCCATCTCTTTATGTCATCTTTGATTTCTCTCATCAATGTTTTATAGTTTTCTGAGTACAAGTCTTTCGCTTCCTTAGGCAGGTTTATTCCTAGGTATTTTTTTCTTTTTGTTGCAGTGGTAAATGGGAGTGTTTCCTTAATTTCTCTTTCTGATTTTTCATTGTTGGTGTATAGGAATGCCAGAGATTTCTGTGCATTAATTTTGTATCCTGCAACCTTACCAAATTCATTGATTAGTTCTAATAGTTTTCTGGTGGCATTTTTAGGATTTTCTATGGATAGTATCATGTCATTGGCAAATAGTGACAGTTTTATTTCTTTTCCAATTTGTATTCCTTTTATTTCTTTTTCTTCTCTGATTGCTGTGGCTAAGACTTCCAAAACTATGTTGAATAAGGGTGGCAAGAGTGAACATCCTTGTCTTGTTCCTGATCCTAGTGGAAATGCTTTCAGTTTTTCACCATTGAGTATGATGCTTGCTGTGGGTTTGTCATATATGTCCTTTATTATGTTGAGGTAGGTTTCCTCTATGCCCATTTTCTGGAGAGTTTTTATCATAAACGGGTATTGAATTTTGTCAAAAGATTTTTCTGCATCTATTGAGATGATCATATGGTTTTATTCCTTAATTTGTTAATGTGGTGTATCACATTGATTGATTTGCATATATTGAAGAATCATTGCATCCCTGGGATAAATCCTACTTGATCATGGTGTATGATCCTTTTAATATGCTGTTGGATTCTGTTTGCTAGTATTTTCTTCAGGATTTCTGCATCTATGTTCATCAGTGATGTTGTTCTGTAATTTTCTTTTTTTTGTAGTATCTCTGTCTGGTTTTGGTTTCAGGGTGATGGTGGCTCTGTAGAATGAAGTTGGGAGTGTTTCTCCCTCTGCAATTTTTTGGAAGAGTTTGAGAAGGATTGGTGTTAGCTCTTCTCTAAATGTTTGATAGAATTCACCTGTGAAGCCATCTGGTCCTGGACTTTTGTTTGTTGGAAGATTTTTAATTATGGTTTCAATCTCATTACTTGTGATAGGTCTGTTTATAATTTCTAATTCTTCCTGGTTCAGTCTTGGAAAACTGTATCTTTCCAAGAATTTGTCCATTTCTCCATGGTTGTCCATTTTAGTGGCATATAGTTGTTTGTAGTAGTCTCTTATAATCATTTGTATTTCTGCAGTGTCAGTTGGGAGTTCTTTTTCATTTCTAATTTTATTGATTTGAGTCCTCTCCCTTTTTTTCTGGACGAGTCTGGTTAAGGGTTAATCAATTTTGTTTATCTTCTCAAAGAACCAGCTTTTAGTTTTATTGATCTTTGCTATTGTTTTCTTCATTTTTATTTCATTTATTTCTGCTCTGATCTTTATGATTTCTTTCCTTCTACTGATTGGGTTTTGCTTGTTCTTCTTTCTCTAGTTGTTTTAAGTGTAGGGTTAGATTGTTTATTTGACATTTTTCTTGTTTCTTGAGGTAGGCTTGTATTGCTATAAACTTCCCTCTTAGAACTGTTTTGCTGCATCCCTTAGGTTTTGGGTCATCGTGTTTTCATTGTCATCGTTTCTATGTATTTTTTTATTTCTTCTTTGATATTTTCAGTGATCTTGTGGTTATTTAGTAGTGCACTGTTTAGCCTCCATGCATTTGTGCTTTTTACAGTATTTTTCCTGCTATTGATTTCTAGTCTCATAGCATTGTGGTCAGAAAAGATGCTTGATATGATTTCAATTTTCTTAAATTTTCCAAGGCTTGATTTGTGACCCAAGATATGATCTATCCTGGAAAATGTTCCATGTGCACTTGAGAAGAAAGTATATTCTGTCACTTTTGGGTGGAATGTCCTATAAATATCAATTAAATCCATCTTGTTTAATGTATCATTTAAAGCTTGTGTTTCCTTATTTATTTTCATTTTGGATGATCTGTCCATTGGTGAAAGTGGGGTGTTAAAGTCCCCTACTATGAATGTGTTACTGTCGATTTCCCCTTTTATGGCTGTTAGTATTTACCTTATATATTGAGATGCTCCTATGTTGGGTGCATAAACAGTTATAATTGGTATATCTTCTTCTTGGACTGATCCTTTGATCATTATGTAGTGTCCCTCCTTATCTCTTGTAACAGTCTTTATTTTAAAGTCTATTTTATCTGATACGAGTATTGCTACTCCAGCTTTCTTTTGATTTCCATTTGCATGGAATATCTTTTTCCATCCCTTCACTTTCAATCTGTATGTGTCCCTAGGTCTGAAGTGTGTCTCTTGTAGACAGCATATATATGGGTCTTGTTTTTGTATCCATTCAGCCAGTCTGTGTCTTTTGGTTGGGGCATTTAATCCATATATATTCAAGGTTATTATTGATATGTATGTTGCTATTATCGTTTTCTTAATTGTTTTGGGGTTGTTTTTGTAGGTCCTTTTCTTCTCTTGTGTTTCCCACTTGGAGTATTTTCTTTAGCATTTGTTGTAGAGCTGGTTTGGTGGTACTGACTTCTCTTAGCTTTTGTTTGTCTGTAAAGCTTTTGATTTCTCCATCAAATCTGAATGAAATCCTTGCTGGGTAGAGTAATTTTGGTTGTAGGTTTTTCTCTTTCATCACTTTAAGTATATCCTGCCATTCCCTTCTGGCCTGTAGAGTTTCCACTGAAAAATCAGCTGATAACCTTATGGGGATTCCTTTGTATGTTATTTTTTGTTTTTCCCTTGTTGTTTTTAAAATTTTTTCTTTGAATTTAATTTTTGTTAGTTTGATTAATATGTGTCTAGGTGTGTTTTTCCTAGGGTTTATCCTGTATGGGACTCTCAGTGCTTCCTGGACTTGGGTGATTATTTCCTTTCCCATGTTAGGAAATTTTTCCACTATAATCTCTTCAAATATTTTCTCAGACCCTTTCTTTTTCTCTTCTTCTTCTGGGACCCCTATAATTCAAATGTTGGCGTGTTTAGTGTTGTCCCAGGGGTCTCTGAGATTGTCTTCAATTCTTTTCATTCTGTTTTCTTTATTCTGCTCCTTGGCAGTTATTTCCACTATTGTGTCTTCCAGCTCACTTATTCATTCTTCTGCCTCCATTATTCTGTTATTGATTCCTTCTAGTGTATTTTTCATTACAGTTATTGTGTTGTTCATCTCTGTTTGTTTGTACTTTAGTTCTTCTAGATCTTTGTTAAACATTTCTGGTATATTCTCAATCCATGCTTCCATTCTATTTCTGAGATTCTGGATCACCTTTACTATCATTACTCTGAATTCTTTTTCAGGTAGATTGTCTATTTCCTCTTCATTTATTTGGTCTTCTAGGTTTTTACCTTGCTCCTTCATCTGTGAATCTGTGACGTAGTTTTTTTCTTTTTTTTAATTTTTTAAATTTTTTTAAACATCTTTATTGGGGAATAATTGCTTTACAATGGTGTGTTAGTTTCTGCTTTATAACAAAGTGAATCAGTTAACATATACATATGTTCCCATATCTCTTCCCTCTTGCGTCTCCCTCCCTCCCACCCTCCCTATCCCACCCCTCCAGGCTGTCACAAAGCACCGAGCCAATAACCCTGTGCCATGCGGCTGCTTCCCACTAGCTATCTACCTTACTACGTTTGTTAGTGTGTATATGTCCATGACTCTCTCTCGCCCCGTCACAGCTCACCCTTCCCCCTCCCCATAACCTCAAGTCCATTCTCTAGGAGGTCTGCGTCTTTATTCCTGCCTTACCCCTAGGTTCTTCATGACATTTTTTTTTTTAATTCCATATATATGTGTTAGCATACGGTATTTGTCTTTTTCTTTCTGACTTACTTCACTGTGTATGACAGACTCTAGGTCTATCCATCTCATTACAAATAGCTCAATTTCATTTCTTTTTATGGCTGAGTAATATTCCATTGTATACATGTGCCACATCTTCTTTATCCATTCATCCGATGATGGGCACTTAGGTTGTTTCCATCTCCGGGCTATTGTAAATAGAGCTGCAATGAACATTTTGGTACATGACTCTTTTTGAATTTTGGTTTTCTCAGGGTATATGCCCAGTAGTGGGATTGCTGGGTCATATGGTAGTTCTATTTGTAGTTTTTTAAGGAACCTCCATACTGTTCTCCATAGTGGCTGAACCAATTCACATTCATACCAGCAGTGCAAGAGGGTTCCCTTTTCTCCACACCCTCTCCAGCATTTATTGTTTCTAGATTTTTTGATGATGGCCATTCTGACTGGTGTGAGATGATATCTCATTGTAGTTTTGATTTGCATTTCTCTAATGATTAATGATGTTGAGCATTCTTTCATGTGTTTGTTGGCAGTCTGTATATCTTCTTTGGAGAAATGTCTATTTAGGTCTTCTGCCCATTTTTGGATTGGGTTGTTTGTTTTTTTGTTATTGAGCTGCATGAACTGCTTGTAAATTTTGGATGTGACGTAGTTTTTTGCTGTCTCACTTTTTTTTTTTTTTTTTTTTTTTATGAGTGGAATTGTGTTCCTGTTTTACTGGTTGTTTGGCCTGAGGTTTCTAACACTGGAGTTTGTAGGCTATTGGTTAGAGCTGGATCTTGGTGCTGAGATGAGGAACTCTGTGAGACCTCACTCCAATGAATATTCCCTGGGGCCTGAGGTTCTCTGTTAGTCCAGTGGTTCAGATTCGGAGATCCCACCACAGGGGATTCTACCTGACCCCAGGCTCACAAATCAAGATCCTGTCAGGCATGTGGGGTGGCAAAAAAAAGAACAATAACAAAGTAAAAAATAAAATTAGACTAGGAAACTAACAGATATGTTAGAAAGAATGTAAAAATAAAAATATAGATGAATCAACTGCTGGAAGGTACATCAGTACCACAATAATAAAAAAGAGGAGGAGGGAAAAGAAAAAAAGGAGGGGGGAAAGGCCTTGGTTGTGGAGAGTGGGGCCTAAATAAGGGTGCGGTGAGCAGGGCCAATGCTCAGGACCCACAGGGCTGGAAAAGGCCCTGTGGGGGTTGGGGCTTAGGCTCAAAGAACAGAAGGGGCCCAGGTGTGCCACCTACCCCTGGTCTCAGAGGGCAGGGGACCTCATCATGGAGCCCAGCAGGCTTCCTGGGCTTGAGTGGGTGGTGTAAATACCCTCCTCTTCTCTCCTGCTCCACTGGTCTGGGGTCTGGGAGGGCCCCTCCTGGGAGGGGCCCCCCTGCCTGCCTCTCCTGTTCTCCCTGGCCTCCCTCCTATGCCCTAAAAGACCCACGAGGCCTGGAGAGGGGTTTGGAGGGCAGGAGATCGGCCTGGGAGTTCAGCAGGCTCCTAGTGCCCAAGTGGGCAGGGCAAATGCCTTCCGCTCCTCTCCCACTCCTCCCAGAAGGCCCCTCCCGCCTGCCACTCCTGATATCCTGGGCCTCTTTCCTATGCCCCCAGGACCCACATGGCCTGGAGAGGGCTTTGGATGGGGGGGGACCGGCTTGGGAGTTCAGCAGGCTTCCCGGCCTGAGTGGGCCAGGCGATCGCCCTCCACTCCTCTCTCGATCTTCCTGGAAAGTCCTTCCCACCTGCCTCTCCTGATCTCCCTGGCCTCAGGGACACTGATCTTGTCTGGCCTCTACTTCTTCTACCCCCTCAGTCCTCCTAAGACCTACTGGTTCACTCTGGGGTTCCTCCCATCTCCTTGGGGGTCAGAGTTCCCCACCAGCATCCAGCAGTCACTCTAGTTGTGGGGAGACACTAACTCTGCGTCTTCCCACACCTCCATCTTGACTCCTCCCCCCTCGCTCCCTCACTTTTATTAATTCATTCTTCAAATGTCTAATTTGATTTCGAGTTGTTGTCAAATATTGATTCAGATGATGAACAAGGCAGATGTGTGCCTGCTTATATGGAGTTAGTATTTGAATGGGAAATACAGGAAAACACTGTTAAGAAAACAACTGAATTATTAAAAAATAATTGTAAATTATAATAAGTATTGTGAAAGAAACCAACTGGAAGTAATACCAATAGAGTGGGGGACAACTGTTTTATACCTGAGAAAGACTGGAAGGAACTAGCCATATAAAGAATAGAAGGGAAGGGCATTCCAGAAGGAAGGAACAGCATGTGCAAAGACAAGTGATAAGGTAGGAGATGGGTCAAGCCAGGTCACACAGGCCCTTACAGGCAATAATAAGGAGTTTACATTTTATCCCACAAAAGGGAAGACATTAAAGGATTTGTTTGAGCAGAAAAACTACATGATATCATTTATATGTTAGGATTGCTCTGGCCTCTATGTGAAGAATGTTGGGGAGAGGAAAGGTCAAGAATAGCAGCATGGAGATAGGAGACTACGGTCATAGTTTAGTCTTAGCCTTGGCTTGGGGCAGGGGAGATGGAGGAAAGGGAACTGACTCAAACAGTCTATGTCTCCATCTATGTATTAGGATTGTTAGAATTTGTGGAGGGCTTAAATGTCTAGTGGGCAGTTGGATATGTGAGTCTGGAGCTCAAAGGAGAGGTCTGAGCTGAGATATAAATTTGGGAGTTGCTGACTTTTATATATTACAGCATTTAAAGCCACATTAAGGAGAAGATCAGCTAGGAAATGTGTGTGGAGAGAAGAGAAGAGAAGAGCCTAGAGAAATGCAATGCTTTAGAGCTCAGGTAAAGAGCAGCCAAGGAGATTAAGAAGGAGTAATTAACAAGGCAAAGGAAATCTTGGAGAGTATAGAAACCAAGAGATGAAAGAGTGTTTAAAGGAGAGAATTATCAACTGAGCTGAATGCTGGCAAGAGGTCCAGTAAGATGAAGACAGAGTGGGTGTTTGTTGGACAACATGGAGAAATAGTTGGTGACCATGATAAGAGCCATTCCAGTGGAGTGGTGGGGTTGGATTTGGTGATGCTGTGTTGGGATGATATTAGAATGGGTTGAAGAGAACATGGCAATGAATAAGTTGATATTGTATGTATAGACATCTCTTTTGAGAAATTTAGTTCTGATGAGGTCATGGAAAAAGGAGGGCTTTCAAAAGATGGATTTCAAGTGAGCATGTTTCATGTGATGGAAATGTTCCTCCAGAGGGGTAATAAGGGAAAAACAAAGTCCTTGATCCAGAGCATAGGGGAAGGATTGTTTTTGAGAGAAGCAGGAAAACTTCTTTTGTTAACAGGAAGGAGGATGGACTTTGGTATATTGTAAGGCCTGTGGCTGTCAATTTGTCTATTTTTTTGTCGATGAAGAATGAGTCAAGACTTTCAGGTGAGGATATGGATAGAGCAGGGAGCATGGACAATTTGAAAGAAAGCAGAAGGTATAAAATGATCAAATCAGATGGTGGGAAGCAGGTCTACAAGAAAAATAACATAGGATCGCTAGCCTTTCGTAAGAGCACATTTGAGCTCATAAACTTCAAGTGAGGCCTGCCCATTAGAATACAGGTTCCAGAAAGCAAGTGCCTTTTCTGTCTCCTTTACATGGTCTCCATGGTACCTGAATGGCCTAGTAAGTAGTAGATGCTAAAGAAATATTTATTAAATGGATGAATGAGTAAATGAACTCCGTTATTAACTTACCCTAGCAATATACAGCGGCTCAGGTAAGGCACTGAAAAGACAGAAGGTAAAACTCAGAGGACTAGGGTTTTCCCAGGCCAGGATGACAGACAGACAGCCAGCAGCCAGGGAGTTGAGGACATTAGCAAGGGAGTGGTTATGATAATGGGTCATAGAATCAAGGATGGATGAGAACAAAAGGAATGCTAATGGATAATTAGCTAATGGATAGTGAGAAAGTGGTTTTGAGGTCATTAAGAGGTCAGAAGGAGTTCTTGAGAAAATCTTCTACAAGAGTAAAGGTCATAATTAGCGAGTGGCAGGTTTGAAACTGGGTTTTGGGAAGAAGGGCAGATGCCGGCAATGGCATAGTTCAGTGCATAACAATGACAGGGGTCCAGGTAAAGCAGAAAAAAGGTCACCAACATTGAGGTGGTCAAAGAGCTGACTGTCCCTATTTATTTTCTCTTTAGTATCATTTAATACATCCTGCTTATTATCCTGGCCCATGTGGAAAAGCAGGTGAAACTTACGATGAATTCAGGAAAACATAAATATGAATTTCTTACCCTTTTTATCCCTAACAAATACATATAACCAAGCCTGACGTTCATGGATATAAGGAAATTAATATGGTCATTTGGGGAGCCAGAACATACTATGCAGGGATTTGGTCAACAGTCACACATAATCGAATCATGTGGAATATAAGATGTCAGAGGAAAGGCTTAACTAAGCATAAATACATTGTTAAGCCCACTGAACTGTGGTTGTTGAATTGTAAATGTTGAAAATCTGAATAGTATATTGTTTTGCCAAATATGGAGCAATGATGTTAGGCCTCAGCTAGTCTAAGGTGGATTGTCACAGCTGTTATCAAATTTTTTTTAAAATTTGAAATGTTTAGAGTTCGTGGAGAAGGTGATAAGAAAATAATAAAGGAAGTTTATAGATTTAAGAATAGAGGGGGCTATGCCTTGCTTCCTTTTTCATTGCCCTGGGAAGGTGCAAGCTGTCCCATGTTATTAGAACATGAAAGAGCAGGGATCAGACATCCACATGGGGTGCCCAGGCAGAGGGGCATGAGGCACAAGTCTGGATGAGGCACCCTGGATGGTTTGTGGGAACAGTAAAATGTCATTTTCCCATAAGGCCACCAGTAGTATGGACATAGCTGAGAAAAGGCCCGTATACTCGGAAGGGCCTTTGGGGTGTGTGGACCTGTCAATAGATGTCCCATAGACATCAGGACTACAGGAATCTAGGTACCTAGCCAAGTTACAACTTGAAAAATGCCAGCATGTCTTTATCATGACCAAGTTCAGAAGTCCCCCTTCATATCTGGACACTAAAGACTCTCAGAGGACCAGGGAATGGAGAAAACCCTAAATTAGTGTAGAAAACCTTGAATGGCTGAGACAACTCTAGTTTGATTGAGGTGATTTTTTTTCACTGTCAAGTTGGAGCTTGAAATAGAGGTTAAGCTGTCATAATGAAAAACAAACTTGCATTTCTTGCACATTTGAGTATATGGATTGAAAAATTTATGCTTATTACATAAAAGATAATGTTTATGATATTGGTATGGCTGCTAACAAAGGCCCAAATAACAGTAGCTTAAAGAAGATATAAATTCACTTTTCTCTCGTGAAGCAGTCTGAACATAAGCAGTACAGGCCTGATGGGGTGACTTCACAATATTGGGTATCCAGGTTCCTCCCGTCTTATTGTTCTGCCATCCTCAGTGCACTTTTTCCAAATTATAGTCTAAGATGAATGCTGTGGTTCTCATCATCATAACCACCTTCTGGCCAGTGGGAAGGGGAATAATGTGGAGGGCACAGCCTGTAAGTTGCAAGTATCCCTTTTTCTCTTACCCCATTGACCAGAACATAGTCATATGGCACAGATAGCTGCAAGGGAGGCTGAGAAATGTACACTTGAGCTGGTCAGCCATTCATCAAGCTAAACTTTGGGGAGAAATATTAACTAAAGGACAAAAGAGAGAACATATTTTGGGAGACAACCAGCCACTTTTGGTGCTCAGTGTTATGGATGCCTTGGGGAATTGGTTGAGGTATTGAAAAAGAAGCATGGAGGGCATGAGAGATCCTTTGGGAATGAGAGCTGATTTAAGCTACTAACCCAAGGGTGGGCCCTCCATCCCCTGGGCCATTTAATTTCTGACTTCTTGAATGAGCTCATGTCTGGCCCCATCCTAATGACTTCTTTGCGTTAATGCTAACTGCTGGAAGCACGACAAGGCTGCTCTTAAGTTTATGTGTTTAAGTTATATTTTGGTAGCTTCTGGATAATGGATACATTTTATTTATATTGTTAATGATATCATAAAGCAGTAACTTACAATTGTATACCTATGTGTATATTTTTGGTCACTTGTTTACATCTGTGATTTGATTTGATCCTCAAAGACTTATGATAAATAAGTACTAAGATACTAGATGTTTACAACTTTCCCTGTCTTCTCAGGTTTCAAATCTATCTGCACGTTCCAATTTTACTATTTCTCCAGTTATGACCTTTGGGGCTTCCTGTAGGTGCCTCTGTTCATTTTACCCAGGATTCCTTTGTTTTCCTTCCTTTCATTTTTTTCCTTAGTTCTAGACTATTTCCTATGGGTCCTTTCTGAAGTCGTCTGAACATATGAAGTTTATTTTCTGTGCTTTTTCCTTTTCTTGGTTTCCCCACTGTTCTCACTTCCCATCCTTCTCACCCTGGTGTCTTTCGAATGTGGCCATTTCTCTGAAGCAGGTCCTACACGAGTCCTTCCCTCTATAGGAGATAGCATCTCTCTTTTGTTCTGTGCCTCTTGTTTACCACAATCATTTTCTCTTGTTTTTCTTGGCCTTCTCCTCTACTTTCCAAATACAGTCTTTATTTCTACCCACATCTCCCTTCTGAAGCACCTTTAACTGCCACTCTTTCTTTTGCTATCTAGGAAGTGTCCCTATATCTTTTAGGTGTCCATAACCAGATGTAATTATTTGATTTATTCATTCTTGCTTGCTTCTCGAAGGTGGTCCAGGGTGTACCTGCCTCTTAACTGTAATCTGGGCTTGATCTGGGACTCTGTGCATGGCATAGTTTCTCAGCTGTCCTGCTAGCAGCCTTATTTTTCTACTCTGAGTGCCCCATGACTTCTCTTCACAACAGCCACCCACTGCCTTCCACGTCTAGAGCTGCTTTTCAGAGCTGGTGAAACTTAGCTGATAGCTTCTCTTTTGACAGTGCTCCCCTACAATTTCACTTCCAGCCTACTGGTCCGCTCACTCGCTCACCCTTTATCTGATGAGAGCAGCATTCTCCTTCTTCTGGACCACTGTTTTCTGGTCTTCAGAGCACTGGGGCTGTCTTCCTTCTGTGGGATAGACTGTACTTTAAATCTTCAGATTTCAGTGAGTCAGAAATTCCAAGCATCTGGGACCTGTACCAAGTAATGTCAAAGCATTCACCACTCTGCCTCTGCCCACTGCCTGAACTATTCTGGGCCCCAGAACTGATGTAGCTAACTGTCTTGGAGAGACAGTTTGCAATGCTGAACAGTGAAATGTCTGCAGACCTAACTGGGCTATTCTTTCACAGTCAAGAATGAGTGGGATCCTGACCTTTTTATTATTTTCCTCACGGCAGAAATGTGGATCCAGGACTATCTTCAGTCACTCTGCACTTACATGGTTTTGGATATTGTGGGACACTTTTCCATTTATTCTTTCTTTAAAATAGTATTTTAATTTTAGAAATACATTTATTTATTTATGGCTGTGCTGGGTCTTCGCTGCTGTGCACGGGCTTTCTCTAGTTGCGGTGAACGGGGGACTACTCTTCATTGTGGTGCGCGGGTTTCTAATTGTGGTGGCTTCTCTTATTGCCAAACACGGGCTCTATGCACATGGGCTTCAGTAGTTGCCGCACACGGGCTCAGTAGTTGTGGCTTGACGGCTCTAGAGCACAGTTGCTGTAGTGCACAGGCTTAATTGGGCTGCGGCAGGTGGGATCTTCCCAGACCAGGGATCGAACCCGTGTCCCCTGAGTTGGCAGGTGGATTCTTAACCACTACTTCACGAGGGAAGTCCCTATTTATTCTTTTACAGAAACATAAAAAGTATGCAGGAATTCATAAGCAGAGAAAAACTTCAAGTAAGGGATATTTAGACAATACTATTTCCTCCCCTTGTTGAATGTATGTGGTCCATTTTCTGGGAAAAGCTGTTGTGATTTTAGTGATTGCTTAGAGAATAACAGCTAATGATCAGTCTGCCAATCCTCTCTGTTTCCTATCAGAAGAAAAAGTGTCAGGATGGGTGGGGTTCCAGTTCTGGTAGAGAAATATCCGGAGAGCTCCCACAATAGCCATCATGTCACTTGTTCATATATTTATTTGGTCAACTATTTAGCTGTATTGTCCTTATCTGTTTACAACTGTGCCTCCCTCACTGGACTGTGAGTTGCTCAAAAGCAGTGCTATTGTCTTATTCTCAGTGAATGGCAGTCTTTGGAATTCAACAAGTTTTTATTTAATGAATGAACAGATAGGTAAGCAAGTGAGGAAATGAGTCAAAAGAGGTAATAAGCTGCATGGTCATGGGCTGTGTGTTAAACTGTCTGGGCCTCACTTATTTCACCTGTAAATTAAGGATGTTAGCAGAGCAGAAGGGAGTAAAGAGGGTTGGATGTGGTATTGGGTACCTCTGAGAAGGGATCTTTTGCCTGGTAAAGGGTAGAGGAGTGAGTGAATGGGTGCTCCAAAGGCTGGGAGGATCTTTCCTTCACACTGAGTGAGCAGGAAAGACAAGTCATAGAGTACCCGGCACCCCTCATTGTGTGGTGAGAGAAGAAGAATTGAAATGCGGACAGCTGTGTCCAAACAGAGAGGGCCTGACAAAGCTATCAGGTTTGTTATCGTCTGAGACTGGCAGAGGAGAACATCTAAACATTTCCCACATACCTGCTGACAGAGCCAGAGAAAGAACTGAAGGAGGCCCCAGGATGTGGGGAAGCCTCTCACTGGGATGAAGCACGGCTGATGTGGAGAGTGTGGCTGACCAGGGACCATCAAGGCTGTGCATGGCTCTGCACAAGTCAGTGGGGGATGTGTGCCGATCAGTGACTAGAGGGATCCAGGACGCTCTAGTAGATGTCAGGGCAGACAGGTTAGACCGTGACCAAAGGCCATTTCCCATGTTCTGATGCCGAGTATCACAGTCCTTGCTCTTTCTTTGTCCTTGGAACATAACTGCTACCCCAGGGATAAGGGTTAAGAAAACCCTGACTTGATTGATTTTACCCAGAATTGCCTGATTAAAGTTTCTGCCAAAAGATGGAATGGAAAGTTTGAGATAGAAAATCAGGTCATATATAGAAAATAAAGTTACATTTTGGCATAGTTGAGTTTTGTGGATTGAGATTCTGTGCCTCCTGCGTACATGAGATGCTAATGCAGCCAGGAGCACCGAGCACTAACCGGTGGTAGAGACTCCAGGTAGTGACTTAGAAATGCAGGGGCGAGAACGGGGATTTATCTTGGCTGTGGTTCTCCAAGCATGGAGTTTTGGGTTTCATTTCAGGATTCTGATAATGTCCCTTCAGCCAACCCGTAATCAGGATTTTATTTTTCTTTCTTGTTCTCATTTATAATGTCCATAATTTCCATATATTTGCATTTTAATTTTTCTAACTGAAAGAATTGAATAAATATGCCATCTCTGCATACCACTGGAGCAGAAACACATCAAACTCCAGTGGTATGAATAAAGGTCAATGTTGACATATTCCTTACTTTAGCCCCAAATTATTTGCTAAGCTATGGGTGTACCTTTCCTTTTCGGCACATGAATCAAGTAATTCCATTCCATTTTCGTTTTTCCTTACATTGCTGAAAGATTCTAGACAAGCAGTCTAGGCCAGGTCCTTCACTTTGCAAATGAAGAAATGGGGCTGCAGAATTGACTTCTCTAAGACCACAAGTAATGGTTAGTTACAGATAGAGGCAGTTTTAGAACCCGGGTCCTGTGATGCCAGTGCTTTTCCTATGTCCTATCTCACCCATCCCTCCAATTTGGGAGGCGCCTTCCTATCTTTTAGAAGCTAATTTTTAGAACATATCTATGGTGGAAGCATTAAAGCCTTGGCTTTTTATTGTAGTTCAAAAAATGTAACAGTTAAACATTTTGACTGTATGAAGGTACAAGTGCAGCTAATGGAGGCTGGGGTATGTTGAAGGTGAGGAAAGGTAGAGAATGCGGACACATTTTTTCATGTTCAAAGTGAGGCTCAAGGGCTAATGTCTAAAGTTAAAGGAATGATAAGGTTTAAATGTGCAAGGTAACAAACTCTTAATAACTATTAAAAGAATCCCTATCTATCTATCTACCTAATCTGTCTGTCTCTGTATCTATATCTCTATCTGTCCATCTATCTCTATTTCTATCTCTGTCTCTACATCTATATCTGTATATCCTTGCAGCCTACTTTAAAAAGTAGGAAAAATAATAAATAAGAAAAATTTCATTTTCTAAATTGTGTAGTTAATAGTTTAATAATGTTGATAAATCAAGAAGAGTGGGGTAGCATATTGCCTAGAGTTATGGAAGTAAACACTATATAGGCAATGGAACTAAAGGCAGGAACAGGATGGGAGGCGGAGAAAGCCGTGATTGGGAGGGGGCTGGTGGGGGTTTTGGCTTTTCAGCATTAACACTGCCATATTATTTTGTAGATTTCCATATACATGTATTGCTTTGACAAAAAGTATATGTATTTTATATTTTGATTGGTATTTGCCAACATAGCCTTTGAAAAGACTGAACAATTTATACTTCACCAACAGAGTAGAATAGTTTTTCCCCTACATACTCGCACCAAAAATGCGCATTGGTTATTTGCTATTCACTGATACTTGCTACTACATGCTTACTTTTTATGTCTTTTCTGTGCATATGAAGTAAATGAGTATTTTTGAATGCTTGGAGTTTGTTAATTATGATGTTTAACTCTCCTGCATCTTTACTAATATTATGTTTGATTAAACTATGAATCACTGAGAGAGGTGTTAAAACATTGAACTATCAATGTGGATTTGTTAATGTGACCTCACAAGTCTGGCAGCAATTCCTTCGTATATTTAGATGTTATGCTATTAGGCGAACACAAATATAGAATTGTGATATTTTCCTTGTGACCTTCTTGTTCTATCATTGTATGGTGACTCTCTTTATTCATAGTAAGTCAGGTTGCCTTTGGCTTAAGCAGTTAGGAATCTTATTACCTTTTATAGAAAGAAGTCCCCAAAAAAGAGAGGTAGAGGGATGAAGGAGTGGTAGCCATGAGAATGTGCCTTGCAGACTTCTAACTACAGGGAGCATGATCAACCAAGAACCTTGGTTACCGTTCTCTGAAAATCATTGCTGTGCTTTCATGGAAGCCGTGGTTCGCCCAGGCTGCTCCCCACCAATGACTGAGTGTGGCATTGAGACTTAGGCAGGCCCATTCCTGGGAGACACAGGACTCCTCTGACAGCTGGCTTTGGCTTGTGGACCCCCAGACAGTCTTGGACACTTCCATCAAATCTTTCTTCCCTCAGGAGTCAGACTTGCATTGCAATTGGATGGCTCTTCCAGCCTTTCCCAACTCCCTCCCATTTCCTCTCATTTCCTTAATAAAATCCTTGCATGTTTAATCCTGTCTTGGTATCTCCTTTTCAGAGGACCTGTTTCAGCACAACAGGGCTGCTTATTTATTGAATTAGAAGCTTGATGATTTCATCAATGTACCTGATTCCCTTTATTTCTCACTCTTTCATCCTCAGTGTGTTGTTCTGCTCTCAGGACAGCTCCCTTTATGGTCACTGCAGGCAGCATATTCAGACATAACAATATCCAGAAGGAGGAAGGGATCACATTTTCCAGTGATCTCTTTAATCCTGAGAAAATCTTTCCTAGAAACCCTCCAGAAGCTTTTTTTTTTTTCTTTTTCTTCTCATTGGCCAGAGAGGGGGTGATGTGTTTGCTTCTCAATTACTGGCAAGTGAAAAAGATCTCAATGATTGACAGACACAAATTAATGTTAACACCTGAGTTGGAGATGAGGTCACATCCCTCTAAGTCGTACGGTAGAGAGAGGGTAACTGAACAAAAGTAGGGTTCTATTATGATGGAAGAAAGGAAAAATGGATATTGGGGAGGCTAACAACTGTCCGCTATACTTAATAACACTTTTATCTTTAGAATCTATTTCATCAGATATCAATGTCACCTTTCTTTTGGTTAGTTTTTGCTGGTATATCTTTTTCTGTTTCTTTACTCTTAACATTGCTGTATCATTTTATTTTAGTTGTCTCTGTGTAGACAGCCTATGACTATATTTTGGTTTTGTTTCATTTCCCCCGCCCCCCGGTCTGAAAGTCTTTTACTTTTAGTTAGTATGATTAGTACATTTACACTTATCAGAATTATTGATATAATTGGATTTATTTCTGCCATCTGATTTTTCTACTTTCTTTTTTTAAATCAAAAAAATGTATTTACTTATTTATTTATTTATTTATTTAGGCTGCATGCAGGTTTCCTCTAGTTGCTGCAAGCAGGGGCTACTCTTCATGGTGGTGCACAGGCTTCACATTGTGGTGGCTGCTCTTGTTGTGGAGCATGGGCTCTAGGTGTGCGGGCTTCAGTAGTTGTGGCATGAGGGCTCAGGAGTTGTGGCTTGTGGGCTCCAGAGTGCAGGCTCAGTAGCTGTGGCGCATGGGCTTAGTTGATCCTCGGCATGTGAGATCTTCCCGGACCAGGGATCAAACCCATGTCCCTTGCACTGGTAGGCGAATTCTTAACCACTGTGCCACTGGGGAAGTCCTACTTTTTCTTTTTTTCTTTCTACTTTTTATTTATTGTGCTTTTTTCCCCTTTTTTGTATGCCACCCTTTTTCTGGCCTTTAAGAAAAAGCTTTTTATTAAAAAAAAGTCAAGTATATATAAAAGTAGAAAAATAGTATGATAAACTTCCATATTCTTCCATGTAGGTGTGACAGTTATCAATGTTTTGCCACATATATGTTGTTTAATCCTTTTTTCTCTTTTTGTTGTAGATTTTAAAGCAAATCACAGATATCATAGTATTTCACCCTAAATATTTAAGCGTGACTGGTTGAGTTCTCTTTATTTTCCCTTTTCGCTCTAATTCTTTAAAATTATATTCATATTCTATTTGTTTTAAACATGCATAGTTAGTCAATATAGCCACTATTCTCCCAAAAAAAGCACAGGCTTTAGAATTAACTTCCCCCCTTATACATTACTCTTGTCTAGTGGTTTAGTTCTATCTTGGTGTATTAGTTAGGCTAGGCTCAGCTATACTGTGATAAATAAATCCTGAAATCTCAGTTGTTTAAAATAAAGGTGTTTTCTTGCTTACAGCCCAGTCTCATATGGATTGGGAAACTCTACTCCAAGCAGACATCAGGGAATCAGCCTGCTTCCACCTTGTAGCTATGGCATTCAAATATTTGATTTCTGAAGTTCTGGTGAAGGAAAAAAGAACTAGAGGATTTGGGGGGGTGATTTTAAGGCCTAGCACCTTAGAATCCACCCACCTTCCATTTCATTGGCTCTAAGTCAATTAAATAGACTCCAGGCTATTTAAGATGGTCGCTAAGAAATGCAGTCCTTATATTTTTAGAAAAAAGTCTGTATAGCATATCCACTCTTACTTTAACTCTTTTTCTTAAAATTGCTTCATTTTCTCACTACTTCTATGAGCATCTTGAGCTGCCATAAAAAATATAATAGGCTGGGTGGCTTAAACAAACATTTATTTCTAATAGTTCTGGAGGCTGGGACATCCAGAATCAGGGTGCCGATAAGGTTTCATTCTGAAGCCTCTTCTCTTGGCCTATAGGTGATCACCATTTCACTGTGTGTTCACATGGCCTTTCTTTAGCATGTGAGTAGAGAGAGAAGCATTTTGGTTTCTCTTCCTCATCTTTTAAGGGTCCCACCGTTAAATGGCCTCATTTAACTTTGATCATCTCCTTATAGAACCTATTTCCAAATACAATCACATTGCAGGTTTGGGCTTCATCATCTGAATTTTGGGGTCCACAATATAGTCCATAGTACCTCTGCTGCTTGGAGCAGGAACGTGACCAAAAATCCAGTCAAATCCCTTTTTAGGGATTTATACAGATATTGATGGAGGAAGAATGGTCTCTGCACCAGACATAGGGATACATAAAATTGGATCTGCTGGGGGTCACTGTTACCACCACATGGGTAAGGCCTGATTGAAAGAAGTCAACTGAGTAAAAAATTGAATGGGAAGGAATGGAAAGACAGATAAAATCCCGACAACATCATTAGAAACTTTGAATTTAGTTGTCACTGAAGTTAGATTTAATATCTGTATTTCTCAGTTATGTTAGTATGTTTCATGTTTTTACTTAGAATCTCTGACACTTGCAATGGCAGGATCCTGAAAATACAGTGGTGCCAAATAGAGACTGGTAATATAGGTAAATGCAAGCCCAGAGAGTCAGATAATTTACTGGTTGATACTTTGTTGAGTCGCATGACATGATGTTATTAACTTACTGTCTGCTGTTGATGCCTCAGGATTTCCTCTATAACAGTAAACCATAACTGAACTCGACCATAGCATTCTACACTGCAGTGGATTAGGTACCTGCTGAAAAAGAGAATTAGGGAATTGGGCTTGGGAGAAATGTTAAAAACTTTGGTTTTTTTTTTTTTTTTTGGCTGGATCCCCCATTCTATATCTACTGTGAGTGAGGAAGCCTTTGACTGAATCAGAAAATCCTGACTCAAAATGATTAATCAATAAGAAAATTTATTACCTCCTATATTTGCTTCAGGTGTAGTATAAAGCAGTGGCTCGGTAATGTCACCAAGGGCCTAGGTTCTTCTGTCTCTCCATTTTGCTGGTTTTAGTGTTGGCTTCATCCCAAGACTAGTTCTGACATTACCTCAAGGTAGCCTTCAGTGTTACAGGGACTACCTACTTGCCTTTCCATGTCCACCTGCCTACCCTGGACCAATAACAGTGGTGAGGGAAACACCATTCTCTTTTTGATTTAGATTAATCAGAAGCCGAGTTTCGTGCGCCTGAGGATACATCATGACTGGTCTCAGTGTTGGGTCTCTGAGTCCCCCAGCTCTCCCTTAAAGCATAGTGGAAAGGAGTGGATAGTTGTATAAAATTGAGGTTCTGTTATTAAGGAAAAAGAAGACAATGAATGTTGGATTGACATCAGCACTGTCTACTATCAATACATACTGTGTCATAGCAATGAAAGAGAAGAGCTGGATTTACCTATGAATTCAAAGGAGGGGCTTCATATTACCTTGTTACCAAGGTCTTTTTTCTATGAGTGGTAGTACATCACTCTGATAGTTCCCATGGCAACATGAAATTCAGGTGAGTCCTCACAACTTGTATATAGCAGAGGAAGAACATAATGCCAAATTTGTTAGTTTGTTAGTGAATATCTTAAGTCTCAGATCTTAATTTGGGGACCCAGAATAGATTGCACAAGAGCTAATGATACTGTATAAAGGGGAACATTTAAGCCAGTCTTTGAATGACATTGGAAATGTGAGGCAGTTTTGGAACTTATGGAATAGTGGGGGAAACATTGCAAGACATCCTGGTTGGATAGACCTAGAGATCTGTGGGGAAAATTTTAGGAAGTCACTTAAGATAGTATAAAAATTGAACAGTTTATATATTAATTGCATGAGTAGAAAAATAAATCAGAAGAAGAAGTGCAGTGTTTACTGGTTACCTGAACCACAATGTACTTGTAGTTGTGGGCATCCCGTCCCCCAGATTAGAGAAAGTGTTAGATTCATAATGAGTATGAAGCAGCTGTTCCATCAAGCTGTTTTCCAAATGGGCTTTTTCACCATTATTGTTGTTGTTATAGAGAGAAGTGATTTTAGTGTGAATGTGAAAATGAATTAATGTTGCCTGTCAGGAAACAAAACCAGTGCCAGGAGATCAGCTTATGCATAGCTGAAATATTGAAAAAGAAAACTCTGGGAAATGAGAGAGCTAAAAAGACAATGATCCCAAATTCATACTAGTCTTGGAACATGGAAGTCAATGTTCCACTTTAGAGATGAAAACAGCTTCGGATAAGGCACTTTGGTCACTATATCCAGGCAAACTGCTCCCAACCTGAATACCAGATAAAAATATCAATTCCTTGACTATCTGAGTTAATCTGGGGTAGGGTTGCCATATTTAGCAAATAAAAATACAGGATGTCTACCTAAATTTTAATTAATTGGGGGTTAAGTATGTCCTAAATATTGCATGGGGCATGGTTAACACTAAGAATTACTCACTGTTTATCTGAAATTCAAATTTAACTGGACGTCCTGTGGTAACTCTAATCTGGGATAATTGATAACATTACATTCTGGGAATCAAGATAATATTATGGTTGCTTTTGAACTCTTCCCTGAAATGCCAACACCAGACTCTTACTAATCCTTCATGGCAGATTATATTATATATCCCATCCCACATTGTCTTCTGACAATGTGACATTTACACTCCTCTTTTGAGAAGTGGGGTCTGGGTGGACTTTGTAACTGCCTTGACCAATAGAGTGTGGTGGAAGTAACACTATTTGATTCCTAAGCCTGGATTATTAATGGTAGGATAACTTCCAGTAAGCTCTCTTTCTCTCAGTACATGTACCATGGGAGCTCTGAGCTGGATGTAAGAGTTTTGGCTACTCTAAAGCCACCAGGCTGGAGAGAGCATGTGGAGAGGCCACATAGAGACAGAGAAGATGCCTGAGGAGCCTTGGTGTTCCAGCCTTCAGCTATCACATCTCTGTTTAGATAATCCCAGCTTTGAGATGACCCCAGTTTCAACCACTATTTGACTGAAACCTCACTTAAGAGGGAGCTGAACTGCCCAGCCAAGCCACTCCCAAATTTTTGACCTAAGGAAACATGAGAGTTAATAAATGATTATTGTTTTAAGCCACTATATTTTGGGTTGATTAGTTACACAGCCACAGATAACTAATATATATTGTTTTTTTGGGAAGAGGAATGATAACCGCTTTCTAGGTTAACTTCTTTCATAATTGTCTTTTAAAATAAGTTGCTTTGTTTTTAGGGATGTGGACATAGTAATATGCCCAAATCTTTATTTAAGTCAGGTTCTGAAGGATTTACTGTTACTGTCTCTTCAGCTACCTTTTTGAAAGTTCAAACAAATGGAGTTAGTGCTACAGGAAAATTGAATTGTCCATGGGGAAAAAGAACCCCCAAACAAAAAACTTAGTCCCAGTATTGTATAACAAAATAAGCACTGATATAGGAGACCTAGGTTGTCTTGGCTTTGACACTAAGTAGCTTCTGGACTTTGAGCAAATTACTTATTCTCTAAAACTCAGTTCTTGTATCTGTAAAATGAAGGCATGATTCTAGATACAAGTGATGGCAAGTACACAGCATGCAAGCTACCATTTTCCCTAGCAGGCATCCCTAATTAATTGTAGCAGTCTTTCCACAGGAAATGACCTTAGAGTTCTTCTCAAAGCGGAACTCCAAGCAGTCAGGAGTAGTCAATCACAGTTGGCAACAATGACAAAATCACTTTTTGCCTTCCCAGACCTTGAACATGTCTACTGTTACTTCCAGCATTAAAATTTAATATCTCTATAAGTTTTTAAAGAGTTGCTGAAGTGATTGCAGAAGTCATGTTGGAAATATCTGAAGACTCAAAGAGCAACATTAATTGATTATGCATTGAGTGTGACAAAGCTATATATGTATTGTGATGGATAGAGTGACGAAAAAGACAAGTTTCTCAAAGAAAGAAAAGGAGAGACACAAATAACTCTAATTAAGATAGTTCTATCACCCTGATTCAAATTAGACTGATTTTGCCCAGATGGTTAGGTGAGACCATCTTATACTTGTATCTTCCTATCCTCCCAAAAGCAGTATAGAACAACCAGAACACAAGGCCTCAGCTGTGGCCTTGAGGACAATGTAAGAAAAGAGGTAGTGATGTGTCTCAGGAGTACTTTGTTCACTTAAAATTTTTTTATTTAACTGATCTATTTGTTGTCTATCTTTTTATTTATTCCGATTTTTATTGGAGTACAGTTGATTTACAATGTTGTGTTAGTTTCTGCTGTACAGCAACGTGAATCAGTTATATATATATATATATATATATATATATATATACATATATTCACTCTATTTTATGTTTTTATTATTTTTATAAATTTATTTATTTATTTATTTTGGCTGTGTTGGGTCCATGGCTGCCTGGGCTTTCTCTAGTTTTGGTGAGCAGGGGCTACTCTTCGTTGCAGTGCGTGGGCTTCTCATTGCGGTGGCTTCTCTTGTGGCAGAGCATGGGCTCTAGGCATGCGGGCTTCAGTAGTTGTGGCACACAGGCTCAGTAGTTGTGGCACACAGGCTTAGTTGCTCCACAGCATGTGGGATCTTCCTGGACCAGGGATCAAATCCATGTCCTCTGCATTGGCAGGCATATTCTTAACCACTGCACAATCAGGGAAGTCCCCACTCTTTTTTAGATTCTTTTCCCATATAGGTCTTTACAGAGTATTCAGTAGAGTTCTCTGTGCTATACAGAAAACTTATTAGTTATCTATTTTATATATAGTAGTGTATATATGTCAATTTTGATTCCAAGTGTATCTAAAGGATCCAGCTGTATAACAGCTCCACATGCAACTCCAATTCTGGAAGAATTCATGAGTCAGCTCCTCTCAGCTCCCTACACCTGGGCTTATTTCCTAAGAATTCATACTCCTCTGTAGTACTGACGACAGCTCCCATCTCTCACTCTTTCCTTACAGGGTTCTCTGCTTTTAATTTAGACCTTCTTTCAACTGTATTACTATCTGCTTATTTCTCCACCCTAGGCTTGGAAATCTCCCTTGAAGGCCACCACCAACCCCCCTTTCACATGCCTCTTATTTGATCATTAGCCATTTCTTATCTTTCCCTATCCTGGACCAAGTTTTCAAAAATTTTCTCCAAGCATGTGGTTAGAATTTTTTTTTTCTAAATTAGGTGAGGTTTCAATTTTTGTTTCTGTGTAACATGTTTTTGACCATTTTATATATTTTAAATGTACATATTCAGGTGCAAAACTTCCATATAATTTTTTGAATCCTTGAACTATATAGCTCAGGACTCCCATTTTAATATTATCCACACTGTCACATATTAAATCCTGACCTCTTTGCATAGACTACCCCATATCTGAACCAAATAATAAAGTAACTGATCTCAGAAAGTAAAGGAGAAAGTCTCATTTCCAGCTAGGAGAATTGGAGAAGGAACTCTAGAGGAGGTAACATCCTTGACCTTGAAGGACAGATAGGAAATCAGGAGGCAGAAGTATAATAGGGTGGAAATGGGGGAACATTCCAGACTGAGGAAAAATCAGGAGCAAGGCATGAAGACAGAAAGATAGAAGCATGAAGTGTAGTTTTGCCTGCAGTGCAGTTGTCATTAGAGTAGAAGAGAGACGGTGGAAAGACCATCTTTCAGAGGCCCTTGGTATCTGTGGATTGGTTGATTAAGTAATTGAAGGCTAGTCCTGCTTCACTTAATTTTGGGGAGTAGGTGATATATTTGCATGTGGTCTCTAGTACTTAGTCTCTGCTCTATTTTGAAAATTAAGGTTTGGAAAAGATGGCTCTCTTGTCTATGTCTCCAGCCTTTTCTGTGGGAGAGAAATGTGGCAAAGGCAGAATTCTTTCTTTTCCCACTATAGACATCCCCTAAGCCTCTAACTGTTGATCCTTCTTGTATACGCTTAAACACAAATGTATAAATTGGGCTTCCTAGGAGCCGCTAGAGAAGTAACACAGATTTCTTTCACAAAGAACTTTGTCTAGCAGTCATTCTCCCTTTATCCATCCATTCAGGAACTGTTTGTTGAACATCTACTGGGTATGAGGTAGTGAACTGGCTATTAGATGTAGATTAGTATAAAATATAGAATATCCTTTAGGGGATGAATTCCTGAGGAGCAAAGGTTAGGCATAATTCGTCAGGAGAAACTGACATGCAATAGCACACATTATGCCAAATGTCAAGATGGAAACTAACGGGCTGTAAATATAAAAACTCACAGGGGAAAGAAATTGGGAGATTTGATCAAACTGATATGCTCTAGCCAATACCAGCCTCAATCCTTAGAAATAATAAAGAGGCCTTTTTAGTCAGTGTACTGTATAGATAATACTAGCTGCTGTAACAGATAAACCCCAAACTCTCAATGGTTTCACATAACAGAATTTTATTTCTTTTTCATGCAAAATTTAAAATGGGTATTTATGATGAACTGGTGGCTCTCCTCCAAGAGGTGATGTAGGGATCTGACTCCTTTCTTGTGGCTTTGTCCCTTTCACCATCTGACTTCTAAGGTTGCTGTGTTCATCAGCTCAAGTCTTAAGAGAAAAGAACCCTGTGGATCAAAAGTGGGAAAGACTTGGAAGCGGGCACCTTATTTCTTCCCTCATTCTTTGGCCATATCTGCCTGGATGGGAGGCTGGGAAATGTAATATAGCTGTGTGTATAGAAAGAAGAGGAAACAGTTTTGGTGACCAGCGTACGTGTATATATCCTCACGTGAAACATTATCAAACAGATCGTGTGTTAGGCCATGAAAGAAACCCAAACCAACAAAAAAGAAGGGAAAATCACACAATCTGTATTCACTGTCTACAACACAATCCAAGTAGACATTCTCAACACAAGTTAGTTCCTATCCCAAAAAGTCTTTACAAAAACCCTTCAAAATAATTTTTGGCTTATTGAGGTTATAAGAATAAAACAACAAAGTGTTTAAAAATGAACACTAAAAGCAGTATATATAAAATTTTGTGCTATGGGATATGGTCAAAGTGGTAGGCAGAAGAAAATGTGTAGCTTTAGAACCATATATTAACAAATGAGAAAAATAGAAATTAACTGAAATGAGCGCTCAATGTAAGAAGTTAGAAAAATAACAAAATGAATTAGAGAAATCTATAAAGAAAGACGAACAAAGATAAGGACAAAGATAGAAGATAAAGACAAAATAGAAAACAAGTGCAAAAACAAAATCACGAGAGTAGATCAATAACATTTTCTTTCATTACTTTTTTTTTAATCTAGAAAATAGAAGACACTAAAATAACAATAATAAGAAATGTGAAGGGAACATAATTATAGATATAATAAATTTTTAAAAATTATAAATATGTATAAATATTACCAATATATTTGAACATTAAATAAATTTGAAAATTTTTTTGCAAATGTGAAAGATTAAAATTGACTAAAGAAGTAGTTAGAAAACCTAAAATATAAAGCCATAGAAAACACCTAAAATTTGTAATATCTTCTTAAGTCTCAGGCAGTTTTATGAGTAAAGTCTTCCAAAACTTTAAGGAGAAGATAGTCCTCATGTTCTAGAACAGAGAAAAACATGGCACAATACTTAACTTATTTGAGGAACCTAGCACTTTGTTTCACATGGGTCCAAAAATCTGAAGTGAATTCTTTACAAATGTAATTTAGCAGTGAATATATTATGATCAACATAGAGGTCATTACAATAATGGAAGAAGGGCCTACTTTAAAAAAATCCATTGATGTAATCACTATTTTAAACAACGTGTGAAGAAATATCAATTCATTATCACCTCACTAAATGTAGGAAAGCATTTTGTAAGAATAAATACCAACTTTAAAGAAAAATCCAGAGAAACTAGGAATAAATGAAACTTCTTTACATTGATGCAGGCATCAACATCAAGCCTCATTTCTGAGGGTAGACTAGGACTATGGCAGGTGCTTATACTTGTATGTTGATATCCTCCCCAAACCAGTATAGAATAACCAGAACACATCATATCATGCCTTCACCGTAAGTAAAGGGTAAAAGATGCTGAATTTCAAATTAACTGTTAATAAAAAATGAAAAAGCACCGAATCCCAGTGAGTGAATGCCCATGCTTCTGGTGTAAGTGTTTGGGGCAAGTAAGGGCAGCTGCAGTAAGGGCAGAAAAACTGGGTGGAAAAGAGAAGTAGAGAGCTGGGGTGTGCCTGGAATTGCTTGAAAGCAACCACCTGAAAGAGAAAGTTCATTTAAAACATAAAAATAATAATAAAAAAAACTGTCAGATTAGAGCACAGATCATAGACAGGGTCTTAAAATTATGCATGATATTAGGTGGCAGTCTTTAAAAAGCATATCTTCTGGGTGAAGAAGGCAACAAGGGTGGCAAAGGGAAAGTTAAGGGTAAATTTTAGAGACAAAAAAGAAGGAAAAAACCCAGAGGACCACAATTCCTTCTCCAAAAAAATAACCTCCCCCCAGAAGCACAGAAACATAGTACTAGGAAGTGAGAGGTTTTTCAAAAAGTAAAAGGATGGAGACATGTCAAAGGGACAACAGGACCCAACCTGAAATAATTGCCAATGAGCAAAGGTGGAATATTTTGAGCAACAAAATATTGGATTATAAACCAAAGTATAAAATAATATATATGAGTCCATACTGCTATAAATAAATGATGAAATAAACTCATAAATGGGGAAGAACAGACTACTTTTTCTATATAAGAATTCCAAATAATATATGTTGATATTCCCCTCTCCAGGAGGTAAAGCTTAGATCCTCCGCTTTTGACTGTGGGCTGGACTCTATGACTTGCTGCCAAAGAATAGAGTGAGGAAAAGGAAAAATAGGAACTTTACAGTGCAGAAAACTGGCAAATGCTACCTTTATCAAGTAATCAAATTTAACATCACTAATGAAAACATGAGGATATCCTGTACCCTGTGATGTGGTATGATGAGAAAGTCACCTCAACTCTGGTATTCTTTCCAAACACTGTCTTGGTTCTTTCCAACTCTAAACCTAGTCTAATTTGAGAAAAAATCCAGCCAAACTGAAATTGAGGGGCAGTCTGCAAGATGTCTGATTAGTATTTCTAAGAACTGTCAAGGTCATGAAAAATTAGGGAAGATTGAAAAGATTTCATAGAGCAGAGGAAAGATGGCAACTATATGCCATGTGTTAACTTGGATTGGATCTTGGAACAGAAAAACATAGTAGTGGAATAACTGGTGAAATTCAGATAAAGTCCAGAGTACAGTTAATAGTAATATACCAAGGTTGTTTTTTCCTAGTTTTTATAATTAACACTAGGGGAAACTGAAATTGGCTGATGGGTATACAGGAGTTCTCTGTACTCTTTGCAACTTTTCTATAAACCTAAAATTATTCCAAAATGAATATAGAAACAAACATACAGACAAAAACATTGAACCCATCTACTAAAGAAACTGGATGCTCACTGATAGAAGATGGCACCTTTGAATTAGGAATCTAGAAAAGCACCTCAAATTTGCAAAATGAATAGAAAAAAATGGGATACATCTATATAAAATTACTGTATCCGAAAATGAGAATTAATCTACCTCAGCTGATGACGGTTCCCCTGTCCAAACAAACAAGCAAAGCAACCCAGAAGCATTAGAGAACTGTCAGGCATCTGTCCAAACTGATGAAATGTATTTCAACGAGCATTTGGGGATATGATAGCCTATCTTGAGTCAGAAATACAAAAGCCAAAACCAGAAATAGACAAAATCAAAGAAAGAAATGAAAAGAGAGTTGATTAAACTCCTGAAAGAAATAGAAGAAAGAAGACCAAATCATCTCACAAATGAAGACTAAATTACAAGTTGCCAAAGGGAGAATAGACTCAAAAGGAAATTTAATAGGAGCATTCAAGAAAGACAGAAAATAACCAAAGAATAAAAGTGGGATAAAGATAGAAGTAAAAAGGGTCAGAGATGAAGTGGTTGAAATGGAAGAAAAAGAAGAACTAACAAATGTTTGATTAAAGCCCTTGAAGAAGAAACAAAATATGAAAACAAAACTGACATTTAAAACCTTAATTCAAGAAAACTTTTTAGAAATAAAAAAGATCTAGTTCTACATATTAAAAAAGTTCACTGGATACATGTAGAAATTAACGCAGAAAAATTAACTTTAAGATGTACCTGAAAAAAATAATTAGACTTAAGAGATAAAAAATCCTCAAGGCCACCAGGCATAAGGATCAAATAACAAAAGTCAAGGTGTCAGACTGGCATGATTTCTCAAAAACAACATAAGAAACAAGGCAACTATGGAGCAACATTGTCAACAAAGTGAAAGTGTGAACTAAAAATTTATATCTAGCCAAGATATCCTTCAAGTAGCAAAGGTATCAGTAAATAATTTTAAACATGGAGCAACTTAGGGAATTCCCATTATTTCCACCGCTATTCATCATTATATTGGAGGTATTGACCAATGCAATTAGAGAAGCAAAATCAGCTAGGGAAGAAGAATTGAAAAAGAAGTAAAACTATTTCAGTTTGCAAGTTATATCATCACATACCTAGAAAACCCTAGAGAATCAATGATAAAATTAACTCAGACAATAAAAAAGTAGTAAAGTACCAGGTTATAGTTATAAAATTAATATACAGAAACAGTCTTTATATCCACACATATAAAAAATGAGGTTATATAGGTAGAGAAAACCCAATGTACAATAGGAACAAAGAAGAAGACTAAATATCTAGAAATAAACTTAACAAGAAATGTGCAAACCTTATTTTGAGGGAACTTTAACACTTTTGGAAAACTCAAAAGTATACTTGAACATATGGAAAGACATGGAAAGACACACCCTATTCTTGGATAGGATGACTCGCTGAATTCATGTGTGAGTTTAATACAATCCTTATAAAAATACCGGTAAGTTTTTCTTGGGGGTGCTAGACAGGTTGTATCATTTGGAAACACAAACATGCATGAATATCCAGGAAAACAGCTAAAAGAAAAACCATGAAGGAGACTAATCTTATCAGACATTAAAACATAATATAAAGCCTCTATAATTCAGGCAGCATGATACTGGTACATGAGTAAACAGAGTAGTGAAAGAACATAAAAAGTTCAGAGAAAGACTCAAGTATATAAGGAAATTAAGCATATGATAAAGATGATAAATTACCAAGTCAAAGGTCCACTTTTTAATAAATAGTGCTTAAAAAACTGTTTATCCCTTTGGAAAAGATAAAATTCAGTCATTCACTCACACCACACACAAGAATAAACTCCAAATGCATGCAGATTTTAAACATAAAACAGAGTGGTAGAAGAAAAAGGAGTGAATTCCTCTATATTCTGGGTATAAGGGAAGGTTTTCTAACTATGATTCAAAATCGAGAGGCTATAAAAGAAAAAGTTGATAAATTTCACTACAGAAAAATAAAAATCTGTATGTCAAAAAGCACCATACACAGAGTCAAAAGACAAGTGACAAACTGGCAGAAAATATTTCAGCAAATATTGCAGTCAAAGGATAATATCTCTATTGAATATAGTACTCTTAAAAATTGAGAGAATAAAATCCAAAAACTTGACAGGTAAGTAAACTAATGATATAAACTGATTTTTTAAAAAAAGATAAAAATCACCTTTAAATTCATGAAAAGCTCTTCAACTTCACTCATAATTACAGAGATGCAAATTAAAACTACATTGTGATACCAGTTCTCACTGATCCTATTGGTGAATATTAAAAATAGTATGACTAAAAATGCTGTTGATGAGGCTGGGAAAACAGTCACTTTCATATAATATTGGTGAAAATGCAAACTGGTACAACCCATTTGGAATGGAATCTAGGAAAATCTAACAAAATTATATATGCACTTACCTTTTGACTCAGCAATCCCACTTCTAGAAATTTACTTGAAGATATACCTCCCCAGATCTCAAAATACATATATGCACATGGCTATTTATGGCAGCATTTAAAAATTTTCAAAATACCACTTAAGGAAACAAATACCCATATACAGGATAGTGATTGAGTAAACCAAATAAACTCCACACTGGAGGGTTAGTGGGGAGAATCTCTATGAATAAAAGTATGTATGATTTCTGGGGGTATATTGTTAAGTGAAAAATATAAAATGCAGAAGAGTATCTGTAGTATGCTATGTTTCATGAAAGAAAGAAGAGGAAATAAGACAACATCTATGCTCATTTGTGCAATGCCCCCTCCCCCGCCAAAAAAAAAAAAAAATACAACATAGGAGGGGCTGGTGAAACAGAATTATGAGGGATGGGAATGGGGTAGAAGGGATGGAGAGAGTGACACTTCTCTGCATATGCCTCTTGCTATATTTCTGACTTTTAGAATCATGTTAATGTTTTTAAATATATATATGTATTGAATATATATGTATAAAATATATATGTATTTTTTACAACTTTAAAAATATCTGAAATTATTTCAAAATAAACACTTAAAAATTCACACAGAAACCACTCTCTTTATAGTCAGAAATAAGTCAGTGGTGCCTGCCCTAATTGCTTTCATTGCTGCCATTCTACTTTGTACTAAAAATCTTAATGCATGCAATAAGGAGAACAAAATGCATAATATGCATTAATGTTAGAAGAAAAGTCACATATATATGCAGATGTTGTGTTTGTCTACTTGAAAATTGAAATAGAATCTCATGACATGAATTGTGTTTCTAAGAGAGTAAATCAAAATGAAGGTATAAAAATCCACAGCTTTTCTATGCATGATCAATCAACAGAACATATGAGGCAGATGGTGTAAGATGCCAGGTTGAAGGGAATTGAGGAGTGAATGGAAGCAGGTTATAGAGGCTGTGTGTGCAGGCAATTCTTTTGAGAATTTTGCATATGAAGAGAAGCAATGGCTGGCAGGGTATGTGCAAAAGGGTAGTTTTCTTTCTTTTTCTTCTTCCTCCCCTTCCTTGTTCTTGAGGAGAAATATTAGAGCATTTGGGGATCTCTCCTAGAAATTATCAGTAGAGGGAGAAAGACTACTATTGCTGGACAGCAATGGTAACCAAGAGTCCTGTGAGAGCATTGGGATAACCTTAGGGAAGAATAGGACACTTCCTTAATTGAAACAGGAATTTGTGGCAGATGTGTCCACATGGCAAAGTTGTAGATCTGTTGGTGTAATGATGAGGAAGCATTGTCAAGCATGAAGCAAAGTCAACATCTGAGGCTGAGAGGAGGTGGGACATTTGGGGAGACAGGTGAACATGTGAAAGAGTAATCTTAGAGGACTGGAAATCAAGTTTATTATAGAAAGGAGTAGAATTGCTGGGCAGTTGAGATTCTATTTGCCACTTAAGAATAGGAACTAAAAGTGAAACCATTCTTCCTGGTAGTTTATTTGGATTTCTCTAGACATATTAAGCTGTTGTGAGTGCAGGCACAGAAAGGTGAATGGTTGCTTTGTATCCAGAGTGGGGTCTTGCCAGGTGGGTATGATGGAGGGAGAGAGAGGAAGTGGATGGTGTTTGCCAACACAAATTATGGTATGATTATAATGATGGAGCATATCATCTAACCTGAGCAAGGAGGGAGGTGAATGGAAGATGAGCTCTGGGTAGAGAAAAAAGTTACTGGACCAGTGGATTGGAAGTCATGATGAGGTTGAAACGTTTAAAAATGGTGGTATTTAAGCAAGTGAGGTAACAAGAGAGGAGATTGTCTAGAGAGTGAAATGTTTGCGTTCAAGATGTCAAAGTTGTACAATTTTTGGTGATGACAAGGTCCAAACGTGATTTGACTATGAGAATAGGGGACTAAAAGTGAAGTCGTGTCACAAAATAAGGAGGTCAAGAATTTGAGTGTCCTGGGATGTCAGCGAGGTCTTCTATACATGTGTTGGTATTATGAAAATGATAAAAGGCATTGGGGTGCAAAGGAGGGTTTTAAGCCAGGAGCAAGGTGGTATAACCAGATGGCATAGCCTCACAGAACAGGGGGTTTGTAAGAGGGTGAAGGTGCAATGGGGTGGACATGGCAATGAGAAACAGGGAGGACAACCCGTCCACCACAACGTGAAACTTAAGACGAGAACAGCTTGTATCAGAGCCTACCCAGGGATGCTTTGATCTCAAGAGGTAATCAGATTTCAATTAAATGAGAAAGTGGAGGAGCTATTCCAAGAAGAAGATGAGTATGTAGGATTGTTTGCTGATCACCAACACGAGTGAAAGTCTCTAGGAGAAAGGGGATCAAAGGCACATTGGCTCAGACGGGATAGATAGAGCAGTGTGGGTGTAAAGGTTTCAGTAAAAGTAACCAGGGAAGGTTGTACTATGATTTGAATCATGATAGGATTCATCCTGCTCATTTTCTAAAGGGGCAGGAATTTGCTTCACTGTATTTGGGTACAAGAAATATAATATTTATTTAATTTTTCCCAATTAAATCGTACTCAGCTCTGAGTCTTTGCCTATCTGATAAAAAATGAAGTTTTAGGCATATTTGGTGGACCCCTTCTATTCCCTGGGGTTATGTAAAAATGGGAGTTTCTTACACTGTGCAGGGAGTTGGGGTTGCCCTTCTGGGCTCCATGTCATAATTGTTGCTGATAAACTGCTTATGGTCCAAATGGTATTTAATTTGAAGTCAGGCAGTTATTCTGCTTAAAAGGGTCTATTTGTTTCAGCCCCAGTTTGCCCTGTGAAATTTGACCATGGACTTCTAGGCCTGTGTCTCCTGGTCCAGCCCCTGGGAATCCACATCCTAGCTTTATGAGAAGGCCCTAGTGTCTCATTCGATGGAGCATTCAGTGGGGTTGGGGCACTGAACTCTGCCACTGGAAGATCCCACTTTCCTTTCAATCCTCCATATCTTCACAAAATCCTTTGTACCCTGAATTTGGGGAAAACCCCATTTTAACTGTTCCCATGTGCGAGGTCTTTTGAAACAAATAGCTCTATTCTTTCCAAGAGTTAGGTCTGGAAGATAGAAAACACTGCTTGCCCACAGTGTAGAAGGAAGGGAAAAAGACTGCATTTTTTTTCATTTTGAGGCTATAGGGACATTTTTCTTTTGTTTTACACAGCACAAGTCTATTGTCTTATAGTTCTGGTCAGAAGTCTGAAATGGGTCAAAATCAAAGTGCGGGCAGAGCTGCATTCCTTCTGCAGGTTCTGGGGGAGAATCTGTTCCTTGCCTTTTCTGGCTTCTCCAGGCTGCCCTCATTCCTTGGCTCATGGCCCCTCACCACTCTAGCCTCTGCTTTTTTGACCATCTTCTCTGACTCTGACCCTCCTGCCTCCTCACATAAGGACCTTTGTGCTTAGATTGGGCTCACCCAGATGATCCAGGATACTGTCCCCATCTCAGCAGCTTTAACTGAATCTCATTTGCAAAGTCCCTTTTGCCATGTAAGGTGACATTCATAGGTTTTGGGGATTAGGACATGGACAGCTTTGTGCCATTACTCTGCCTACCACCCTGCCACTATGTGGTCGGCTGTATCTGTTCTTCTCTTCTCAAGCCCATGGCCCTCTTCAGGCCCTCATTGTACCTCTTCTGGAAGAGTCCATCAGCCACCTGATCAGTCTCTTTTTGTCCATCTGGCCCCTCTGCAATCCCTGTCCACTGCAGCTAGGGTGTCTCACCCAGAGCATATGGGTCATTTTTAAAATCGCACTATTCTCATCTTCCTCTTAGAGTTGAGTGGGCACTCAGATCTTGTCCAGGGGTCTGAATACATTACCTATGGCGTGGAAATTTCCAGGGCAGCTAGTCCTTCTGCTTTTAAGGTTTCCTGTGACTATACTTTAGAGTGATGAGAGGCACCGCTGCCTCAAACAGGCAGGGTGACCATGGCTTCACTATCTGGCTCCCCGTCCCTTAGAAACTAGCACTACATGTGGAGCTGCAGAAACAGGAAAGACTTCCCCCAAACAGGACTCCGGGAGTTCTCCACCATTATGCAAATCAGTTAACACCAAACAGTTGCTTTCACAGTCACACAGTCATGGTGCCCAGAGTAATCGTTTCCGTTGCCACCATCCGGTGGGTGTGAGAGCTGGGCTCATTTTAAAACATATGACTAATGAGCATGTATCCGGGTGGTCCATCTGGTATTGATCGGGCTGATCTGAAATGATGGCAATGTAGCTGAGACCCGGGAACACAGTTTATGGGCAACTGACTGAGCTTTCATGACTTTCTGCTTGTGGGGGTTGGTGGTGGGAAGGGAAGGGTTTCCGTGTCTCCTATTTCACTCAGAATCTATCTTCCTTTTGAGAGCATTTAGTTGAAAGGTGTCCAGGCAAATCAATTACCTAATAAATTTGTCACCTTCTGTTCTCTGGAAAATACAGACAGGGTAACACTGAAATAGTTTTGTGCAGAAGCAGCCTGTGGTCACTCTGGTTCACACCACTTGCCCTTTGTCTTGATCTCACTTAGGAAGCAGCACATGAGTGTGAGGGGCATCAGCTTCCAGGGAAAACAAAATGAGGGCTACATTCATGGGAAGAAGTGCAAGTTCAATCATCCACTTGAATAATTGAGAATGGGAAACACAGGGTAAATCTGATAAATGCAACATGGAAAACAAAGGTACTTTAATTCTTTATTATATATATTTATTTGATTTAGATGCATGTGACTTTCAGTTTATATTTTGATCGCTAGTATTACCTGGAGTTTTTCTGGAAATGGGCTAAAACCTGCATCTTATACCTCTATTTTCTATTGCTACCATAACAGCTTAACATAAACTGATTATCTTATAGCTCTGAAGCTCAGAAGTCTAACATAGGTTTTAGGCTAAAATCTTGGTGCCTGGGCTAAAGTCAAGGTGTTAGCAGGTCTGCATTTCTTTCTGAAGTCTGTAAGGAAAAATATCCCAACTTCTAGGGGCCACCCACATTCCTTGGCTTGTGGCCCCTTCTTCTGTCTTCAAAGCCACAATATTGCATTTTTCTGACCCTTCTTTCATTCTCACATCTCACTCTCATCACAGCTGGGAAAGGTGCTCCACTTTTAAGTGCTGTGTGGTTAGATTGGGCCCACCTGGATAATCCAGGATAATCTTCCCCTCTCAAGGTCAGCAGATTAGCAATTTAATTGCTTCTGTAAACTTAATTCCCCTGCCATGTAACATAACACATTCAAAGGTTCCAGGAATTAAGATGTGGCATCTTTTGGAGTTATTATTATGGATAAGCTATTGATATGCCTACCACAATTTCTTTTGTTTTATAATAATTAGATAATTCACCTTGTAGGTCTATCAGAATTTATCCTAGTGTGCCAACAGAATTAATCTATGAGGAAAGTTGAATAAGGACATTGTGGCCCTAGAAGTGGTTCATTTTTTGAATTTTTTGGAGAACTCACTTCTCCCAACCAAATTCCATATATATATTTTAAAGATTGTTCTAAAAATTTTGGTCTACTTGAGTCATAGTATATGTGATTTATATTTTATTTTATTAAGTGTTCCACAGTATTTGTCATCTAATGATATTTGGAATTAGCTTTTATGTGTATAGATAGTGCCAGGAAGAGGGAAAATTCATTATGAGGAAATAGGTTTAATCTAAATTTCTAACTCTGGAGTCCTGATTGTACAGTGTCACATTCCTGTAGGAAATGAAAATGTCTTGAAGAGCTTACTGTCGTCACTTGAACATGAATCTTTCAAAATAAAAATGTCAGTATTAGTGATTCTGTTAACATTGTCTCTGGTTCAAAATTTACTTAAAATTTTTAAGACTTTTGACCCTGGTCATGCCAAAGGCAATGAATTAAATGAAGGTAATGAAATGAAATTACCTTGTCATCTTTCTGTTTCCCCATTTTCTTCTACATCACATCCATTCCTTCCAGCCTCAGAGAATCAGGAATAGCTGCCATGGGGAAGCCAATTCTTTGTATTAAAACTCTGGGATGCTGTTTGGTTTTTGCCCACCTACCTCCACCTCGGCACTCACCAAGAGTATTCTCCACATAGTGGAAGTTAGGTATCAGAGAGGGTAATTAATCGTGCCCAAGAACTCATGTCAATATTCACCTCTGGTTCAGCCACTGTAAAAAGCATTATTATTCTTCCCACTTCGTGCACATTATAACCTGGTCTCTACAATGTTAGAAAATGTACTCCTCTCATCTGTCCTGTAGGAAATGGCCCATGTCAGAGATACACTCTTAGACTGCTGTTTGGCCAGTGTACCAAAAAAGAGGTGAAAAATAGTTGATATTTTTAATGCCAGAATTCTTGCATGATGACTCCTGAAAGCCTGATGCTCTGTAATCAGTGTTTTGAAAAGGTTGGACACAAAAGAATGCACTCAGGAAATCACTTACTTTTTCTCTCTGATTCCTGCCTTTAAGCCCATTTCCCTTCTGTTCCTAGATAATATCTTGGGTGGCTGCCAGAGTTTTTTAGCCGCTGAAAAAAAATTTATTTTTATACAGTTTTTAAAGGTTACTTTCCATTTATAGTTATTATAAAACAGTGGCTATATTCCCCAGGTCATACAATACATCCCTGAGTTTATTTTACACCCAGTGGTTTGTACCTCCCACTCTCTGATGCCTATATTGTAATATAGCCACTTTTGAATTGTCTCATAGGAAACGAACATCAGAACATCACCTGTTATGAGCAAAAGCTCCTTGCCTGTGTCCACCACAGGCCCTCACCCAGGCTTTTCCCAACCAGCACAAGGGAAAGAACACGTGTAGTTTGTTCATTTACTCGCCTCCCTCTACTTTTTCTTTAACTTGTGGTTGGCGGGTGTAAAGGGAGAGCAGAGTCGGGGAAAAATACAGTCTTCGTTGTATTGCCCAAGTGCTGGCTCTCTCTTATGGGCCCTTGGTTGGCTATTTTGACACCTTCCCACTCCTACACTGAGCCTCTCCCTAGTAGCTGACCTCTTATAACCCATCCCTACCTGCTCAGTTCTTGCTCCCTGGAGTACACTTCTGGCCAAACTGGTATTCAGCCAATATGGATCCGTACTGGGGTATCATTTGCTGGAGTCCATACTCATTGTTTGGTGCTGGTGTCTTACTGGTATTTAAAATATTGTCCCTACTTCCAGTCTTTCTTCTTCTGGGGACACTCTCCAGCCTGTGGTCCTCCTGGGTGATGTCCTCTCAAGATGACTCAAACCCAGTTACCTTCCATGGGATTCACTTAGTTTATGGCAATGACACTGTCAACACAGCCGGGCTTTCCAGCAGACTCTCATGAGCATAGCCAGGCACCCGTCTCCATTGTGCCCCTCTTCTCAAATCCGGGGAACAGGTATCAAGTTTCCCCAGGAACTCTTTAACCTCACCCTTCCCTAGCTGCCTGGCAATATCAAAGCCAGCAAAGCTCTTCATTTGAAAGGAAAAGTGAAAGAAGGAGAAAATACACAGTCATTTTCTGCCCTTTGTAATTCTTATGAAGACAATTTTCTGACACAACCATATTCACTATTGAATTCAGGTCTCAAAGTTTCTTATGTCCCATACCGAGTGCCCACTATGAGCAGGAGGGTGTTGAGCTAAGTGCTGCTGGAAAAGCCAAGAGGATTTTGTTCTTTAGTCATGCAGTCAATGCACTTGGAGGTTAGAAGGTGGCAAAGATAAAATCTTGACAAGAATAGCTCAAAATCTGATCATCATAATAACAGAGGTATAGTAAATATGCTGTGAAAATTCAGAAAAGAGAAGTTATTTTCAGCTCAGGTGACCAGTGAAAGTGTCGTAGAAGAGATAGTGCTTTTTATCCAGTAAGACTGGATGAGCTAAAACAGTGGCTCTTAATCTGAAAACCAGCAGCAAACACTGGAGGAAGTTAATTTATTAGTAAAATACCTAACATTTTTGAGTCCTCACTGTGTGGTAGGCTCTGTGTTAAGTTATATATAAGTAAAGAATTTAATTTTCACAATAACCTTTTGAAAAACATGCCATGATTATCTACATTTAACTGTTAGGAAAATTGAGACATTGATTAAATTAACCTGACCAAGGTCATGCAGCTAGTGAGTGATGGAGCTGGGATCTGAGTCCAGGGTTTTTCTGACTTTGAAACCCAGAAGTTAGAATCTCTCTAAAAGGCAAAAATGACCAGAAAGACATGAGTTCATAAATGAAGGAGAATGCCCGCTAAAGAAGACCAGTTGGATACACACAAATGTTACAGTGTTTAGTCTAGCTGATCCCTTAGTCCTCCCAGGGTGAAGCTCACCCCTGCTTCTGGGCCTCTGTTCTCATAGTTCTTACATTCTCAGATGTTCTCCCCTATCTTCTCTGCTTAGACCAATCCCATACTTCTTCAAGGGCTAAAAAAGATTCGTCATGATGAAGGCAGCCTTGATCCAGCATCCTCATAGGCCCAGGCTTCTGTACTTTTTCATCAACCACTGTAATCCTAGCTCACATCACTAAGTACTGGATGACATGCTTTGTCTATTATTTCTCATTTAACTCTTCAGATAAACTATAAATTCTTAGAAGATGGAACTATATTTTATGTTCCTTTTGTATTTCTCACAGTGCCTGGTAGTTCTGCTGATTGATTATAGGGTTGGGGGCTATTTTTAGAGTAGAATTAATTGCTGGTATCTAAAGTTCCCCAGGAAAGATTTGACCTTCCATTTTTCAAAACTTGTGGCAGGATAAAACTACAGGGTTGAGAAACTTCTTGTGAGTTCCAAATGCACTGGAGTATAAGGAAATTGAGAGGATGCTTGTAGTGCTGAAGAGTCATTAAAGATGCCTCCACAAGGGAGGATGTTGGGTTTGATAAGATCCAAAGCGACAGCAGGGAGAATCCAAAGATTCATAAGATCAGTCTGCACAGAGGAGTGTGAGAAACACGAAGGGCCGTTGTTTTTGTCTCAAGTGTTTCCCTTCCCAGCAAATGATCCAAGGGAATATGTGGTTTCAGAGCTTCCCTTCTGTTCTCCAGCTTTTGTGACACCCTGGCAAATGCAAAGTATTGTGCGTGCATGAATTTCTTAGTTGAACAGGAAGAACTCGGGAGGCAGTGACAAATATTTCACAGTAACTCCCTGGCATCTGAGATGGTTTTCTGAGAGAACACAAGCTCCTATTTAGTGGATTCTCAGGGGACATCTGTGGGAGGAGCTTTCCATAGCAAATATGTACAGTCTCACCATCCCCACAGTGCAAATGCCATGAGACTTGTAAAATCTGGTGCAAACCAAGAACAATTAAGGGAGAGTTAAGGAAGTCGTAAGGAAAACTCATGACCACCCACTTTGTCAAGAATACTGCATGGTAATTAATTACATAAATCATACATGGTGTTTTCAAGAAATCACAGAGTGTATGTAGCAGAAGGAAACTCAGGAAGGCAGCAGGTTGGGGTAAAGCAAAATCCGTATTACATTTATGAGGAAGTAAGAAGCACCTTTTGAGAACTGCTCATCTTGAAAAATATGACAGTGTCAGTCTTTAGAAAAAAAAAAGGCAATCCAAAATACATCAGTCTTCAGATAGCAGTAGAAACCTGGATATGACTTCATTGACAGTCTCCCCATCCCCCAAATTAAATCACAGTCACATGTCTTAACAGCTAAAGAGCCATGGCTGCTTATCTTCTTGGCTGATATATTTAGATTTTGTTCAGCACATGCTTGGTGAATTTATACTTGCCAAATTAATTCAAGTTGACTTGAATAAGAGCTTAGTCATGTGGCTCTCAAAGTGGATGAAACTGATTAATAATAAATGTCAGAATTTTCAATAATGAATGAAATGCAAGAAATGTAGATGAGAAGGCAGACTTTTGACACTATCTCTTTCCTTTCAGAGCAGTGTCTGTTTGCTCCACCCTCACCAAGGAGGTAGGAAGGCTGCCAGGAGGCGGATAGCTAGAGAATGATAATTATTTTGTGAGTTCATCTTGTCCCTTTGTATATGTGCACATGTGTAGGAATCATCTAGTTGTCTTAGGTGCTTTAGTTTCCTGAGTTCTGTGACTGCCCTTGGACCCTTTTCCATATTGTCTAGGACAATGAGAGTATCCAAGGTGGGATCCTGCCAAGCTCCCCTTGCCCCAGAACTTGCCAAAGGCCTCCAGCATGCTCTGAAGGTGGAATAAGATAAGGTTATGGTTAGCCTGGTGTGGTGGGACTATACAATGAAAAGCCCCATCTCCAATTATGGCCACTGATCAGTTCTTCCTTCTCCTTGTATTTTGACCATGCTTGTTCATCTCCTGAGCCTGTTGCTTCAAGTGTAGGAAATTCACTCATGATTTAATGAATTAACTCAACAAAGATGTATTTTTCTGACACCAAGAAGAGACAAAGAAAAATGAGACAAGAAGTTCACAGTCTGGAGGAGCAAGAGCACAACTACGGTTCAGGGAGACACATGCTATGTTAAATGTGTGCACAGCATGCATGGCTATGCAGAGGGGAGGGGCTTACTCCAGCCAGGAGAGCATATAAAAGGGTTAAGGCAGCTTTCACAAGGGGGCGATGCATGGAATGAGGTCTCTTGAGAAGTGAGAAAAGGGCATTCTGTTCATTCATTCATCAAATATCTCTTTAGCACCTGCTAAAAATCTGGCATTTGACTGGTTGCTGGGAAAACATCAGTAAACAAGAACAGATATAGCAGGGCCAATCCAGACATGCGAGCAAGCAATCAAACAAACAAACAAAAAGAAAGTGCTTTCGATTCTAAAATGAATCTTGCTCTAAACACCCTATTCTCTACCAGCAGGGGTGGAAGATGGGAGTAAACTTGCTAAAGTTTAAAGGTTGCTATTTCTTTTGGCTTAAAACAGTCTCTTGTAGGTACACTCAGTTTCCTTTGGGTACCTGGTTGGCCTTTCAGAGCTTTCCTCCCTTCCTTTTCTTTCTTGCTAGGAAGCATCTGGAAACAGGTGGAGTTTATTTAACCTACTGGAGTTGTGGGGCTGGAGGTGGCGAAGTGAGTTTGATCCTGGGAGTGTCCTTCTCTGTTGGTTCCTACTGACCTCAGCTTGTCTCACTCAGTTCCTGGGAACTGACTCTGTCATCACTTCATCTACTGGGTATACGGTGGGTAGTATTTGATCTTGGCACAGGGGATGTGTGATGATAGTGGCTTCGGAGCTTGCATATCTCATTCTACTGAATAGGCATCACCTGAGTTCTTACTAGGGATGAGTGTCCTGTAAGGTTGAATTATGACACCTCCAAATCTTGACTCCTCTAGATTATGACTGTTGCACTCTTTGCTATATGGACATTTCAACTTTCACCTTAACAGGCTCTTAGTTTCTACCCTCAGCCATCTTCCTTGCCCTCTTCCACCTCTACTGTTTGGAGTATTAATAGAACTTTAAGTTCATTCTACATAACATGGAAGACAGGAGAGCCTTGGGGGCACCATTTTCCTTTTTATTCTGCTGTGCTGCCTTCCCACAATTCTCAATGGAAATTGGGGTTCAGACTCCTACTGATTTTGGCTTCCCTCTCAACCTATCTAAGATTTCTATCTTCTTGACCCACTCCCCATGGTTAGGGGGCCCAAGCATCATCTTTACCCTAGGTCTATACTGGCTCTTTCCTTCAACAGGAAGAACTATGTATTACTTCCATGGACAACTGAGAGCCTCCTTTGTGTCATATCCTGAATTCTCTCTGTCTACGGCTTGTGGTAAAATTCTGTTAAATCCCTAAGTTTTGTTCTTGGTATGTAAAAGGATGCTTCTGAAAATTATAAAACTTTTCTTTAAAAGGACTAAAGCCTGGCTTTTAACATTATTGTGTCATGCTGGCCTCAGAAGCTTATTTTAGAGGAAAAAATCTGAACATTTTTTCTTCATTGCATTTCTGCTATATCGATTCTAATGATTCCTCAAGTATTATTTGCCTCAGAATTGATAGAGGGGAGTTTGACATAAGAAAGAAGAACAAAAGAGGACTTATTAACAAATTACGCAAATTATTTTCCCACAAACCAGATAAGTTACTGTATCTGCTTTCACCGAGTTTATATTTAGTCTCAGGAAACTAAACATGTCAGATGTTTCCTGATATTGGTAAAAGCAATTAAGATAATACGAGAAGTAACATGATAGAGTATGACTTTGTGTGGGGTTGGGATGGGGGTTCCCTTTTGTGCTTTGTTGTTATGCATTTTAGTCTACATATATTTAATACCCCGCGCTTATTGTTTTGTAAAATTATTGTTTTATTTTATTTTGTTATTATTTGTTTTTATTTTCTCTTACAGTTACCTTTTCTTTGCTGTTTACTCATTCTTGCATTTTAATGTTTTTGTCTGGGATTTTTGCCTTATACTTAAAGAATTCCCTTTAGTATTACTTTCTGGAGTTGGTCTGATGTTGATGATTTCTTTCGTGTTTTGTTTCTCAGAGAAGTTCTTATGTCGATTTTCTCTGGGTACAGAATTCTACACTGACATTGCATTTTCTTCTGGCCTCCATAATTTCTGCTAAGAAGTCAGTTATCTGGATTATCCAACTTGTTGGCATATACTTTTTCATAGTTGTCTCTTAATGATTCTTTGTTTTTCTGTGATATAAGTTGTAATGTCTTTTCTTTCATTTCAGATTTTATTTACTTGAGTCTGCTCTCTTTTTCTTAGTCTAGCTAAAGGTTTGTTCATTTTGTTTACCTTTTCAAAAAACCAGCTCTTATTTTTGTTGATCTTTCTATTGTCTTTCTGGTCTTTATTTCACTTATTTCTGCTCTGACCTTTATTTCCTTCCACTAACTTTGGGCTTAGGTTGTTCTTCTTTTTCTAGTTCCTTGTGGTGTAAAGTTAGATTGCCCATGTGAAGTCTTTCTTTTTTCTTAATATCGGCATTTATCACTATAAACCTCTCTCTTAAAATTGCTTTTGCTGTATCACACAGGTTTTGGTATGTTATGTTTCCATTTTCATTTATTTCAGGATATTTTTTGATTTCCCTTTTGATTTCTTCTTTGAACCATTGGTTATTCAGGAGTGTGTTCTTTAACTTTCATATATTTGTAAAATGTCCAGCTTTCCTCTTATAATTGATTTCTAGGTTCATACCACTGTGGGAGAAGATACTTGGTATGAATTCAATCTTAAATATTCTTAGCTTGTTTTGTGACCTATCATATGATCGATCCTGGAGAATGTTCCATGCACCCTTGAGAATAATGTGTATTCTGCTTCTGTTGGATAGAATGTGCTATATAAGTCTGTTAGGTCCATTTCGTCTAACACATGGATTATGTCTGTTTCCTTTTTGATTTACTGTCTGAATAATCTGTCCTATTGTTGAAAGTGGGATATTGAAGTCTCCTATCATTATTGTATTGTTTTCTGTTTCTCCCTTCAGATCTGTTAGTATTTACTTATAATTAGGTGCTTCATTGTTTGGTGTGTAAATTGTATATTTACTATTGTTATATCTCGATAAATTGACCCCTTTATGATTATGTAATAATTTTGTTTGGTCTCATTACAAGTTTTGATTTAAAGTCTATTTTGTCTGATAGAAGTATAGCTACCCCCACTCTTTTTTGTCTTCCACTTGCATAGAATATTTTTTCGATCCCTTCACATTGAGCCTATGTGTGTCCTTAAAGCTGAAGTGAGTCTTTTTAGGCAGCATATAGTTGGGTCTTGTTTTTCTTTATCCATCTAACCCCTCTATGCCTTTGGATTGGAGAATTAAATCCATTTACATTTAGAGTAATTATTGATGGTTAAGGACTTCCTGATGCCATCTTTTTGTTGGGAAGTTCCTCTGTTCCTTTCTTCTTCTCTCACTGCTTTTGTAGTGGTATGTTCTGATTCCCTTCTCTTTCTTTTTTGTGGAAAAAGAGAAAGGTTTTTGCTTTGTGGTTACCATGAAGCTTACATAAAGTATTTATAATATAACAATCTATTTTATACTGATAACAACTTAACTTTGTATACAACAACTCTGTCCTTTTATTCACCCTTTTATGTTTTTAATGTCACAATTTACATCTTTTTAAATTGTGTATTCATTAACAAATTATAGTAGCTATAACTTATAGTAAATATAAAAATATAGTAGATATTGTAATTACTCTTGTCTTTTAACCTTATACTGTAGTTAAAATGGCCAACATACCACCACATTATAGTATTAGAATATTCTGAATTTGACTGTATATTTACCTTCACCAGTGTGTTTTATATTTTCATGTTACTAATTAGTGTCCATTAATTTCAGCATTTTTTGTAAGACAGGTCTAGTGGTGATGGATTCCCTCAGCTTTTGCTTGTCTGGGGAAGTCTTTATTTCTGAAGGATAACTTTTCCAGATAGAGTATTCTTGGTTGGCAAATTTTTTCTTTCAGCACTTTGAATATATCATTCCCATTCTGTCATGGCCTGTAAGGCTTCTGCTGAGAAATTCACTCATAGCCTTAAGGGGATTCGTTTATAGGTTGCAATCTTCTTTTCTCTTGATGCTTTTAGGATTCTCTCTTCGTCTTTGATTATTGACAATTTTATTATAGTGTGTCTGGGGAGGATCATTTTGGTATGAAATTAGGGAGTGACTTATTTGCTTCAAGAACTTGGATGCCCAAATCTTTCTCCATGTTTGGGAGGTTTTCAATCATTATTCCTTTAAATAAGCTTTTTGCCATCTTCTCCATCTCTTCTCCTTCTGAAACAACACACGTTGGTTCTTTTCATGGTGTTCCATATACTTTCTTCACTCTTTTTTATTCTTTATTGTTGTTCTCCTCTAACTGAGTAGTTTCACATTTCCTATCTTTCAACTCACAGATTCTTCTGTTTGGTCTACTCTGGTTTTGATGCTCTCTATTGCAGCTTTCATTTTATTTGTTGACTTATTTAGCTCCAGAATTTCTCTTTGGTTCTTTTTTTCATGATTTCTATCTCTTTATTAAATTTCTTATTTTGTGTGTGTGTATTGTGTACTTGATTTTGTTGAATTGTCTTTCTGTGTTTTCTTGTAACTCACTGAGTTTACTTTAAAAAAAAAACAACTATTTTGAATTGTTTATCAGGTAAATTATAGCTCTCTGTCTTTGGTTTCAGTTACTGGACGATCATTGTGATCCTTTGATGATCTCATGTTTCTTTGATTTTTCATGTTCCTTGGAGTTTTGCATTGCCGTCTTCACATTTGAAAGCATAGTCACTTCCTCCAATCTTTACTAACTGCCATCGTGGGGGTAATACTTTCCATCAGTGCTGCTTAAGATTTTGAGGTTTCTCAGCCATTGTATGGATACATCTGCTCCATGCTTCTCGCTCCCTGTTCTGGCAGAATTCTTAAATGTGTATATCTTGATCCTACAACACACCTGTCTAGCTGCTGCTATCTTCTTTTGTTTTCTTAATGGTGACACTGTAGCTTAAGTTTGTGGGTTCTCCCTGGCCTACAAACCCTGGCCTGCTTTTTGCACGTGCTTCCTAGCTATTTATCAAAGCTCACTCTTGCTGTCATGCTCAGGAGTGTAAACAGGGAGCTGGTACAGAGTGAGGAGTATATGTGGGTAAGGCATGAGGAGCATTGGGGCTGTGCACCTACCAGCTGGAATCTGTAGGTGATGGTTTCCCCGTGGCTTGTGGACTGGCTTCCTGATGGAGTCTACAGTGCAGTCAGCAGGAAGCATGTCCCTTTAATGCCCTCCAAGAATTTTAACGACCACTTTCCCAATATTGTCCCTCCCCACAGTTATAGAGAATCTGAGCTGCAGGAGAAAAATGAGTCTCTTTGGCAAAAATCTGCACAGCTGGGGAAGCCAAGTGCTCACTCACCTGCTCTCCTTTTCTCCCTTGCTGGAGAAATCACAGGACAAGAAGGTTTTGCTTAGTTCTAAGTTGTGATGCCTTGGGGGAGGGGTGATACATGCAAGATCAAGCTGTTTCTCTTACCTACTCCAAACTCATACTTTTTTTCCTTCAGTGGAGTGCTGGAACTTCTACCCTGGAAACCTAGATTTCTACAAAGGCTCTCTTGTCTGTGGTGACTGCTCAAGTCAATGTTCTCTGCTTCCTGTACAGTGACCAAGAGGGGCTGGAACTAGTTCACAGGCCACTGCAGGGGCCACAGCCATGGAGGTCTCTCTGCCCATTACTTGATACACAGGTGGGTGAGACTCCTCCAGAGTCCCCTGGTGTATGGTGCCACAACTCCCACAGAAGCACTTTTGTTAGTGGATGGATCTCAAATTTTTGTCATTGTGGGGGTAGACAAAAAAAGAGGGACAGCCTCTGCCACCATAATGCTGATCTTACTTCTCTGTCTTTCTTCTTTTTTTAAATAGTGGCCATTTAATGGGTGGGAGGTGATGTCTTATTGTAATTTTAATTTGCATTTCTCTGACGATTAGCATCAAGGAGGATCTTTTCAAATGCTTTTTGGCAATTTGTATATCTTTTTTTTTTTTTTTTTTGAGAAATGTCCATTCATATCATTTGCCTATTGTTTTAATTAGGTTATTTGTGTTTTTCTTTTTTCTCTTTTTTTTTGTTATTGTTGAGTTGTAGGAGTCTTTATGTATGCTGGTTATTAACCCTGTATTAGATATATGATTTATAAATATTTTCACACATTTTATAGTTTGTCTTTTCACTCTGTTGGTTGTTTTCTTTGATATGTAGAAGTTTCAAAATTTGATGTAGTGTCATTTGTCTGTTTTTGCTTTTGTTGCCTGTGTCCCTTTAGCCTTTTTTGAAGCCCAAGTACACAGCTCCCCATTTAGCTACAGTAATAGGACTGGAACACATACCACTAAGCACACAGAATTAACGTCTGTGCTCCATCTTCTGAAATGCAGTCATTTTGTAAGGTTCAGGCAGGGCAATCCTCTTCACCTTCCTTTGACTGAAATGCCATTGAACTACTCAGCTGTTTTTACAAGATAAAAGCAATTACCTTAAAATTTGAAATTACAGATGGTAGAGCAGTTTTGGTGAGAATGCTTCAGACTAGAAAAGTTTTAGAAATGTGTGAAGGATATATAAGCCTTTCTTTCCCTTCTAATGTCCTGAAATTCTTTCTCTCATTATCTGTAAATGTCTGTATACATGGTTTGGAAACATGTCTAAACTTTCAGTTAGATAAATTATTATTATTTTTTAAAGTTGCTAATTAAATTGCAGGCTGAGTTTCACCCAGCCATAGTTTTCCAAACTTTATTTGTATAATACTTATGTACCATACAAGATTTCTCAATCCAATATTACCTCTACTATCACTATTTTATTTAATTAAAAAATTGATTTTAAATGGAGTCACAAAATTCTACTTAACATTTCTGAAATAATTTGTTGCAACATATTAAATTAAACATATAAAAATAAAAATAGAATTTGTGTATGACCTAAAATGACCTTGTGTGAAATGCACACCAGACTTCTCTATTTGCTCACCATAATCTCCTAGGTGCTGCAAAGTCATCTCAAACTCAGCTCCAAACTCAGGCTGCACCAATCCCAATCATCCTCATCAAACTCTCCCAGTGTCTCTTATCTCAGTGAACAGGGCCATCCTCCATCCAGCTGCTCAAGCTGGAAACCCAGGAATCATTCTACCCCTACCTTACCCACCCCCGTATTCACCTTACCCACTCCCCCCACCCCCGCCCTGCACCATATCCACTATATGTAATCCATCATCAAGTCTTGTTAATTTTACCTCCTAAAATTTTACCTCTTGGATCCATCCTACTCTGAAATAACATTATCTCAGTCCTACCCTCCTGACCGGTGTTGAATGATGTTTCAGTCACCCTCCATTCGGCCCTAAATACTGCAACCAGATTGCTCATTTCAAAGAACAAAATCCTTAACAAGACCCTTCTGCACCTCCAGCCTAATTTCACATGGTATTCTTTCCCAGCCTCTTTCACAGCTACGGGCCTCTCTCAACCTCTTTTGCACCTTACACTCTGTCTGGTTATGGGATATTTTCACATAGTCCTCTCCCTTCAAAACCTTTCTCTCTTTTATGCATTCTTTAGCCCAGTTACTTCCTACTCCTCTTTCAGGTTTCAACTCAGTTGCTACCTGCTTAGGGAAACTCTTTTGACTTCAATAACTAGGTCAAATTGACTTATTTTCAGTTCTCCTACTGCTTCAACTCTACTTCATTCCACTCACCAAACTTACAATTTTACATGCATTTATATATTAATTTGGTTAACGTTTGGCTCCTTCATTAGACTGCAGGGCACGACCTGTGTCTATTTTGCTCTTTCTTGTAAAACCGGTGCCTGTCATGGTTTCTGGCACATAGAATGGCCTCCCTAAATATTTTCTGAATAAATGGATGGATTCATAATGGGTTGTGAAGATGGAACATGAGAAAGACACATTTGCCGAGGGAAGAAATTCAGTGAGAGCCCAGTTTTAAATTTTCCCCAAGAACAGATTGGTTACATAGGCAAGGAACTGTTTGGGAAGCTTCTCTTATCAGCTCTTTAAAGATTGATTGAAACATAATCAAACATTGAGTTTGACAAATGTTTCAGAGAAAAGAGGAAGGAAAGCAGAAATAAAAAGACAGATATTGATCAATGAGCACAATGTTGAGAAATTGGAGGAAGCCTGGAAGGAGAGTTGAAAAATAGGTTAGAGGTAGAGTCTGGGAGTAAGAGCTGAAACACTGGGCTTAATCTGAGGAATCAATGACTGAGGTGTCATTTAGCAAATGCCCTTAACATACCACTGTGCTGACCAGAGCCAGAGAAAGTGGAATGAAATTGCAAATAGAGAGTTCTGTTTGATAAAGGAGGCTCTTCTTGTCTTTATGGATGACTACACCATGGAGCAGACTAATAGGGAGGGCTGATGAATCTTGGAGATCCTTTAGGAATGGAAAAGACAACCATTTATCTCGAGTAAAGGCAGGTGATAAACTAGTCTCACTCAACTCCTTTGTGCTTTTGGAATTGATGGTTGTCTCACTAAGGAATTTTTTCCCACCTTTTCTGCTCAAATCTACTCATAGAGGCAAGAGTTTTATCTAGGAATACATTACAGTAAAGGAAATGCTCAGCTCTTTCCACCTTACAAAGGAAATAAAAATCTTTCAACCACAGAGTCCTTTTGAGCTGCCATCCTATCTTCTCTTTTCAGGCAAAGCTCCTTAAAGACTTGTCTGTGTTTGTCCACCTCACTTCTCCACTTATTCCTCTACCCACTGCATCCTGACTTCTTCTCTCCAGCACAGACCAACACTACTAACGTGGACACTCTCATTAGCATATTCAAAGGTGTACTTTTTATCACTTATCTTACTAAAACTTGTAAGAGCAACAACATCCCTTGACCAGTCTCCTTCTTGAAACACTCTTTTCCTCAGATTTTTTGTTGCTATTTTTTTTATTGTAGTAAAATGTATATAACATAAAATTTGCTATTTAAACTATTTTAAAGTGTACAATTCCATGACATTAACTACATTCACAATGTTGTTCAACCATCACCACTATCTATTTCCAAAATTTTTCATCACTACTAACAGAAACTCTGCATCCATTAAACAGTAACTCCCCATCTTCTCTTGGATTTTGTGACACCATACTCTTCTAGTTCTCCCTCTCTCTCCCTCCCCACTCCTTCTTTCTCTCCCCCTCCCTTTCTTCCTTCTCAGCCTTCTTTGTGGGTGTCTTTTTCTTTGTCCATTACTTAAAATCTGCACTTTTTGGATACTGTCCTAGACCCTTGTCTTTTTTTATTACATACATTTTCTTCGGTAAATCTCTATCTGTTCTGAAGCTTCAATGAGCATCTAAAGTTCAGATCTCTTTCCTGAGTCCTTTGATATAATTTCTTACTTATCTCTTGCCACCCACCAATGCTACCAGCTTTTTTGTCCCTATGTTTTACATTATTTTTATTTTTTTGCTTTATGTTATTTTTTCTTTAGCAGCATCCAGTTTGCCTCATGATTATTGAGTAGCTAAACAAATTGAAAATATCTGACTTTATTATCAATCTTTACTACAAAACTGTAAGATCTTTGAACCCTGGGAAACACATCTTGTTCAGTGTATTATTCCAGGACCACCCCCAGTGAGGCCTGTTGAGACCCTCATATTCCATGAAAGGAGCTAAGGGTGCTGGACCTTGAGTGCATGGAACAGGAATTTTAACTCAGGTGGTCCAATTCCAAAGTTTGAAGCTTCACCTCACCAAAAATCAATTATTGTTAAGCAAATTTAAAAAGCATTGGAATATATGCCATTCATAAAAACCCTTCCTTTTCTTGGAGAGCTTTACATAGATCATGACTTGTGTGTGATTTACTGACTGGTACAACCTGATTGCTCCTCTTGTTTTTCCAGTGGGACTGTAAACTCCTCAGGGTAAGGAGAGTGCTTCGTTGTCTTTTTTCATCCAGTTTTATTGAGATATAATTGGCAAAGTTTTAGTTTTTTCTTTTCCTTACCTTTGCAACTGCATTTCCCTATACTTGGAATTTATTTCTCCCTTTGCTTACTTTTCTTCATATTCCTAAGATCTCAGCTTGGAGGTTACTTCTCCAGGGAGCTGGTTGGAAACTCCTCCTAACTTCTCTTACTATGTTGTCATTGCCAGTCTTCCTTGCTGGTCCCTAAATTCCATGACTGGTATAGATGAGAACTAACATATCTACTATGTATTTCCAGTCTCAGCTCCTAGTAGGCAATCAGTAACTATTTGACTCAACAGCAATGACTATTATTGAATGAAGTTATAAGGAAGTATTTAGGACATCTAAGTATCTTTATGCTGACACATGGATACTAGAGGTTGGAGATAAGTGATTTGTTCTGGCCCTTGCTTTTTTTGTGTGTGATATCAAAATGCTTTACATTTTATTGAGAAACAATAAAAGTAATGACAGGGCTTTTATGGACAATTAACTAGAAGCTTCAAAACCTTATTTGAGACTTAGCTTGATGGGTACATTAGCTTAATTGATATTCATTAAGCTAAAGTCCTATCCACCACTGTTTAAACTGAGGTTCTACCTTTCCTTTTTAATTAAGAAAAAAAAAGAAAGAGCTCCTATGAAATAGAGTTGCCTCTGCTCTGTTATTTATAGAGCGTGCAAATTTCTGGATGCTCTTGCTCTGTGAACTACCAGAAGGAATCTGTAATGGCCTGTTCTGATGCTGTCTGTGTTCCAGGCACTTTGGAGGATGTATATTTGCTTTGAAATAGACAGTCTTGTTGCATTTCATGTGGAGAGGAGTCTTGTTGAAGAAGATCCAGTTGCACTGATCAGGGTTATGCAAGGGCAGTGTGATGTTATACATTCTACAACAGCCCATAATTGTGAAATACATACTTCCAAGCCCTTGTTGATAGGAGTTCTATAAAAAGGACTTGGAAGCATTTTCTAACAAAATTTCCATAAAGTATATATATATATTTCAGATTTTATTTTATAGCTATAAGCTTAGCCTTCAGTTTCTTTATATTTAAAATGCCTGAAGATCTTTGTGTCTTGAAAAAACTTCCAGTAGGTTTCATGACTGAAAAATGTATTGTTTAAATTCCTTTTTATGAGATGATACTTTAAAATATAATTTAAAAAATCTAAAAAGCCAGACTTAGGAAAATATCTGCAAATCAGTTTAAAAAAAAAAAGTCAAGTGAGGAAAATGGACAAGGGAAATGACTAATTTCCAACATAAAAATAATAAATGGTTAATACATATGAAACAATTCAATCATATTTATAAGGCAAATGCAAATTAAGACAACAATAAAACTGAATTGACAAAGCTCAAAGAGTTGTAAAGATATAAAAATTGAAGATAATTTCCAGTGTTGGCAATAGTAATGGCTAGCGATTATTGAGTGCTTACTTCATGCTAGATATAGTACTTAGTTCTTTGCCTTTACTAATATACTTAGCCATCATGAAAAATATTTGAGGCAGATGTTATGGTCAAGTCAAATTTTACAGATGAGGAAACTGTGGCAGAATGATGATGAAAAATTGCTGAAGGACATACAACTAGTAAGAGACGAGACAGAAAGTTTGATATGATATCCATTATACTACACTGCTTGGTGAACTAGTAGGTTAATAGATGCTGCCATAAATGGCTACTTGGGATGATTGTTGTTATAAATATTCTGGAAATCAATATTGGTCTCATTTGGGTTACAGAATATGTGGTTTAACTCTGCAGTAGATGATCATCTCTGCTGCTCTTGCTCAAGAAATTTCTTTATATCTTTTTCCTGTATTCTTTATGTTTTTTGTTCCCCTAAATATTATCATTATGACTGCATCTTACAATTTTATAATCCATGTCAATACACATCTGCCCAAGAATTCACTTACCTAGGCACTCATCTTTGGTAACTATCATATTTCAAATCAGTTTTATCTTAGAATATCTTCTATCTTAAGCTGAATCACACCTCAGAGCAGGAAGAGACAAGGCCCCCAGTGACTGAAATGACCCCTATTAGAAGAGATGGGATTGTACAAAAGCCATACTTTACAGCTGTGCCCAGAGTCAGCTGTGGCCTGGTTGATCGCGTGGGGCTGATAACTCAGAAAATGGAGAACACCTTGCTGGGGGATGGCAGATTTCCAATCTCTACCTATGTAAACATCTTGATTAGACTATCTTAACCATCAGGAGCAGCGGTCCTGTACATTTTTTGCTCCTCTGCACCCAGGCTGCTCCTTAGACAGAGTGCACCTCAAGTTATGAGTCATTCCCTACAGCTCTGCCCCTGTCTTTTCTACTCAGGAAAGTATATCCTATGCTTTTTCAAGCTACACATTCTCCCCACCCCATCACTGTAGCATATACCACCACCCTTAGGAGTAACCCACCCACGTGCACCTGGAGCATTACTGCTCTAGATTAAGAGAAAGAATTTAGAAGAACTATGACTTGATCTGTTTTGCCAAATCAGGAACTTCCGAAACTTAAAACAAAATGGATTTATCTGGAGTGAGCTCGTGCTCCTCCATATCAAGCTGCTCAAGGCCTGAAAGACAGATGCGTTCCGATCTGATCTCCTTCTCTCCAGCCTCCCACCCAGCATCTGGCACTCCCATTCCTTTGAGTGTAATTCCATTGCATTAATGAAAATGTAGCCCCTGCAACTTTATTTCTAGATCTATAAACAGTACCCAAGAATATTCTCATGGGCTGTGCTTATTTGAATATGGATATGCTTTAATTTTTATAGTTAGATTAAATGACTTAATTTTATCCATAATGGGGATAATTCAAGGTGAGAAGAGCTCTGAGTTATTTATCTAAGGGAGTTTAGTTAGCTGTAGCTCGAGGAAAGCACTGTTTAAAGTCCTTTGAGAGATATTTATCTAGGGGATCAAAGAGTGGGATGTGTTTGAGCATTTTAGAAAAAAGCATCTTCTGTATATTAAAAACAACACAGGAAAAAGATTGTTTGGTTTGGAAAGTAAATTATGTTACTTTCAGATTATGTAAATTCAGAACTTTGTTAGAAATTAAATAGGAATTAATCAGAAATAATCAGCAATAAAAATTAACTTATTTAACTAAATTCAAAATATGTGGATTTTAGCAAATTAAATAGATGAAATACAACCAAAGCTATTATTATAGTAAAATTAAGAAGATATTTTTCATTCATTTTCCTTATTAATTTGATAATCAAAACAATCTCATTATGACCTTAATTTACATCTCTGGTCACTACTTGATCAGGTTTTTCATATATTTATTTTTTCAGGCTATGCCCTCTTTTGGGAATTGTCTGTATCCTTTGCTCATGTACCTATAGAGATCTTGTTGTTTTTCTGATCAGTTTACAACCTTTGTTGCAAATATATTTTGCTCTCTATTTCATGGTCAAGGGTACTACCTAGCACACTTACAGGTGTTCAGTAAATATTGATTTCATTTAAAAAGGGCATTTTTTGTATTTAGAAGTACTTTTTCCTTGTATTATTGATTTATTTTACCTAGTACATGAATTAACTGATATATTTATTACTTTAAAATACATTCTAATTTTATTTGCATACCTCCAGAGCATTTCCTTTGGAGTTGTTATTTTTCCAGTTCTAAAGCTTTCCGTGATTAGTGTAAGTGCAGGAGAAATTTAAAATGTTCCATAAGGCTTAGCGGTTTCAAAAAGAAGGCAGACATATCTGAATTTGGGTTGCTCCTCTTTCTGTTAATAATAGCTCTCTGCTTTCCATGAGATGAGGTTTTTATGGTGCTTCAGGGGGTTGAAATTGGAATAGAATGTAATATGTTGATAACAGAAAATATTTTTAAAAATGATACATAATTTGTCAAAGTTTTCTTATTTAAATGTGTTTGAGCCATTAAATTGCCTATTGGCTTCATAGGGGCAATAAAATCTCCAATGTTATTTCAAGTCAAGTTGGTCTTTACCATTTTTCTGCTTTCCTGGCAATGTTAGGGACCATGACTAATAAGGGAAATCTCTTTGTAGGAACATGTTCCACCTCATTATGTTGAGCTCATGTCTAGGCCTCCAAATGATTAGATTTCCTGGTGCTGAAACACAGCCAAACCAGTCTTCCCGGGACTGGACTTCAATGGTTACTACTAGACAGTCACCATCATTGGCCTTTCCTGCTTTGACCAAATGGTCTTATGTACCACCTGTTTTTTTCTCCTACAGGTAAGTTTCCTGATTTTGCTCTTAATCTCAGACTCTTGTCTTTGAATGTGTTATGAACTAAAAAAGTTCATGTAGGACCCTGTGAAAACTTGTCTTCTTTCTTTTTAAAAATTTTTCTGAATTTTTAATTTTTTTGTACAGCATGTTCTTATTAGTTATCTATTTTATACATATTAGTGTATATATGTCAATCCCAACCTCCCAATTCATCACACCAACTCCCCCCACCCCCTCAACTTTCCCCCTTGGTGTCCATACGTTTGTTCTCTACATCTGTATCTCAATTTCTGCCCTGCAAACCAGTTCATCTGTACCATTTTTCTAGGTTCCACATATATGCGTTAATATACGATATTTGTTTTTCTCTTTCTGACTTACTTCACTCTGTATCACAGTCTCTAGATCCATCTACATCTCTACAAATGACCCAATTTCGTTCCTTTTTATGGCGAGTAATATTCCATTGTATATATGTACCACATCTTCTTTATCCATTTGTCTGTTGATGGGCATTTAGGTTGCTTCCATGACCTGGCTATTGTAAATAGTGCTGCAATGAACATTGGGGTGCATATGTCTTTTTGAATTATGGTTTTCTCAGGGTATATGCCCAGTAGTGGGATTGCTGGGTCATATGATAGTTCTATTTTTAGTTTTTTAAGGAATCTCCATACTATTCTCCATAGTGGCTGCATCAATTTACATTCCCACCAACAGTGCAAGAGGGTTCCCTTTTCTCCACACCCTCTCCAGCATTTGTTGTTTGTAGATTTTCTGATGATGCCCATTCTAACTGGTGTGAGGTGATACCTCATTGTAGTTTTGATTTGCATTTCTCTAATAATTAGTGATGTTGAGCAGCTTTTCTTGTGCATCTTGGCCATCTGTATGTCTTCTTTGGGAAATGTCTATTTAGGTCTTCTGCCCATTTTTGGATTGGGTTGTTTGTTTTTTTTCATATTGAGCTACATGAGCTGTTTATGTATTTTGGAGATTAATCCTTTGTCCACTGATTCATTTGCAAATATTTTCTCCCATTCTGAGGGTTGTCTTTTTGTCTTGTTTGTAGTTTCCTTTGCTCTGCAAACCTTGTCTTCTTTCTTGCATAAGCTGTAATGACCTCCATACTGTACTATATAAATGAAACCAACCTTGCTATTGATGATTGGGTCACATATGACAGACAAGTCAAACCTAACCATGACAGGGTTGAATATGCAGAAGGCCAGCAGCCTCTGAGATGATGGCTTTATCTCTTCATTTATTAATTAATTCATTCTCTTCTCCATTTGATAAATATTTTAGGGTTGATCATGTTATAGGCATAGCGCCTGTAACTGTGGCATTCTTTTTTTTTTAAAACATAGTCCATTCTCATTATTTTTTAATTAATTAATTTATTTTTGGCTGCGTTGGGTCTTCATTTCTGTGTGCGGGCTTTCTCTAGTTCTGGCAAACAGGGGCTACGCTTTGTTGTGGTGCACAGGCTTCTTATTGCGGTGGCTTCTTTTATTGTGGAACACGGGCTCTAGGCACACAGGCTTCAGTAGTTTTGGCACACGGGCTCAGCAGTTGTGGCTTGTGGGCTCTAGAGCACAGGCTCTGTAGTTGTGGTGCATGGGCTTAGTTGCTCCACGGCATGTGGGATCTTTCTGGACCAGGGCTTGAACCTGTGTCCCCTGCATTGGCAGGCGGATTCTTAACCACTGAGCCACTAGGGAAGTCCCTGGCATTCTTCACAGATCGTATGTGGCTTACGGTGGCTATTATCAGCACCAGGAAAATGTCGGTAATGTTTTTCCCTTCCTTCAGACCAATAGTGAGCTAGCTCAGACCAGGAGCTGTGTTATAGGATGGCTCTGCTACAGAAACATGGAAATGCTATTTAATTTATGCTCACCATTTGGGTAAAGATTCTGCCTCTTTTTAAAGGTCTTGGGAGGCTTAATAAAAGCAGTAACCATAGTTATCCAGAAGACTTTTTTTCATGATGAGTAAAGAGCCTGAAATGTTCTCATACATTACATATATTAGAATAATATTGTTTTTGATGACTTCTTAATTTTGTAATAAGCTTGGTTTCTAAGCTCTACTTCTGAACATTGTTAGAAAATTTTAAAAGAGCCAAATTTAAAATAAGTTTAAATGCTTTTAATTTAGTTAATATCTAGAATTAGAAAAAGTTTTTATCAATATATAAGGTTGTAAATTAAAAATGGCTAGCCTCTCCCCATCCTTTCTTATCCACACTGACTCCCTTGAGTATTATTGCTAAAAATATGTTATTGCTGAGGCTATAAGTGTTTGCTATTATTTTTTTTATCTTTTTCTATACAGTCATATATATACACATACATATATACACATACACATGTTCAAATACACACACATATATACTTTTTTAAACACATAGCATTACGTTGTATATGTTGTTGAAAATTTGGTTTCCTTTTTATTTATTTTATTACATTGTATATGTTATTAAAAATTTGGACATCATTTCATGTCAGAATATACAAATATAATTGATTTTGTTTAAAGACTGCATAGTATTCCTAGTTTGAACAGTTCATGTTTTATTTAACCATTCTCAAACTGATGGGCATTTAGGTTGACTTCAGATTTTTGCCTTTACTAAAAATTCTTGCCATGGACATCACTTGTCCACTTACTTTGGGATACTTGTACAAGAATTTCTTTAGGGTGTATTCCTAGAAGTAGAATTGCTTGGGCAAAGGTTGAGCATATTTAAAATTTTCAAAGATACTAAGGACAGAACATTAGAGAATTGGAAGTGCTTCTTTCCCTCTTCTCTCCCCTCCAGAAAGGAATGTATCCATCACAGTTTGCCAGAGCTCTGCTCTAAGCTAGGATATCTGAGGATAAACTTGTATCAAGGAGAGTCAGCCAGCCAGTTCTCCAGCCTGGTATAAGAGTTTGAATTTATAAATAGAGAGGGGAATATTGAATTTGTTATTACTCAAGCTGTTATAAAATTTCTTCCCAGATATTAAAAAAGTAATTTGTTTTGTTTTTGAGCCCAATTTCAAATGGTGTAGCCCTTATGTGCCTTGAGAAGATTGTCTCTGAGTCTCACAACTCTTCTTCCTATTGGTCAGGTTTGGCTCTTCTTTTCTTCATTGGACCATCTTCTTCTTGTTGATTATTTTGTATTTCATAAGTAATGAGTTTGCTGACTCACTGGAGGTCCTAGGCTGCTATATATAGTTTCACTCCTATCAACTTAAATGACATCTTAGAAACATCATGATGGTAAAGGTACAGATCTTCTTTAAAGTAAAAAGAAGAAAAAATATATTCCCATTTTCATGCTATCTTGAGTTTTCTTAGCTACAACAATCCAAGTGATGTCAGTGACCTTGGTTTATTCCCTCTGCCCCTGATTTTAATAGGTCTGAGATTCTTATTAAAACCAGAATGATGTTTATGTTCATATATAAGTAGCTCAAACACATAGACTGATTTTTACTTACCTCATCAATTTCAGGTTAATGTCCGCACCATTTTCCTCACTGACCTTTAGGCTCTCTGTGAGCATTACTGATTTCTCAGTTTCTGCCTTATATCGAATATATGTTTCTGCTAATTGTATAGTCCCTTAGCTGCATAATTTTTCTTTTAGTTTGTTTTACTATAAAAGTAATAAACATTTTTTATAACAGAACATACTTTATTTTTTTTAATTTATTCATTTTTGGCTGCGTTGGGTCTTCGTTGCTATGCACAAGCTTTCTCTAGTTGCGGCGGGTGTTACTCTTTGTTGCGGTGCGTGGGCTTCTCATTGTGGTGGCTTGTCTTGTTGCAGAGCATGGGCTGTAGGCGTGTGGGCTTCAGTAGTTGCTGCACACGGGCTCAGTAGTTGTGGCTTGTGGGCTCTAGCGTACAGGCTCAGTAGTTGTGGCACACGGGCTTAGTTGCTCTGCGGCATGTGGGATCTTCCCAGACCAGGGCTTGAACCCGTGTCCCCTGCATTGGTAGGTGGATTCTTAACCATTGTGCCCCCAGGGAAGTCCCATAATAAACATATATTAGAAACCATTTAGAAAGTATATACATGGGATTTTTGAAAAGTAACCATCACTCTACTCCTCAAAAAGATTAGCTGTTAATATTTTGTGCATTTTCCCCTCGGATTTTAATTTTTTCATTCTACATAATTTAAATCATCCTATATATAAATTTTTTTTTATCTTTATACATTTTTATCTTTACACATTTACTTTTTATATTTTGTATTGTGGTAAAATATACATAATATAAAACTGACAATTTTAGCCAGTTTTAAGTGTACTCTTAAGTGGCATTACATACATTTACATTGTTGTGCAACCATTACCATCATCCATCCACAGAACCCTTTTCATCTTCTGCAACTGAAATTCTATACCTATTAAACAAAACTCCCATTCCCCTCTCTCCTCAGCTCCAGTCAGCCACCATCCTACTTATTATCATTATGAGTTTGACTATTCTAGGTACCTCATAGATGTGGAATCATACAGTATTTTTCATTTTATTCACTTAGCATATGTCTTTAAGGTTCATCCCATGTTGTAGTATGTGTCACAATTTTTCCCCTTGTTAAGGCTGAATAATATTCCATTGTATGTACATACCTCATTTCTGATCTATTTACCTGTTGATGGACACTTGGGTTGCTTCCACTTTTTGGTAATTGTGAATATAGGTGTAAAACTATCTCTCCAATCCCTGATTTTACTGCTTTTGGACATATGCAAAAAAGTGGAAACACAGGATCTTTTGGGCATATACACAAAAGTGGAATTATCTGTTTGATTTTTTTGAGGAATTGCCATACGGTTTTCCGTAGTGACAGCACCATTTTTTGTGCACCCACAACCGTCCACAAGGGTTCTAGCTTCTCCAGATCCTGACCAACACTTGTTCTTTTCTTTTTCTTCTTCTTCTTTGTTTTTCTTGATAATAGCCATCCTAATGTGTATGAGGTGGTATCTCATTGTGGTTTTGATTTGCATTTCCCTAATGATTAGTGATGCTGAGTATGTTTTCATATGCTTCTTGACCATTTATAAATATTCTTTGGAGAAATGTTTATTCAGGTCCTTTGCCCATTTTTATTTGGTTTTTGTTGTTGTTGTTGGAGTTGTAGGAGTTTTTAGATATCGGGATATTAACTTCTTGTCCTTGGTCAGTTGGTGCTGCTATTCTCCTTAACTTTTGAAGGATAATTTCTCTGCTTACAGAAGTCTAGATTGGTGGGATTTTTTTTTTATCTCGCTGTCTTAAATATTTCACTCCACTCTCTTCTTGCTTACATGATTTTCGAAGAGAAGTTAGATGTAATTCTTATCTTTTCTCCTGTCTAGGTAAAGGTGCTTTCATTCTTTGGTTTATTTTGATATTTTTTCTTAATCTTTGATTTTCTGAAATTTGGATATTATAGGTCTAGACATATTTTTCTTGGCATTTAACCTGCTTGGTGTTCCCTGAGCTTCCTGGATCTGTGGTTTGGTGTCTGACATTAGTTATCTCAGGCCATTGGATCCTTTCTTACTCTTTTCCAGTAATAATGCCTTCCCTCTGGGCCTCAAGCACACCAAGCTCCTTTCTAACCTTAATATCTCCATTCTGCCATTCCTTCTCCTTGATAGACTTCTGTCCTAACTCTTCCTCTAACTTCATTTCATCCTTCAGGTCTGAGATGAAACATTTACTTCTGTAAGAAGGAAAAAAGTAGGACATTGACAGGTACAGGCTCTCTGGCTCAGGCTCTCATCTACTTTCTATTGCTTTCTGCAAAGTCTTAGGAAGACGTGAGTTTTAATAATTTGCCAGGGAAAACTTAAGGGCAGAAAGTGGACAGTTATTACAATTTTGAAAGATTTATTTTCAGAGAGTAAAGTTTGTAAGATAATGTTCTGGAGAGACTTAAAGAACAGGGATCATGTTATTTAATTCTTTTGTGTTTATCATAGCAATGGTTCATTATTTGAAAAGTTTGTTGACATTTGCCATTAACACTATGGTCGTTACAAGAAATACTTATTGGTAGGTTGATTTCTAAGTATTCCTATTGCATTAAGAGAGATTTACTGGTAAGTAGTCTAGTTTCTAGACTGGTCTACTGTGTTTCTGTATTCTTTGGGCCTCTAGTAATGCACTCATACCTGATTCATTCATTTACTTAATCACTCATCTATTCAACACACATTTCTTGAGACCTTTACATGGCAGGTGATATTGAAATTACAAAGAAAAATAAAGAATAGCGATTGGCTCTGTCCTTAGAGCCCACAGTTTGCTGAGGGAGACAGATTTTTGGAGAAACCTCTATAATGTGGTATCCAATATGAGAACCAAGAAAGAATGTTAATCAGGCTTCACTCTAGAGATAAAATATGAACACGTTCTGAAAGGAGAAGTGCAGTCTTGGCAGAGCAAGTGGTGTGAACCAGGGCAGGAGGCTATAGAAATGATGCACATGTGTGGGAACTGAGAATGGTTTAATGTGACTGGAGTGTAAATTGTGTGTGGGAAGAAGGGGAACGGCAAAGGAGGAAGCGAGAAAGCCAGATGGGGCCAGATGGTAAAGTAAACCCTTGAATACTACACAACTGTGTTTGAATTTTCTCATGGACTTGATGGACGGTGACAGTGGGAATGACCTAATCCAATTACTGTTTAGAGATATAATTCTGGAATCAGTGAGGAGAATGGCCTGCATCAGTTGATACACCATGGACTCAATTAACTACCTTGTTTGTGTTCCCAGATGGTGAATGTAAAAAATCTTGTTGCCACCTAAAAAATAATATAGTCACCCCTTTTTATGGAAAAAAAAAAGGTAAATGAGAATAAAACAGTCAAAGCAAAAAAATAATGTGTTAGCTCCTCTCTGAAAAAAATAATTTCAGTTGATGTGTTTTTTTTATCTCCATCAAATTATTTTTCTCTATATAATTAGGTTTTTTTTTTTCCATTTAAACATTCCACCGTAGTCTTTAAGAAGACCTGTGCCTTATAAAACTGAGTGATTATATGCTTACCAAACAGATTTTAAACTTGTCAAGACTCAGGAACTGGTTTTGGCAGAGGAGAGATAAAGCCAGCGCTTAGGTGTTTACAACATAACGTGTCTGTCAAGAGTAAAAACACTGCAGCAGGCAAGCTTCTGCGAAGGCCTTTTATATTCTGTCACTTACTTTTCACACTTCTTCATTCAGAACATTTATGAACAAACTTGGGAGATTCACAGCCATCCCCTAACAGTCAGTGTGTACATTTATGGGTCTAAATGAATATAAAACTACTTTATGAGTGAAAATTCCCCTTCCATGAGAACTGAGAGCTGTACAGCTGTTTTGTCAGTGGTATTTTATCACTTTTCTGTATCATTGGCTTTAAGTAGATGCAAGGGGAAACAAATCATTTCAGTGCTTGGAAGCAATGCCAATCATTTTGAGAGAATGAGAAACATCAGGATTGATTTCACTTTTTTTTTTTTTTGCCGTACGTGGGCCTCTCACTGTTGTGGCCCCTCCCATTGTGGAGCACAGGCTCCGGACGCACAGGCCTAGCAGCCATGGCTCACGGGCCCAGCCGCTCCGAGGCATGTGGGATCTTCCCGGACCGGGGCACGAACCCACGTCCCCTGCATTGGTAGGCGGACTCTCAACCACTGTGCCATCAGGGAAGCCCTGATTTCACTTTTTATAAAAGGGGTCACTCTCATCGAATGATTTAGAATCTATTTTGAAGAAATATGTTATTTCTGTGAAAAAGGATGGTCAAAATCTTCAGGGCTAGAAGGGACTTTAAAGGTCATTTGATGTTGACCCTCCTCTCCAACATTCTAATCAGTTCCTCCTGTAGGGAGCTTCCTGGTTCATTGGGCTACCTGTGTCTGTACTTGTTATGACACGTGAACATTTTTTCCTTATTTCTGTCTAAAATCTATTCTTTAACTTTCATGCTATTTGTCCTACTTTTACACTCTGGAGCCTGGATTAGAGCTCAATGTTTAGACCAGCACTTCTCAATTTGGGCTTGCTTAAGAAATTATCACAATACAGATTCCTGGGGCCAATCCCCAGACATTCTGATTCAGTGGGTTTGAGGTTTTGCCAGAGCATCTGCATTTCTAACAAGCTCCCAGGTACTGTGGCTGCTGGCCTGTGGATTACCTTTGAACAGCTGATTTAGACTATTCAAGATTCCTTCTCCCTTCTTTTGGGAACTGCACCTGGTTTTCCTTTGGGGACTAACTTGTCTCCTACTACAGGCAGACTGGTTGGTACTGGCAGCCAAGCCATTTACCAGCCAAGTGGTGGGCATGTGACACAAGGTAGGCCAAAGGGATGCTGATTCTTGAGAATGTGAAATGAGGGCAAGAGAGGTAGGAGCTCCATCATCCTGTTGACCACAACTCCTACCTGGGTCCCAGGGCCTGTCCTGTTCCCCACTGCTTCTGAGTCTAGAACTCAGGTTTTTCTTCTATTCTTTGAACTACCTCATATCTCTTCAATAAGTGATGGTTTTTCTTCTAGTTCCACTTCAGTTTTTTCTCCTCTTCTTTCTCCTCCTTTTCTTCCTCCTCTTCCTCTCCTTTTTTTTTTTATTTTTACATTAACTGTTTAGTTTCTACTTCTTGCCACCAACAATCTGAACAGGTAAAAATTACAAAGAATACACCTGCTGTCTTGACCCTAGTCCACACTTCCACATAAAGACAATGCTGACTTGCTTCTCCAGGTCCAGATTCCCTGTGCTTTCATTGATTCTTTGTAGAACATGTGTTTTAAGTCTCCACATTATGATGTTTTCTTTTGGTCCATCTACTAGTTGTCTCCAATCCTTTGCCAGTTCAATATAGCATGATCCAGACTGCAGAGAGGAAGGAGATTTTTATTGCCCCTGCTGTGGGCACTATACTCTGATTAGTGCCAGTTAAAGCAGAAAAAGAAAGAAAAAAAGGACAGTTACATAGTAGTTTATTGATCAGTGTCAACAGTGAATAGAGATCATCCAGGTTCCAAAGTGGATCTTCTGTACTGAATGTTTAAGTTTGGATATGATTCCTCCCCTACCTTTCGTGCCATGTTGCCCAGACAGAATACCGGATGTCTCTCGCTTCTGCTGATAGACAAGCAGGGAAATGGGCCTTAGATGGCACAGAAAGCAAGGGTTTCTTCAGACAGCGTGTGCTCAGGGCTGGTCTTGTATAAAGGACGAGACTCAGAATCATTATCGTGTGCTTGGGGAGTGTGTTGGCAGTCTGAAAAACAGTAGAAGCAAAAGGCTCTCCTGGGATTCTTCTTAAATGCAGACAAGACAATTATTTATGGGCTGTTTGGCCTTCTTCATTCTGGGAGAGTCAGAGAAGTCTGCGAAGAAAGCAGGGATACTCAGGAGTATTAGGAATTAAAAACAAAAAACCCTAAGTATTGTTATTATTGCTATTCCATGTAAATACGCAGAAGTTTAACTTTTTGACTTGATATGCATATTCATAACGAGTCATTTCTTGGGCGGGAACTTCTCAGGCAATAACAAATGGTCCTCTTTGTCCTCAACAGTGATTCTGAATTTAAAGCAGAATGACACAAAGCATTTGGTCCCTTGCCATAACAATGGTAGAGAATAGAGGAACAATACGTCTTTGGATTTTTTCCTCTAACTTGCTTAAAATTACTGTCATGTGTTCCTGAGATTTACGTTCAGGCTGCTTCTGTCCAGCAGAGTGAGGTTGGACAGAGGGAGGGGATGGAGTGTGATGCTTTTGCAACAAAGGCCTCTGCGGAGGCATGGGGAGGTCTGCTGTCAGGATGGTCCATCAGAGTTGTCCCAGACTGAAGCAATGGGGCTGAGCCTTTATATTCCCTGATCAACTGGTCACTGGATGCAGGCTACCCTCGGTAGGGGTGTGACCCTGGCTGAGGTGGTGTTCTCTCTCTGACTGCAGTTCTCACAGAGGGCCTCAGCTGAGAGCTGTCAGATGGCCACAATCCCAGCAGCTGGCCATTAGGTCCTGACCGGGGGATACTGACAAGGAGCTGGGCAGTGCCCCACACCCTCCACCGGTTCTGGCTGTCCCGGTGGAGACCTGGTGGGTCTGGGTGACACAGGGGAGTTACTACTCTGTTGAGAGGGTTTTGATGGACGATGGGAGATGGAAAGGCACCAACAGATAAATCCTCTGCTTTCTTTCGCTCTGTGGATTGTTCTGAGATGCGGTTCCTGAGACTGAGCAGTGTGCTGTATTTGTTGCAAAGGTGTGCCTGGCTTGATGACGTCCTTCCTTGTATGTGTTCTCCCCCACTTCTCCACCTCATTTCCCTATCCTTCTTTTTACCCCTGAGGGTGTACCCTTGCACTGAAATGTCAGCACAATATCTTTTGCCTTAGCCCCTGTTTTCTAGGGAAACCAGGTTAAAGCTGAATGACCTTATTGAAACTCCTGGAATTATAGAACTTAAGTCAGCAGGGGCCTTAAAGATCACCTAGTCTAATACTGCCCATTTTGCAGGTCAAAAAACAGAGGCTCAGAATGGTTCAGCTATTTAAATGCATTGCAGACCCAGAACCTGGGCTTCCTGATTCCTGCTCCCATGCTCTTCCAACCCGGTCATACCTTATCTACATTAACCCGCTTGGAAAGTGACTTTACCCCAGAAAATGGCCTTGTGATGGGATTATAAGAGTATCGGGGACCCATCTTGGATACATGTGCACTTGATCTTTTTGAGGCACCTCATGTGAATGCCTCCCAGGGACTGTCAGTAGTCTAGTCTCTAGACTGTTAAAGCTGGTAGAAATCAGGGGGATCAGCGAGCCCTGTGTTCCCAACCTAATCACCATCGAGGATCCCTTCTGTTACTTTCCTTCATCTCTACCCCATAATTAGTTTAAAAAAGATTTCTTCTGAATTGCTTTACTAAGACATAATTACTTTTCTGCTTTAACTAAAAACTTATAACGCTTCAGCCTTTTATATTGTGGATAAATATATGGCTTCTCTTTAACTCTTCAAAAGAGAGAAGAGAGTGATAAAGCCACCTTTACACAATCCTCCCAGGAGCCCCAGGGATGGAACCACTAATCAGATCTGCCCCCCGTACCTACCCTCCATTGCCCCACCCAACAGAGGCCCAGCAGATATCAGAGCCTGGACTAGAATCTGGGTCTCCTGACTTGAGGCTCTTCCCAAGTTCCCGGCAACATTCCTCCTCAAGAGGCTCCCAACCTCATCAGTCACGGTCAGGGTCCTGACAGTGGACTATTAGTTAGCAGACACTGTCACTGCCCACATGTTTGTGCCTGTGGTTCCCTCAGCCTCCCTGCTCTGTGGAGATTCCTCTGCTCCGTCCTCCGTCCTCGGCTGCCGTCCCTCCTCTGGGAGGCTCACACAGGGGAGAACATGCTATGGGGTCTTGTTAGTTAAACTCCAGTTGTTCCTTATTCCCTTTTCCAGAAGCAGTTGTTGGCGAACTAGCCATACCACACTGCTCAGCTCCAAACTGCATGTATGACCAGGAGAGAGGGGACACATGTAAGTGGCCCCTGCCTGTCACTTTCAGGTCTGTCTGCATTTGGATTTCCCTGAGAAGACAAGCACTGAGGTTCAGGGAGAGAGGAGTCTGTGGTATGACTTTATGGGAGACATGTTGCTAGAGCTGAGTTCCTTTCTTTAGTTATTGGGACTAATTCATTCAACAGATGGATTCTTATTAGCCTCCTAAAATTGAACTGGGAATCAAGAGAACTAGGTTCTGGTCCTTACTCTGCCACTCATTTGCAATGCCATCTTGAGAACATCTCAACTTCTGTAGGGTTCTGTTTCTTATTTTATAAATGGGGATAATAACACCCATTTTAGCTTCCTGACAGTTAATCACTCTCTCTGCTGCTGTATCTTGGTTCAAGCCATAGTCATCTCCCCTTGGACATCTGCAAGATAGGCTCCCAGCTGCTTCCACTCTTCCTTTATAGAAAGTCTGTTCGCAGAGAAATCATAGTCATCTTTTAAAAATGTCAGACTGCCACTCTCCTGCTTCAGTGTCTCCAATAGCTTCTTCTTGGACTTGAAATGTGCGTGTTTTGTTATGGCCTTCTGTGGTCTAGCCTCTGTTTATCTCTCAGTCCTCACCTCCTCCCTGCTCTTGCTGGCATACCATGCTCTAGCCACATGGATGTTCGGTTTGTTCTTGCAAAGCACCAAGCTTTCTTCCTGCCTCAGGGCCTTTGCGCTGCTGTCTCCTCTGCCTGGAATGCTTTTCTACACCTGGCTGCCCCTTTGCTGTCAGTCAGGTCTCAGCTCAAATTATTTCCCCTGCGAGGTCTTTCCTGACTGCCCTACTTAAAGTAGTCCTTCATACCTACCCTTAGCCCTTCTTTTTATTCCATGATTACTTATCCCTGTCTGAGATGATTTAAACTTAATAAATAAATAAATACTACATTTAGTAAGTCTTCTTCCCCTAAAATGCAAGCTCCATCAGCCAGGGCCCATGCTGGCCTGCTTCACTATTGAATCTATTTCAGCCACTAGACTCCCAGGGCTGATGTTCATTAGCGATGTGTTGAATGCTTTTGTTCATTTCATGATGCTTATTGAGCTCCTACTGCATGGTAGCTACTGCTCTAGTCAGGAGGATTATCAGGGAACAAAACAGACAGTGCCCCTGACCTCCTGGCACTTGTATTCGATGGGAGCTGATTTGGAGGAGAAATCAGAAAGTATAAATAAATTAACAACTAAATAAATGTCAAGAGGTGTAGAGTAAAGATAAGACAGAGTAAGGAGTTTTGGAGTGTTGGGGCAGGATGGGGGTCAGGGGAAGTCTCTCATTTGATGAGAGATTTGAGGAGAGTGGGAAGGCAAAGGGTGAAGGTTGGAGGTGGTGGCGAAAGAATATTCTGGGCAAAGCCCTTGAGGTGGGTGTGTGTCTGGTGCGTTGGAGGAGTAGTGTGAGGCTGGTGTAGCTGCAGCAGGGATAGCAGGGGAAAGCAGGAAGAGTCAGAGGGTGGGAGACCAAGTCAGAGCTCCTAGGCTGTTAGGTCATGAAACATGCAAGAGTGTGGGCTTAACTCTGAGTGAGAAGGAAACCTCTGGAGGCACAGGATCAGAAGTGACATATGATCTGTCTTACGTTCTAGAAGAGACACTGGCCATCATGCTGAGGATGGAGTCGGTAGAGGGTGAAGATAGGGAAATACTGAGGAGACCAAAAGAAGGGTGTTCTGAGTCAAGGTCTATTTCACAGTGAAGCAGGCAGGATTTGGTGATCGAGGGAATATGGGATGGGAGAGAAAAGAGTCAAAGTTTGTTCCCAGGTTTTGGCATGAGCAATTGAAAGAACAGAGTAGGGCTTCCCTGGTGGTGCAGTGGTTAAGAATCCGCCTGCCAATTCAGGGGACACGGGTTCGAGCGCTGGCCTGGGAAGATCCCACATGCCACGGAGCAACAAAGCCCGTGCGCCACAACTACAGAGCCTGTGCTCTAGAGCCCGTGAGCCACAACTAACAAACCCAAGTGCCACAACTACTGAAGCCCACGTGCCTGGAGCCCGTGCTCCGCAACAAGAGAAGCCACCGCAATGAGAAGCCCGCACACCGCAACGAAGAGTAGCCCCGGCTCACCGCAATTAGAGAAAGCCCGTGCGCAGCAACAAAGACCCAACACAGCCAAAAATAAAAACAAATAAATAAGTAAATATATATATATATATATATATATATAAAAGAACAGAGTAGAATAGACAGCATTTCTTGGGCAAGAATCACAGTTGATCCTTGAACAGCACAGGTTTGAACTGCACAGTTCCACTTATATGCTAGTTTTTTCAATAGTATAATAAATACTTCAGTGATATAGTATCCAGGTTGGTTGAATCTGTGAATATGGAGGAACTGTGGAGATGGAGGGCTGACTCTAAGTTAATGAGGATTTTTGACTGGAAGGAAGGTTGGCACCCCAAACCCCCATATTGTTCAAGGCTCCACTGTATATCATCTTAAGGTGGTGTTGTTATCAACATGATTGATTCTAGACCTGCCTTTATTTAAGAACTATTCTTAGTTTTAAAATTTCTTAAAAATATATTTACATGTGTGTGTATGGGTGTGTTTTGGGGTATATATAAAATTTCGTAAAAATATATTTGCATGTGTGTGTGTTTTGGGGTATATATAAATGGCTGGAGGGCATTAATAAATCATATCAATAATTGATAGAAGCCTACATTTGCTATGTTGCTAGCTGGGATGGCCTGCCTACCCTGCCTCCCATCTCATTTTGGATAGTAGAAAGTCAAAGCCCAGAGAAGTGAGGTGCTCTACTTGAGGCCAAATAACTAGTGAGTAGTGGAACCAGCCCTGGAACAAAGGTCTCTGCTCTGTCTGGCCTCTGCTCCTTCCACAATATCACACAAATTCTCTACTACTGTTACATTGCATTACAGCAACTGGCATTTTTTGAGAGCAAGGATTAGACATAGATTGAGTAAAACATACACATTGTTAAAGATCACCGTGTCCTCAGAAATGCTCAGAATCTCCCAAAAGTCAGAGAGAGGGGGAGGGCAGGCAGCATGAATGTCTACAGTCACAGGATGTGAAGCACTAAGCATGTGTCTGTAACTTATCCCCAAACTTGAGTATTTATTTCCTCTTCTTTATGCTTGTAAAGCAGCAAGAAGATACAAGCTGTCCCATTCAGAAACCACAGAGAAATGCTTCCGTGATCTGAGGCTGCCTGTAGCATATGGGATAAATTCTTTGGATTTAAGATGCAAACATTCAACAGACCATCCTTCCCTCCCAGAGTCTCCGCCTGTGACACTGGGCCCTTGGGCAGGACTGGCTGGCTGTGCTTGCCTTGGGAAGGATAGGTCTTTCCCTCCCTTCCACCCCTACCCCAAGAAGGGTCTTTTCTTGGCAAAGCTGTGAAAGGTCAGTAGTAAAACTGGCACGCTCAGACTCTCCTTGGCTGTTTCTTAAGGTTGGAAAGCGAACGATATAAATGTCTAATTAGAGAAGAAAGACGCTTGCACATTTAATCTTGGTGGGGCCTGGGGATCACACTAGGTCTCATTCTCGCCTCTGCTACCCCCGGTCTTCCCTGACACTTCTCCTATTACTTTCCGACAGCCGTGCCAGTCACTGCACTTGAGCAGCTGAGCCGCGGTTTGCTGCTGCTGTCATTGATATAGACAAGACATGAGGACCAAAGCCTGGGTCAGGTTTCTTTTGTACTCCATGGGAAAAAGCCATCAATTCAAATTCCATCAAGGATCATCATGAGATTTTAGGCTCTGCTAGATTCATCTATAGAAAATTCCCTCCCTGAAAGACAGACTGAAGTGTTCAGATAGGTTTCAATAGAAACTACCAGGCTGTCATCTTCTGGGGAGGCGTGATTTTTAAAGCAAATTAGCCATCGGTATTTTGATGAGTTTCAGTTTCTGAGCTTTTTCAACAGTGTGTGGGAACTTTAGAGTACTACTCTTTAGATTTGAAAGCAAATATGCGAATACTCCACAAGTGTTCCTAATTCCCAGTCCTGTAGGGGTAAAACACTGGGGAAGAGGATATAAAAAAACAAACATCAAACAGGCCCAGGTGGAAGTGTTAGGCCATTTTGGGGTTGGGACAGGTTCACGATCTTGTCTAATCACCAATTATCCCATTCATTTGAGAGAAGAAATCTCAGTCTTTTTCTTGCAGGGTGTCAGGGACCACATGGTAGAGTTAAAAAAAAAAAGAAGAAGTACAATTAACAGTTAAAGGCTTTTCAGCCCAAATAGCAGAAATTATCCTTTGCATTCCAAAAACTTTGCCAGTAATTCAAAGGGATGAGGATAACAACAAGCTGGGTTTCATGCCTGATCACCTCTCAACCCTTTGTTGAAGAAACCCAGCATGTACCTGGATGACTGACTTCAGACACCACAGTGGTATTTTGAATTCAGACCTCAGAACATGCTGCCTGCTAGGGGTAGCTCCCAGCGCTGCTTGGTGGGAGGCCTCAGCACCCACGGCTTCGTTTTTCACTCCCCTTCTGGCAAATTAGCATACTTCAATAAAAAAAAAAACCCCAAAATCTTATTAAAAAGAAAAACACATAGAACAAAAAACAAAACAAAACAAAAAAACCCGGAGACTTGTTTCAGGAAGGACACAACATCGCGCAAGAAGGAAAATCCCAGTAGCGGACAGGGAGGCCCTGTAAGGAGACGCGCGCTGGGGGCCCAGTCCGGGTGCTGGCGGGAGGCGCACACAGCACGGCGGAAAAGCAGGGCGGCCGAGGACCAGCGTGGCCGCAGGCACTCCGCGTTCGCACCGAAGGCGTTCCGTCTGCCGTTTTCGCAGAGCGGGAACAGCCGGCTCCACGCCCTGCCTGCTCGCAGGGAGGGTACAGGCTGTACGGGATCAGGGAGGAGGCAGATGGCGGCTGGTTCTGTCATGACAAGGACTGAGCTCTCCGTTGGAGCAAAGTGTCTTCTTCGTGACGGAGGTGGTTATGCTCCCAGGGACCGCGCCTTCTTCTCAGCTGTTGTGGGTTTTTTCCCCCCCGCAGGGCTTCTTGATCTCCTAGAGCAGCTCCATTCCTGCGCAGAGGATGAGCCACGGGCCTCCCTCCTACAGGGGATCAGCCCCGGGAAGGCTTCTGTCTCCCACTCTCTCCTTTTTGGCCTTTCATGCAGATTGTATCTTGATTTAAAACTCATCAGAGGGGTGACAAATGCAATCAAAACGGCAGAGAGCCAAAGGGAACAGCCTATTAATAAAGGGATAATAATTGGAGTACAGATAAGGATCAAAGTCAGCAGACTGAAAGCCAGGATGGGTGGCCAGGTGTGTTCTCTGTATTTTAAGGCCTGCTCTTAGGCGGAGGTTTTGACACTGGTGATGTCCTCGGCATAAAGTCCAAAGAGCGAGAAATGTTTCTGCTTGGGCTTCTCAGGACACATGGCATCCACTTAGGGCTTCCCACATGTAATCTATGCAAACTTCTTGAAATCTCTTTCTGTACTTTTAGGCTCTTTTTACGGTATGGGAAGGATTTTAAACCACTCTCGGACTAAGCCAGGAACAAGTGGTTTCTTTTTTAAAGCTCTAAGTGCTGCCCCAAAGCCATTTAACAATTATCTTGTTAATTGGGAGACTTTAGATTTTGTTAATTGGGCTCCAGTATTTCTCCATACCCTTCCCAATTAACCCAGTTTCATTTTGAGACAGGGAAATTCCCCAGTGGAGGTAATCCCTTTTAGTGCAGGCTTCTCACAATGCAGAGATTTTATTTTTCTAACAAACGAAACAAAGAAGGAAAACCTTAGAATCGGCCATTGGACATGAAGCCCATAAAAATGGGTGAGCAGAAATGAAGTTCCCAGTGTGCTGCCGGGGCCAGTGGCTGAGCGAAAAGGACAGAGGTCTTGGGATGATGGTACCCTGCTAGAGTGGTTCTCGCAGAGTTGAATTCTGAGTGCCCCTACCAAGTGAGCAGGATAAAAAGGGAAGAAAAATAGAAGCAAATGAAGCCCAAACCAGCTGCAGGCTCAGATGATGCAAAGAGCGGGCGATTGAGTGTTCTTCTCATGGATTATGACAAAGTCTCGAGATGGTTTATATAGAGCTAAATTCCCTTTTTCCCCCTAATTTTCATTTTCCCCCCTAATTTTCATTTTTCCATCTTCAGCTTCTCCTCACATTTATTTTTTTAAAAACAATATTTTTTGATTTGGTTTTCATTTCCCGTATTTGGTTCGTGCCCTGTCTCTGAATAGCCCACTGTCTCATGTCCTTTCCTATATACTTTATTTTCATTTTCTAGTCTTTTTCTATTCTCCCATGATTTCCTGAGCTACTAGCTTTCCAACAATTGAGAAATAAAGCATCTTTCTACAACAATTTTTGTCTTTTATCTTAGAGGCAAAGCTTGTTTGTTTATTAAAAGACATGAGTTCGCTTATTAAATAGTCACAGCAGCTAGTAGGTTCTAGCCACGGTTCAAAATGCTGGGAATATACATTTGAACAAGGTAGTAAAGGCAGCTACTTTTTACTGACCATGTACTCTATTCCAGGCACAATGCTTAATGGTTTCTATTTTTTCTTCTCTGCTAATCCTCGCAGCCAGCTTTATGAGGAAAGTTCAATTTCCCGCATTTTCAGACCATTGCCTTTAAGTGTTGGGACCACAGTGTGAACCCAGCAATTTGGTTATGGAGCCCTGCCTTTAACAGCCTGCTCTACTACCTTCCTTACTCCCTGCCATAGTGTAGCCTGCAGTTCAGTGGAGGTGACTGATAGGTTAAGTGAGGAGTACTGCAGTAGAATGTGTGGGTTGCTGTGCTGAGCCATCACGTATAGTTGGGCAGGTTGCACACTGCACAACTCCAGGAAGTGTCATTCATATATCCCTTAGAAATATATAGTGCTCTATCAGGAGACACAAACCATACAAATAATTTAATTGTGGAAAATTTAAGAAGAAGAATTTTTACCTAGTAATGGAGATGAACTGCTAAAGGAGGGTAAAGAGATTTTTAAAGAATAACAGGAATGGCAGATATAAGACTTTAGTATTCTGATTCCTCTGAAATCAGAAGGGGCTTATAGCATGAAAAATTTTTTTCAGCAATTGTAAAGAATATTTCACTAACATCTCAAATGCAAATTAAGACTTTACATCACATATCCAAATTAAGAGGTGTCAACAGGAAATAGTGTGTCTGAGAGATTTTATTTCCCACAAGGAAACTGACTTCAGCGTGCTCATGTGTGCCAGGCCTCCAGACCAGAACTTCCTCTGGTCACAGTCAATGTCCAAACCACCACTGTGGGTGAAAGGACACAGGGACAAGTCATATTTAAAAATTAGCCTGATGTTGCTTCCAAGAGTTGTAAGATAGCTTGTATTGTGATTAGCATTTGCCCCTCACATTATATGGAACAAGTAGCTTATTCAAGAACCAGTGAAATCAATTTGTGGTTATGTTCTAGTTCACCTTTGTTTTCTGGGAAGACTTAGGGCTCATAGTTCAAGGATGGAAGTAACCAGAGGACCTTGTAGAGGATAACATGACAGCCTGTGTTTTGCAACGTGGAAGCCTCTGCACTTCGTTCAGTCTTACTGTAAATGCAGTTTCCATAGGGTAATACTATGACTGCATCATCGTGACCAGGAATCGAAAAGCACATCCTAGGAACAGGTGGATTGGATTGCTTAGGTAGGTATCAAGACCTGAGTCATTGTACCAGTACATTTGGTGCCTGCTGTGGTCACCAGCCCCATTTAAATGGTAATTTCTTCCTCTAGCTTCTACTCACTTATTTCTCTATGTAAGCAGACGCATTACTGGACCACTGAGGCACCCCCAAACTTGAGGCTGGGAAAACCTCAAATGGCCAATCTAAAAAAAAAAAAAAAAAAACCCTAAAACAAAAACCAGGACCTCTCTCTCCTCCTGTTCATTTTTTCCTATTAATTCAACAAGGTATCCTGTAACAGCATCGTTGGAGCCTTCCTCCATTCCATAGGAAACAGTGTTAGCATGTACTATTCGTTACTTGGCTGGCTGCAAGTTAATTACTCTGCTTATGGTGGGGAAAGTACAAAAAAGCATTGAATCAAGGCATGGCAGGCAGAACTTGCCCCTGTCTTTTTCCTTTTTCTCTTGTCGCAGTGTCATAACGAACTCATGGATTGCAAAAGGCTGAAGATTTGTTTGTTTTGCTTTTATCCAAAGGCAAAGCAGTGTGCTTCGGTGTTTGTATTTGTGAAATTAGAAACCATAGCTCAGACTATCAAGAGAAGGTGAGGGTTGGGAGTATATGCCCATGACTTTGCATACTGTATTTTTCTAGGTCTGTGATACATTTGTTCTTTGAAAAACAATAAACGTGATTTCATGTAGAAATTCTGAGAATAGTATTTTTTTTTTAAAGTAGAAGGTGAAAGATTTATTTGATCTAAAGGGAAACCATAGTATAGTCTTGTTTTTTCAGTGTAGTGATGAGATGCCAATTCCTATAGACTTTGAGGGGACTAAACAAACAAAGCTGACAGAATAAAGGCTAATGAAGCCCAAAAGGGAGAAAACTGCATTTGCATGTTACTGCATTTGCATGTATATACGGGTTTTCACTGGGTAAACACTGTCCAAGAGGGAACGGAAGAAAGATCACTTACAGGATAGGACACAAGAAAGTGTTTGTGAAATATTCTGGTAGCCTCCAGTGCTTGTCTGTTTGCCATTCTCAGATCTGGATGCTTTTGCCTGATTTCCCTTTTCAAAGTAAGGCTTAAAAAAACTCCAGCTTTATTGAGGTATAATTAACGTATAGTAAATCACACATATTTAAACTACATCATTTAATATGTTTCACATATGTATACAGCCTCACCACAGTCAAGATGTTAGATGTTTAAGTGACTGAGATAAATATTAAAGGCTAAGCTGATATGTATCAGGGAGCCTCTGAAGACCAAGTAAGTCCTGCTCAAAGCAGGCCTGGGATTTATGGAGTGAGCAGAAGAGAGGGATACATGTCCTTGTGCTGTGGCTCAGATAGAAGTCTTAGTTTTTAACTGTGGTGAATCTCACAGCTGGAATCATCAGAGATTATTCCCTTCTTGGTGCTTCTTGCTCAGGACAGTGCAATCTCATCCACATAACTGTCAGAACAGTTCTCCTCAGAGCTATTTCTTGTAATCCTTATGCTTTGTTAGTCAATGTTTGGGGGAAGGAAGGAGTAGCAAATAAAAGTGAGGGAGAGGGAAAGGAAAGGCATTAAGGGTCAAAGCCAAGGGAATCTGGGGTCTTGCTGTCATGATTTAAAAAATCCTTTTACAAAGATAATATCTGTCACCCTCAAAGTTTCCTCATGCTCTATCGTACCTCCTCCCTCCGACTTCTCCCCACAACAAGGCCATCGCTGGTCTACTTTCTTTTTCTTTTTTTTTTTTAAAGAGGATGTTGGGGGTAGGAGTTTATTTATTTATTTATTTTTGCTGTGTTGGGTCTTCGTTTCTGTGCAAGGGCTTTCTCTAGTTGTGGCAAGTGGGGGCCACTCTTCATTGTGGTGCGTGGGTCTCTCTTGTTGCAGAGCATAGGCTCCAGACACGCAGGCTCAGTAGTTGTGGCTCACAGGCCTAGTTACTCCGCAGCATGTGGGATCCTCCCCAGGGCTCAAACTCGTGTCCCCTGCATTAGCAGGCAGATTCTCAACCACTGCGCCACCAGGGAAGCCCTGATCTACTTTCTGTCACATACATTAGTTTGTATTTTGTAGACTTTTATGTAAATGGAATCTAACAATTTGAACTCTTTTTGTCTGTCTGCTTTCATGAGCAAAATTATTTTGAGATTCAGCCATGTTGTTGTGTGTGTACCAATGATAGTTATTCCTTCTTTTTTTTTTTTTTTTTTTTGTGGTACGTGGGCCTGTCACTGTTGTGGCCTCTCCCGTTGCAGAGCACAGGCTCCGGACGCGCAGGCTCAGCGGCCATGGCTCACATGTCCAGCCGCTCCGCGGCATGCGGGATCTTCCCAGACCGGGGCACGAACCCATGTCCCCTGCATCGGCAGGCGGACTCTCAACCACTGCGCCACCAGGGAAGCCCAGTTATTCCTTCTTATAGCTGAATGTCATTCCCTCGTATGGTTATATCACAGTTTGTCCATTTACCTGTTAGTGGAGTTGTGGGTTGTTTCTGCGTTTTGGTTATTACAAACAAAAACCGCTGTGAACATTTATGTACAAGTCTTTGTATGGACATAAACTTTTATTTCTCTTAGTTACATACCTAGGACTGGAATTGAAGGATAGCTGTATGTTTAAATTTAAAAAGAAAACAGTTTTAAGAAATTGCTAAACCCTTTTTGAAAGTGGTTTTGTCATTTAACATTCCCACTAGTTGTTTATGAGGGTTCCACTTTCTCTACGTCTTCCTCAGCACTTTGGATGGTCAGTCTTTTTAATTTTAAAAATCCTAATATGTGAACAGTGCCACCAAATTTTGGTTTTAATTTGCACTTTTCCTAATTGCTGATGATCGTGAGCATTTGTTCAGCTGGCTATTTGTCATCTTCCTTGGTGACATGTGTGTTTAAATCCTTTTTGCCTATAAAAAAAAAGTGGGTTATCTGCTTTCTTGTTATTGAGTTTTGTGAGCTCTTGATCTATTCTGGATGCAAAGATTTCATTGGATATGTGATTTTCCAGTATTTTCTCCCAGTCTGTGGCTTATCGTTTTGTTCTCTATGTCTTTCAAAGAGCAGAAGTTCTTAACTTGATGCCGTCCAGTTTACCTTTTTATTTTTTTTAATGGAGTGTTCTTTAGATGTTTCTGTGGAATTTTTGCCTAACCAATGTTACAGAGATTTTCTCCTATGTTTTAACCTAGAAGTTTTATTATCTTGTTTATATTTAAGTCTATGATACATTTGGAGTTAATTTTTGTATATAGTACAAGGTATGTGTCAAAGTTCAGGCTTTTTTTGGATATGGATATAAAATCATTCAAGCACCATTTGTTGAAAAGATTATCCTTTCTCCATTGAATTTACCTTTGCATCCTTGTCTAAAATCACTTGACCATATATGTCTGGTCCTATTTCTGGAATCTCTATTATGTTCCATTGATCTGTTTGTCTGTCTTGGCACCAATACTGTACTCTCTTGCTCTCTGTTGTTTCATAATAAGTTGAGAAGTAAGGTGGTGAAAGTCCTTCATTTTTGTTGTTTCTCAGAGTTATTCTGCCTCTTGTAAGTCCTTTGCATTTCCTTATGAGTTTTAGAATCATCTTATTAACGTCAACAAAACAGCCCTCTGGAATTTTGTTGGGATTATGTTGAATCTGTAAATTAATTTGGGGAAAATTGACATCTTAGTATTATGGCATCTTTTGATTCATAAATATCTATTTCTCCACTTATTTAGGTCTCCTTTAATTTCCCTTAGCAATGTTTTATAGTTTTCGATGTATAGGTCTTGCATGTACTTTGTCAGATTCCTTCCTGAGAATTTTATGTTTTTCGATACAATTGTAAATAGTATTTTAAAACATTTTACTTTTCAGTTATTCATTGCTAGTACATTTAAATGCAACTTTAAAAAAATTAATAAACTTGTATCTTTCCACTATGCTAAACTCGCAAGTTCTACTAGATAATTTCTTTTTTTTTTTGCGTTATGCGGGCCTCTCACTGTTGTGGCCTCTTCCGTTGCGGAGCACAGGCTCCGGACGCGCAGGCTCAGCGGCCATGGCTCACGGGCCTAGCCGCTCCGCGGCATGTAGGATCTTCCCGGACCGGGGCACGAACCCGTGTCCCCTGCATCGGCAGGCGGACTCTCAACCACTGCGCCACCAGGGAAGCCCTCTACTAGATAATTTTGTAGCTATTATTGGATTTTCTACACAGATAATCATATTGTCTGTGAACAAAGACAGTTTTATGTCTTCCTTTCCACTGTGCATGCTGCGTTTTCAATTTTACCTTGTAGAGTTCTGTGTATCCCTATAAATGTTCTTGAGCTTTTTTTTTAAGTAATTAATATGATTTTTGACTCTGATTTTGGAGAATAAACAACACAGATACCCTCCATACACCAAACCCAGCTCTGACCACACCCGTGCTGTCCTCTTTCTTCATGACTGTTCATGAAGTTTGACCAGGATCCATTTGTGGGTCTGGGTAAAGGGGCTGGGATCACGAGGAGGTGAGGTGAGGTGCGGATTATATGGTGTAATTTGAGGGGAGCCACGTGCATCTCTCTAGCTCCATCCAGACATGAAATATTTCCACCAAGAGATTCATTCCTGAAGGTCAACAAAAGAGTCCTGTCTCTTGAGAAATGTAAATATCCCGGAAAGGGCAGTTGAGCTTTGTTCTTGGATATAAGTTGTTACTTGGAAATAGTTTGATCTTTTAGGATCAGTTCTAGGCTTCTGCAAACTCTTGGGCATCTCATTCCACAGTCCTATTAAGAGCACCACATTCTGGGTGTGCTTCTGAAATTTACGAGGGAGGCAACAATGACAATCACTTCATTTCCCTTTAACTGTATCACCTTTATTTCCTTATTTACTGCTTCAGGAGCAAACCGGATGTAAAAGCAATCTTGAAACAAAACTGAACAATCAGTCTTATCCACCCCCTGAAATGTATGGCCTAGTTCAACTCTGTATCTCTTAACCTCTCATACTTTCCCTTCCTTTGTCTCTCTATTATGCATTATAGGTAACTTCTTCAGTTGTAACTTCTAGTTTAGTAATTCTCTTTTCAGCTGTGCCTAATCTGTGGTTTAACCCACTCACAGAATTTCTTTTTAATTCTTTTTTAGTTTTTTTCCCCCGAAAATTTTCAATGGTTAATTTTCCTTGTTAATATTTTTATTCCATTTTAGTTTATTTAAACGTTATTTTGTGTTACGTACATATCTGGTAATTTCTAGAGCTCTAATTCTGCTGGCAGTTGTCTCTGCTGATTCTCATTCATGACAGTTTAAATAATTATGTACTTTTGAATCCATGTTCTCTGGTGCTTTATCTTTGGGAGTCTTTTGAGCTTAGATTGATGACATTTCTCACCAGAGTTGATTCAGGTTTGCTTCTAACTGGTGCCCTAGGTGGCTACGAATCTTGGAGTACTTTAAGTTAATGTTTTGCCTATTCTTTTCCTAAACCACTTTGGTGGTACAAGTTCAAATCTTAAACCCTTGTGAGGGCAAGCATGAGGTTACATGTGCTTAGAGAGATGTTTTCCCCCTTCCCGAGTCCAGACTAAGACGGACAAATTTTCTTATCATCTCTATTTGTCAGCAAGCAAATTTTATTTTCATTTTTTTCTATTCCAGTCCTCCACTGAATGCATAGCCCTGATACAACCTGGACTTTATGTCAGGGTCTCAGTTCCAACTTCGACTTTCTCCTCATGGCTCCTGTGTGGTGGTCAAAACCGAGGCTCTTTGTTACCAGGACTGGCAAAGATACACACATTGGCTGTAGCAGCCACTTCTCAGCTAGTTTCCAGCATCTTCTTCCCTTTTGCTCCTGACCTTTTTCTTATTTTCTTTCAAGCTAAGTTCTGCATTTCAATAGGGGACAATTAGATTTTATTCAGCATTTCTTTGGTTTTTGATTTTTGTATTGGAAGGGATTTTACTTTTTTACTCTATCTAGCATACCTTTATATATTAAATCAACTAGAAAGAAATCAGATTTTTTTTCCTATTTAGTATCCAGACTGTTGCTGGAATGATTACCAGGTCCACATGTCAGATGGCCAGATGTCATATAATCATGAGGTACTGCGAGGGATGGGAGGGGGTTCCACTACATGGGAGAGTGGAGTTGACAATGGTGTTCTCGTCTACTTTGCTGCTTTCAGTGTTTTGTAGAGTATGCAGGTTTACATGCATGTGGTTGTATGGGTTTGTGCTTACATTGTCTAGTTTAAATGAATCACCACACATGGCTTAAAAAGATTCCTGTGAAAAACCAGGGACTGAGACAATGTTACCTGTGCAAGCACATGGAAACAGCAAGAGAAAGGCAGAGTTTACGCTCCTGCACCTAGGATGAGATCTTCATCAGCCTCATTTTTAACCACTGCCAGAAGTTGAGGTCATTTCTTGTTTTTTCTGTTTTACTTTCCGTGAAGTTTGGTCTAATATGATTGCCAATTGAAATTCTTTTCTACCTAGCTTTTCATTTACTCTCATCAGCAGTGGTATCCTGTAGAGGAGTTAGAATACACATGAGTCAGACTTCTGGGTTTGAATTGTGGGGCCACACCTTTCTAACTCTAAGACTTTAGCAAGTTTCTTAACCCCAGTGCCTTAGTTTTAATCATCTGTAGTAATATCTACTTCTCAGGCCTCTTGTGAGGACGAAAGAGGATGTGTAGAGTGGTTACAACGATAGCTAGCATGCAGCTGGTTTAAAAAGAGTTACCCTTCCCTCTGTCTTCCTGTTACAGATGTGTTATGATGTAAAGAAATTGTATGTAAAGTTGCATTGTAAAGGGTGAAGTGATATAACAAAACAAAGGATTATGACGGTAACTCTCTAACCCTGGTGCCTTTCTCTAGAGTACATCAGAGTTATAGAAGGGAGAGGAACTTGGTCAGCAGGACAATGTTTAGGAAGGCTCTGGTCCAGTAGAACCAAGTGAAAAATAGTGTCATTCCAATAGTAATATACTCAGTAGTGTTACTATTCAAGGTATTATAACAAATATCTCATTTGCTAGGAAGCTTGAAGGGACTAGTTTCTGGAAAATACTCTAAACTTTAAAAACCCAATTGAATATCTAAACCTTTTGGGAAAAAAATGAAAACAGGCATTCGAATGTAATTTCTGACCTTCATCTGGAATTTCTCTCTTTCTCTGTCAGCCAGTTTTTAAAAACTAAATTGTGGTAAAATAACCTTCTGTATAGCAAGGAGAACTCTACTCAACACTCTGTAATGGCCTTTATGGGAAAAGAATCTAAAAAAGAGTGGATGTATGTATATGTACAACAGACTCACTTTGCTGTACACCTGAAACCAACACAGTGTTGTAAATCAACTATACCCCAATAAAAACTAAAGAAAAATTTTACTTAACATTAAAAAAAATTGTGGTAAAATACACATAACATAAACTTGACACATCTTAACCATTTTCAAGTGTATAATTCAGTAGCATTAAGTATATTCATATTGTTGTGCAAGTTCAAACCGATCTTTGAACTTTCCATCTTGGAAAACTGAAAGTCTACACCCATTAAACAACAACTACCCATTTCTCTCTCCCCACAACCTGCGGCACCAAGCACTCTACTTTCTATTTGTACAACGTTTCAGTCAATTTTTAAAACCTCAGGCTGTTTGAGTAGATTCAATACCTAAGAAGGAACATGCCTTTTTGATATATTTATTTTATGATCAAATTAGCTCTTAGAGAACTGTTAAAAATGTTGAAATTCTCCTCTTCTGTATTTTGTTCTTTGAAGGCATTGCCACTTGATCTCCAATTTGAAAGTTCGATGGCTCTTAGCCATTGGAACTCAAAATTCAGGGCCTGGAACAAGACCCTTTAAGGGATGCTTCAGGTTTCTCACTCACTCTAGTGGCCATAACTATGGGATTCCTTTTCACCTCAAAGCCACAACACCACTTCTGAAGGACAGTGACTAGCCATTTGGGCCTCTGTAGGAATCATATAATTTTTAGATTTTTCTGTCATACACTTTATGTCACCTTGAAGACTTTTGATTTCAAGAAATTTCAGAGCAGAGTGAGAGTAGATTGGTATCCATTGCAGTATCTGGTGCATATTAAGTACTCAGTGAATATTTATTATGAGTGATTATGTGATAATAAATAGCTTATTAAAACTGTTACACTGAAGATACGTAGTAGGCTAGACAGCCACCAGAAGGATTGAATCATAAAATAAATAAGAAAGTATCATATTGAGATAATTATTACAATTACTTACATCATGCATTAGTACCTCTAAATCTATCTTTCACATGGTAATCCATATAGGGGATTTAAATATTTAAATGAAAACTTATTTAAATTTTAATTTTAATATGAAAAATAGATTTGATGTTTATACTATTGGGATGGAGTCCATGTCACAATTTGGATTTTTTTCTCCTTGGGAAAGCCATTTTTAAACAATTTTATTGAAATATAGTTGATTTACAATGTTTCAGGTGAGGGCTTTTCTATTTTAAACTCATAGAAAGGAAATAGGTGGCAAACTCTGCCTAGTTATCTTGCAAACATTCCAGTATTCTGGGAGTCAAAGACAGCTGTGTTTTTATTGTCTCCCTGACTCTGACTGCTGTGTGAGCTTGGGACAAACATCCTACCGTCTCTGTGCTCCCCTTTCTTCTCCACCTGTGTGTGGAAAGAAGATCCCAGTGTCTTTCCTGAGTGAACCTCAGAGCAGACAATGGACATTTGTTTCAATTTCAGCTTAAGGACAAACATCCTTTCTCCCTTTGGCAGTTGCCAGCAACGTAAGCTTTTCTCTTCTGAAAGAGGCAGCCTTCTGTGTGGTGCGCAGCTACGCTGTGACGGAGGCCTCTTTGTGGCACGTCCTCTGCCAGGGTTAGGCACCTTCGGCTGTTCGTCAGATTTTGTTGTCTATCTAAGGCAAACCTGGCCCCCACCTTTTCTCCCCGTGGAACTCCTCTGCCTGTGGCCTCACATCAACGAGACAAGATATTGTCTTCATGGTCTACCACACTCACTGTCTGTAACTGGACTTCTGCAATTTCGCCAGGCTGCTGACAGACAGGCAGCTGACATCTTCTAAGTGTCTTTCTTTTGTTGAAAAAGATCATCATCTACAGTCTTTGATACAATGAAAAAAAAAAAAACGGGCAAGGGTATTTTAATTATGTAGGATTATTCCCAGGTCAAGATTGTGCCCATAAACACAAAGGAAAATAATTAAAATAATGCCACATTCTTTTACAGTTTACTTATCTAACTTTTTTTTTTTTTTTAGTAGTTACTATCTTTATCTTCTGAGAAAATGGTGAGGATGCTTTGTGAGGAAAAGGAGAGAGAACTATAAAGTCTATATGAAAAGCAAAATACAACAATCAGAAAATGAGGTGTCCTTGACTTAGCAGACTTTTGGCAAGTTTCCTAGCCTGTCCTGCATGTGAAGGGTCTGGTTTGGGTGAAGTAGGGAGGTATGCTGTTACTTTCCCTTTGCGGAGGTTGTGGCTGGCACTCAGAACTCTGCCACTTCTGGCTGTGTGACATTAAATAGGTGACTCCATTTTTCATGCCTCAGTCTCCACATCTCTAGAATGGGAGTCATAATAGCGTCTTCCTCATGCCATTGCTGGTGAGAGGTCCGAATGAGAACTTGTGGATGAATTGTTTTGCTCTGTGACTGTCACACAATAAATACCCAATTAATGATCACTTTTATTTGTTGTATTCTATTACTCTTTTTAATCTGCTTCAGAAAGGCTCAGACTTAGTTCCCTTTTTCTTTATGCTGGGTTCTCCTTTCTCCCAAAAAGGCATTCAATGAATCTTGAGTCTGGAGCATGTAGATGATGATGGCAGTGATGATGATGATGATGATGATGATGATGATGATGATGGTGATGATGATGTAAGGGTACCATTATAGGGAACACAGAATGACAGACAAGCCTATAGGGATTTTATGAGAGCTCCGAATAAGCGGGTGTATGGCAGGCAGATACTCAGCCTTACTCTCCTTCCAGTAACACCTTGAAGAACATACAGTTACTATCCCCACTTTAGAAATGAGAAAACTGAGAATTAGAAATTTAGATAACTTACTCAGTGTCACACAGCTAGACTAGGCAGGGCTGTCTAGCTGCTGAGCCCACACAATCGTGCAAAGAGGAGAAGTAACCCTGTTCTTCTATCTTCACCTGCTCTCCAGCCCTCACGCCAGGCCTTTGATTATTCTGGTTGACTTGGAGCCAATGAGTCACCTCCTGGCATCTGGTTTCTCCAATGGGGCTGTGAGACTGGGTTTAAAAGGAAATGCGAACGACACAGAGCATTTCTCAGGAGTCTTTTCAAAGCCAGTGGTCACTACTGATATATGTGGATGCTAAGACACCACTTAGAACTAAAGGCCTCTGGAGTCGATTTTCCTCAGTTTCTCTAACTCAAATTTTTTGTTCTCCAGGTTTAGTAGGGGGTCATTGACCTCTTTCTTGGGTGTTTGGATTCTTAAAATACTCAGGCAGAAGTTTTAGAAATAGGTGGTATGTTTTTGGAGATTTGAAATTTCTGTTATACTGTGAAACCATTTCAGATCTGTTCAAACCCTGATGAGTCTATGGTATGAATACCAGTGAAACAGATTCTTCTGAAAGAAGTGTGCTTTTTGAACAGTAAAGAAAGTAATGTTTGTTAAGCTCCTGCTTTGGGCTGTCTGTAAAGAGTATCACAAAGTTTGCTCCATTGAATTTCTGAGATACCTCTGCATCACTGAAATGTATGTTTCTAGAAGGGCTAGCACTGTATGTTACTCATCTTTGAATCCATGCCTAGCATATCATAGCACTCCATTAATTTGACGAACACTTGAATGAATGTGTCCTTTTTCAAACATCAGAGTACTGACGAGGGACAATGCATCCAATGCTAGGGAGCATCTCTGCTAATTGATCGATAGCAAGCACAGATTCCTTACAGGCATTGGAGACTCTGGAGTGTCTACATAGGAGGGATTTGGAGAAGACATTCTGGTTGGAAGGGAGGGCTCCAGGACAGGTCTAAAAACTCTCTTGGCATAAAATGCACTCAGTTTTTTGTTTTTATTGCATTTATTTGGAGTGGCTTTGGAGGTGCTGATAGAGTTAATGCAGAGAGATGAGAAAGCATTTCAACTTGCTTTTTGGTACCGTGATCATACGTAAGCTTCTGAAGAAGTGCTCCCAGAGGCTAACAGGACCAACATGGAAATGTACTTAATCTGACTCCTTTCATCAATCCTATGTGAGTCAGCATCCAGTGGAAAAGATGAACCAGTAGTCAGCGGCAACATGATAGCAGAGGAGCCCCAAAAGGAGTGGGCTGTCCCCTGCTCTTGGACTCAGTTGTAATAGGCACTTAAGCTTTCTTTGGTAAAGGAGTTAAAGGTTCTGTCTATGGCAGCAGAACAACTGACCATAGGCTGTTGACCCTTGCAGAAAAGGACTTTTGACCTAAAAGTTGAAAAGGCTATCCATGATGATAAGACGAGCTATAATCATGGAGTGCTAAGGACTTTGTAGATAATGTCTCATTTAGTCCTATCAAGTAGGCCCTGTTTTTAACTCTACAATGTGGGCGAGGAAGTCAAAGCTCATACACAGTACACCACTTGCCCAGAGTCACACAAGTCATCCACGTGAAGCCAGGATTCAACCCTGGGATCCTGGCCCTGTCTGGCTCTTGATCTGGTCTGTACAACTGCTTACATCTGGGCCTAATAACACCACTACCTACCGGCGGTGTCCTCTAATTGCAGGCCAACAGGAAGTTGTCAGGAGAAACTAAATGTCTAGCCGAGGACAAAGGGGTAATAATGTCTCAATAGCACGTTAGTGAGTTGTCGTGTTGAGTATGATGTAACGTTCTCTTCTGACCTCAGGATTCTACAAGCCGTTTGCCAGAATGATTTAGGATTATTAACTTCTTGCTTAGGTTAAAAAAATTCAAAGTGCTCAAAGAGAAATGGATTTCCCTTTGCTTCCCAGCCCAAAATACAGATACAATTCAAAATCCTTCAAAATATCTAGAGATTGCTTTGTTTGGTATGATGAACACCAGTAAGTACCAAGATGTGCTCAAGGATTCTATCGCCAGTATTATAAGGTTTGAATTAACTGAAGAGCCTTTCCAACCTGCTAGAAAGCACTATACCTCTTAAAACAAGAGAACACTCTAAAAGCGTTACACCACCATTCAAGAAATTCCAAAAACTAGTCTCTGGCCCCAGCTGACTTCCGATTTTTTATTTTTGATGTTTCTGTTGCAATAAAAGCCTTCCTACTAGGTAGGATGAACATGACGGTTGCCAGTTGACTGACCTGATCATTTATCTTTAATGTCTGAATGAGAAGTGTCCCTGGCTCAGCAATGGAGTCCCTTGGCAGCGCTGACCAGGGCCCCAGGGAGCCTTGTCAGCAGCAGCTATTACTAATTTAGTTGGCATCTTGCATTATATTTAAAGATCACCACGACTCAGCCAAGTGCTATGGGATTATAAACTGCTCAGGCCAAGGGGGGTCACTCACAGAGCCTCAGCCACAGTCAGAGAGCCCGGTCATATTGTGTTACAAAGATACAGTAAACAGCTCTAGCATTGGAAAGTAGGATGCAGCATAATTACACGCAATTAACTAAGGACTCCTTGGGCAGCAGCCCAACTTGAGACTTTATCTGACAGGGCTGCAGGGCTGGAGAGACAGTGGGGAGAGACCTTATTTTAGCTGAGTTAGGGAAAATAATGTCAAAGGTTGTGGCTGATAGGAGTACATCATGTATAATGAGAAATGAAAAGCTTCTACTTCTGTCTTTTGAACTGACCATCTGAAGTATTGCTTTCAACTATTTTGTAGAATACTATTGGTCCACAGGGCCTGGTTTCCCTCTTTGTGTCCTCTCAGAGGGCTGGAGAGAATATTAAAGGGAAGGCAGAGTAGGAACCCAAGTAGAGGCAAACTCCCACCAGGTCAATTAGCAACTTTAAGGTGGAATCCACACTTCTCTATAGAACAAAAAGAAACAGTTTTAGATGATGATTTGGTATGATCTTTCTATGACAGAAAGCATTGCTAAACTTGGAAATACTTCCTCAATATGAATGCCTTTCCAGACCTTTTTTTTTCCTCTGCCGCTCAGGACGAATATTAACTTGAAATCCACACTTGTATTTGTTGCATATGCTAATTCCAGATAAAACACAAGAATTCATTCTGGAAATCTAGGATTTATTTTCTTATATATTTGCTGTAGCCTGGTGAAACTGCTTTGCATGACAACAGAAATGTACTGTTAGGCTGGGGGAAAGCGCTTCTTGAAATGACAGAATGCTGATCTTCCTATAACTTTGAGGATTAAATGTTTGTGTACAGAATGGCTTCTGTTAACTATGGTGGGATTATTTCAGGAAAAAACCATATCTTTCAAGGGAAGAATGAGGATAAAATTATGAGGAAAGAATTATATAGGAATGAGAAAAAAATTATGTAGGCTCTTGAGAAATTAGGGTACCAGTTCTGTGCAAAGGTCAGTGAATGTATTCCTCAGCAAACATTGCAGGAAATAGTCCTATGAGAAGTACTGGGAGAAACACAAGACACTAAGGAATCATTCTAAAAATCCAAGACATAAATAACTTTGCTGCACTACATAGGTTTTACCTATTGTTCACTGGCTTTTAATTTTAATTTTTTTTTTTTTTGCGGTACGCGGGCCTCTCATTGTCGTGGCCTCTCCCACTGCAGAGCACAGGCTCCGGACGTGCAGCCTCAGCGGCCATGGCTCACGGGCCCAGCCGCTCCGCGGCATGTGGGATCTTCCCGGACCGGGGCACGAACCCAGTCCCCTGCATCGGCAGGCGGACTCTCAACCACTGCGCCACCAGGGAAGCCCTGGCATTTTATTTTTAATGGGTATATTCCATCTTCATCTATAACTGGACTACTGGAATATTGTCTTTGCCTCAAACTCATCCGAGGTACAGAGTTCCATCTATTCTCTTTTTACCTTAAAGGATGGGGTTTTCTCCTTGCCTAAGAATCTTCAGACCCTGGTACTTGGCTCTGGTCCTATATGTTTCTCCTCTTGCCGCTCAAGCTCTAAGCTGAAGTGAGACACTTTAATCACTAAAGAGAGAAGTAAGCATCTACATTCTGTAAGTATGTATCTGGATCCCGCAAGGTCTTGCCCTCTGGCTCATTCTCGGCAGATGTAAAGGTGCTGGATGAAATTATTTAGGTATTAAGGCTTTCATCTCCCTTCCTTCCTTCCCTCCCTCCTACTCTTTCCTCCCTCCCTTTTTTTTTTTGAAGTAGGAAGAAACACTAATTGTCTTTTTTTAAAGTTTACATATTATAGGTCAAATTTTGTTATGGCAACAATCTCCCTGCGGATGATTTTCCAGCCCAGCAGAAGGACCACATTTTGAGGAAATGTTATTTGTGTTGGCTATTGCTTGAAATCAGTTCTAAGACCAAGTTTCCGGTGGAACAAAAGAGGTGCCGTGTGGTAGAGGGCACCCTGGGCTGGGAGACATGAGGCAGGCCTGTACCTTACTCTCCTTGTGCGGAGAACCACTGTGCAAACCTGGGACAGTCACTCCACCCTGGGCCTGGGCCTTCCTACCTGTGACACAAGAGCTTCAGATTTAAAGGAACTCTGTACTCTCTCCCATTCCTCAGAGCCTACCATTCTCTGTGTTGGTTGACAAAGATTTAACTGGACTTCGGAATTTTCAAGCTTCTTTTTTCTTTGTTTTTTTTTTTTTTTTTTGCGGTTCGCGGGCCTCTCACTGCTGTGGCCTCTCCCGTTGCGGAGCACAGGCTCCGGACGCGCAGGCTCAGTGGCCATGGCTCACGGGCCCAGCCGCTCTGCGGCATGTGGGATCCTCCCGGACCGGGGCACGAACCCCTGTCCCCTGCATCGGCAGGTGGACTCTCAGCCACTGTGCCACCAGGGAAGCCCCAAGCTTATTTTTTCCTTCCTTCCCTCCTTCCTCCCTCCCTCCCACCCTGCTTTCCTTTCTCCCTTCTTTACTCCCTTCCTCTATTTCTCCTCATCCCTCTCTCCTCCTTTTCTTCATTTTCCTCAAGCATCCGTATTTACCTTTATTTTATTTCTCTGTTTCTTAGGGCCCATTATTTTACAATAGGGAAATGGAGGATCAGAAGGGTTAAGTGATATTCTTAAGGTTGCACAGTTAGTGGCTAAAACGCTGAAAGCATCTTTAGGGTTGGGCCTCTCTACTGTGTTCCATAATTTCTCTCTTGCTTTGTCTTCATGATTCTTCTTGTAAGAAGTAATAAGAAGTCCTCCAAAACATAAGTGCAGACAGTCAGATTGTACTTCTATCTCAGAACACAGCAAGGAAGAGGCGAGAGAGGGATGGACCGTGAGAGCTGTACTGCGGCCCTTCACTCTGGGAGATGGGGAAGAATCAGGCTTGGGGAACCTAAGCAAGTGCTGGGGATGTTTGCTTCTTTAAGAAAGAGGGATGTAAGCGAGGCAAGGTGTTTAATAGCTGGAATTTAATTCGTGAAGGCAGTAGGAAAGAGTAACCCTTGGGACTACCACCCAAACCACATTCCAGGCTTTGCTCCAAATGCTAGCTGGGTAGCGTGGAGCAAATGACTTCACAAACATCTTAGGGCCTGAGTTACTCATAAAATAATGGTTTGTTGACTATCAATATCAATAATAATAACGTAGAATCTGCCTCAAGGCAGGGAGACTGGATCCTTGAGGGCCTCTCTGGGCTCCATGTTCTAAGTTTTGATTTTATAACGGAAAAGTAAACTTGGACAGACATTGCCAAAACTGCTAAAAAGCCTGAGGCACTCTGTAACACAACGATGAACAAAATAATTGGATGGAACCAGGTTTTCATCATTCTGAGCTGAAAAATGATAATATACCTTTGTACTTAAAAAGGTGATTTCTCCCCCTCTCCTTCTGGTTCTTTATAGCATTGCATGGTATTTAAAATTAGAAGTCAATTAAAATAATTTTTTAAATAAACATTTTCCTGGCTCTCGCTTGCATCTACTAAGGCAGGCTTCCAGAGGCCTGCGAGGTCTCCCAGGCAGCTGCCTGTAGGAGTTCTGGTGTTTGCCCTTTTCCTGTGCCATCACCCTGCAGCTGGGCAGCTGCCCACCTTCACTGTCTAGCGGTCACTGCTATCACTTAGATGGTATTGCTGTGTCAGGAGGTGCCCCAGCTCCTGGTTCCAATGCCACCCTGCCTTTGCTTTTAGACAAAGTGAGGCAGAATCCTTTGTGGTACTACATACCTCCAGAGGCTCCTATATGGGGCTGCTGGTTCTGGACAGTGAGACAGTACTCTGGATTTTTCCTTATTGTTTCTTGTTCCCAAATAGGAATCCAACTCTGTATGTTGGGAAAGAGGTAGGGAGGCTAAGTCAAATGAGAAACACCTCCATATACTCAGATCCAGGCTGAGGCTTTGTTCTTGGGTCGAGCATGCTATGCTCCACAGATGACCAGCTTTCCTGGTCTCCTGGGATGGAGGAGTTTCCTAGACTGAGGACCCACACTGCTAAGACCGGGGCAGTCCCCGGTGAACTGGGACAGTTGACCATCCTCACAGCTCCCTTAGCCTGCATCCCTCTCTGAGGGGCTCCTCAGAGGCCTGAGCACTTAGCCATCTTTGAACCTCAGCAGTGTTTGTAGCTTAGACTCAAATTAGGATTGCTGCTTTGTATTTACACTAAATTTAGTATAGAATAAATAAACCTGAATTTCTTCATTTTTCCGTATCCAAGGAGAACCACTGTACTTGGCACACCACGAGAAGAGGCAGCCCTCCTCACCTGGGCGTCAGTCAGAAGTCATGGCAAAGTGCTAAGACCTCAGCAACCTCAGCAAATACTTACTAAGTGTCTAATAGGACCCTATGCAGACCTTGGCCTCTCTAGGGCAAACCTGAACTCTCTTCTTTCTAACAGAGTAGAAAGATTCTTCACCATTTCCACACCCTTTCCTTGAAAAAGCTCCCACCCCCAAAGGGGATTTTTGGTTCTTTTGTCATTATATCAAAAATTAACAATATTATTTTAAGTAATACCGCCTGGGAATTAGAACCAACCCAGCAGCTTACAGAGATCAATCAGTTTCTCAGTTTTTTCTTTTAAACCATGTGAAGGTAATTTAGCTCGCTGCTAATTGCAATCTATTTAATTACAATGCATGCAGATGTAAAAGCGAGTGCTAACACGGGTTGCAATTAGAGCATCATGTCAAAAAGCTGTTGTGTGTCTGTGGTGGTAGAATTAGAGGATGGAGGAAACTTCAGAGGTCATTTAGCTCGTCCTATTGCAGGGCCTTCACGCCACATTTATATAATGCTTTGTGTACATCTCCTGTGATTGTTACATTACAGAAAGGTAGAAAGGATTGACACTAATATTTATTCTTTAGCCACCAGCTATCAGACCTGATCTGGGAAGATGACAAAGATGATTTCACTGCATCTGCCCAACAGCCCTATGAGGGAGGTACTTCACCCCTACTTGTAGGTAAGTTCCCAATGCTCAGAGAAATGAAATGACTTTTTCCAAGTCATCACAGATCAAAGGTGGCGTAGGGATGAGCTGAACCAGATGGGCTTGGTGTAGATGGCCACATTCTCACCACCCTGGAAAGCAGCTGCTCTTTTCTCATGTGGGGAGAACACGAGATTCAACAAGTGACTTGGCCAAGGCTCACTGACAGGATGTGAGATCTGGGAAGGGTACTGGAGGTTATGAAGCTCAACTTGCTCATTTTCTGAGTGATGCAATCGAGGTCTGGAGAAGCTGGGTTGAACTTAAGGCACGCTGATTGAGGCTGGGAAGCCAGTATTCTCCCCTCTCTCTCCCCCTTCTCCCTCTCCCTCCCCTTTCCCCTCCCCCCTCCCCCTCCGTCTCCTGCCCCATCAGTGGCTCCAGTGTTCCAGTTCAAACAGTCTCCCCTCTGCTCTCCTGGACAGCTCGCCTGTCAGAACTCACCTCTGTGTGATTAACTGTGCTGGGCAGACTGGTGCCTGGAGCTTCCCATCCCTCTAAGGAAGGCAGGGGAGTAAGTGATGGAGAGTTGTCTCTCTCTGTAAGAACTCTTCTGGCGCTTAGGAATTTGCCTCCACAATCTAGGAAAATGTGGCTGTTCCCCAGACAGGGTGCAGAGCTGGGATGACTCTAAAAGCTGTGGCTACGTATACTCTAAGGAGGAACACCAGGCAGCATGAGCAGAGTTATAAGATGTTTTGCAAAACTGGATAGAATTCCAATCTTGTGTGAGTGGAATTTTGTTTGTGAATAATGCTTTGTTTGCTGGTGATCCTCAGACTAGCTCACATGTGAATCCAGAGGGCCTGTAGAGACTCAAATGCCTGAGCCCTGAGCCCAGAGATTCTGATTCAGGCAGGCTGGGTGTGGCCCGAGAATTCTCATTTCTCACTGGGCTCTGGGTGATGCTCAGGCAGTAAGGCCTGAGGCTGGCCACACCCCAGGAGCGCTGCTGCATTCATGCACTTACCTAAAGCTAGCTGGGCCTCCACACTCCAGCAGGCTCAGGACACAACAAACCTGAATATTTGAACGTGGCCGTGCTTTTTTAAGGTATTTAGTTTTCAGCAAAACATAATTTATAAAGAAAGAACTAAGGATGTCTACCAGTTCGTCCATCTGTTGCTAATTTATTTTCCCTTGTAAACAAATGTAGATTCTACAATTTGTTATGATGCATAAATTTGGTTATATAATGGGTGAAATCCAGTCTTCTGAAATATGACCATAGTGTAATACTTAAACAATAACATCATTATTCTACACAGTGGATGACGCTGGTTTTTATCCCAACTCGGAGTGTCTATAGCACTTCTGTCGTTTTTTTTAGTCTTCCGTGTCCTTCATAGCAGGTTCATTTGTAATCTTGGCTCCTTACTAATCGCCCCAGTCTCTCTGATCTCCCTTTCCCTTAGTTCAAGGAAGACTAAAAGTCACAGGCAGAACTCTGTTTACATGGATTCATTCCCCTTTTCAGTGGCCATTTGCTGATGAGAAGGTGTGAGATCCTGGCAGCATAACTAAGAAACATACCGTGAAAGAATGACTAATTGATCAAAGGAACCAAAGGCTGAAGTGAGGAAATCACCTTTTAAACTGCAACTTCTCCTTGACTTAATTTGCAGGAGCCCTGCCAAACATTTACAGGGTAAAAACCATTGAGGGGAAGGAAGCAGTATGTTGTTTTCCCTACACCTCCAGAGATAATTGTCCTTGCTGATTTGTGATTTATTGCTTTCATTGAAAACTTAGAGAGGAGGAATGCATTCAGGTAAACAGAAAAAGGAGAATCCCAAACAAGTATTTTTTAATTACTGGAATAAAATGAAGCCGCATAAAAAGACCCCTTGACAGCTTGCATGATTAAATTTGATAAACAGTTTGGGAAATCTTAGGACATTCACTTGCAAAATTTACCATAAAAGAGCAGGCTTCTTTGAGAACTGAAAAGATCTGACTTTCATGCAGAAAATGACATGGTGCTTTGACGTGGGAAAGTTGAGAAACTTGCAGAAAGTTGAGTAGGGCTGTGCTCTTGACTCTGTCCACCGCTCAACCTCCTTGTGCCTATGCTTACCCTCAACTCCTTTCTCCTGTTTTCTTGAATTACGTCACTCAGTTTCCAGCTGTGCTTTTCTCACCCCAAGAAGGAAAAAATTGGGAGATGAATGCTGCTTCTTTTGTAGTCTGCTATTTTGGGAGGTATTTGAGGCTGTCTTTGCAACTTATTTTATTTAAGTTGTTTTTCCATGCAAATGTTTGTTCTCTACCTAATTTTGGTCATTTCTTTGCAATGCCTTCTCAGAACAAAACCAAAAATATGTGCCAGTGTCACTGTGTGGGTTTGTTACCCAAATGTCCTAATTGTCCTTAATCCACTTCTCTCATATTAGAGAACTATAGCTGCTACTCCTGTTGAGAAAGATTATTTTCCCTGCTTCTGACAGATTCCTCCCTTACTGTCTTGATCCTAAGCCCTCTAATTATGGTTAAGTGTCCTGGCCTTATGATACCTGAACATAAATCGTTCTTAAACAACTAGGTTTTCTTTTGGCAATTCACTATTTTGTCTTCTTCTTTCTTACTGACAGTTATATAAAAAGACTTTCAAATTTTAATGGCTATGACAAAATCCATTGAGCTAATGTATTACGCTCCTTTTAACCATTCCTCAGTGATGAATATTTTAAAATTTTTCTTGTGTACCTGATGCTTTTCTACTTTCTGTTCTATTTAATCAGAAGGCATTCCCAAGAGTGAGATTATTAGATTGAAGGACATTATTATTTTTATAGCTCTTGAAACAGTTTGTCAGATATATTCCAACATGTAACAACAGTTTCACGATGATGATGCTGGAATTTGGTGTTACTATTATTTAAATTTGTTTTGTGATCTTAGTAGATAGAAAATGGTGCCTATTATTTTTCCATTTTCATGTCTTTCATAACTAGTATCATAATACATTTTGTAATATATTTATTTGCCATTTGTATCTATCATTTAAAAAAATGCCACTGTATATTGGTAAATATTAGTTCAGTGAATACTGAGTTTACTTTCCATCCATGGGCAGGATGGGAGGGAGGGACAGTGGAAGGAAAAGAGGAAGAAAAGGAAGGGACCCGGGGAAGAAGGGAGAGCTCGTGTTCTAACAATAGTCATTGGCAGTGCTTGACCTTGCTCAAATATGGGCCCATCTTAAAAAACCTGTCCTGGTTCAAAATTAGACTGCCGTGGGGGACGGTCCATATATACAGGCTTTAGGAACTGAAGCCTTCTGTTTAACTATTCTTTGCTTCTTTGTTATGAACGTGTTTAGTGATACCATATGCTCCTCTCCCTTTGAGACGGGCATTTTGCCATGTGTATAACGCTTTGCGACTATTAATTACTCTGTATGAAATAAGTTATTATTACTGTGCTTCTCTTCTCTGATGATTCCAGTTCTCCAGGAGAAGTGGGTTTTTGTCTTGTTTGTTTTTAAACAGGCTGCTTCTTACTTTGAGACTTAGGTGCAGTGACAGGACACACAGTCATGGTGAGCTTTCATGATAGCTTTCTGGGCTCTGAATAGCTTGGAGGAGACATTTGTCACTGGTGACATTCTTGGAAGACTTGAACCTGCTACATGGCTTCAGCTCTGCTTGGGGACATTCAGTATCTCCAGTGTGTTTTTTATGGCTAATGCCTGTGAGGACCCATAGACTTAGACAGTCTAGTTCTCTGCCTTTAGGTAGGGCAGCCAGCAGTTAGGTTTGGTCAATCATTTGTTCAATCATTCATCAGTTCATGCATGAATCCAACCCATGTTTATTGAAAAACTGCAATTCCAGGTACCTTCTAAGAATTCTGATTCAAGATTGTTTAGGGAAGGAAAAGCAGCTATGCTTTCATGGGTCTCCTGCTGCTAATTCTCGAATGTCTGTCAAATATTCTTTCAAAAAGTGGCAAACTCTTTCTAACAAGCTAACTTTGGCTAATACAACATGCTACCTCATCCCACTGCTTCAGCACACAGGGCTGATAAAACCCTTAAACAAAGAAAGGAGTTGGAGAAATATATAGGACGTCAAGATCTGAACATGTGGAAAATGGTAGCCTCATCAGAAATAGGATCAGAGTAGGGACGGGCAAGAAATTAATATTGGGCAAATACCAGGTGCTCTACACTGATGTGAGAATTATAGAGGATGACAAATATAAAGCACCTGGTGATCTGATTGCGTTTTCTGAGGGTCTGTGACTCTCAGGTTGATTGAATTGTTGGAGAGCAAGAGAGGTTGAGAGCGCAGGCAGAAGCTGTTGGAGTGTTCCGAGTGATGATGGCAGCTTAAATCACACGGTGGAGGTGGAGAGAGGTGGACAGAGTCCAGATATATTCCAGACATTGAAATGACTGCAGTTGCTAGATGATTGGATGTGGAGGATGAGAGCAAGGAAAGACTCAAATGTGACTTCTGGGTCCTGCCTTAGGCAAACAGGTGTTGCCATTTAGGATCATTTGTGATCAGGAATGACAGGAATGGGGTATGCTGGGTGCGGAAAAGTTTGGACCTGTATGTATTATGGGGAAAGGGGAAATTCCTGGACGACGATTTTGAGAAATCTGATCTATAGGTTTCTCCTGACAAGTAGGAAGAAATATGTGGGTTACTTATATGTGTGTCATCTTCCACAAAGCTGTCCTGATTGAATACCTGGGTTAGGTTCTCAAAGATTTCCACCTCCTTTAGCAAGATGTGATTCCATTCGGGCATGGAAGAAAGTCATGACAAAGAGAAAGAGGTATATTATAAACATTTCTCATCCCTGAAATTTTCTCTTCAATTGTAGTGATAAGAATCACAGTGAACGTTCACATAGCTATCACGATGTGCCAGTCACTGTTTGAAGAACTTTGCAAATATTTCCTCATTTAATCCTCTCTGTAACCATGTGAAGTAGGTTCTCTTACTCCTTCTATTTTACAAATAGGGAGACCGAGGTACTAGGAGGCTAAATATCTGTCGTATTTTTATATGTCACGTATAAAAATATATAAAGATGGTAAAAGATAAGATTTGAACCCTGAAAGTCTGCTTTCAGAATAGATGCTTTCAATCACTAGATTACACAGAATAGAAGAAAATACCATAAGAATTAGGATCGTTTTCTCACGTTGAATGTTTAGCTTTAATAAAAGCATGCTGAATTTCTTGGCTTTTAAGCACAAGTTAATCTGTTTCTCTAGGGTCTGATATTGGTGGATGCTGTTATGCATATTCCCCGGAGGGAGAAATATGGGAAACAAATTAGGAAGGTATCCTATTTTTTTTGTGGTGTGTTTTTTGTATGTCTGGGTGTCTGTGTATATCCATATGACAAACACAAACACACATGTTCACTCACATAGGCATCTAAAACTATGGAATCTGGGTATCGTAAGGGAGCTCAGAGATCATCTTTTTTCAGAGATCATCTTTTTTCAGCTTCAGAGGGTTAGGTGACTCCACACAACCTGTTGGTAGCAGAAGCAGCACTGGAACTGAATTTCTCAATTCCTAGACCACCTGTATTTTTCTGTTTCTCTCTTATATATGCTATGTCACCTCCATCTGCCTCCAAAGATGCTCCTTTTATGATAATTCTGTGTGAGAAGTTTGGAGAAAAAGTAATAACTGTAGACAGTCATTCACTTAAAGGTAATCACAGATTCTCCAGAGTTAGCAATTCAGATTGCAGAGAGATTTGGAGAAACCCTAACTTATGTCCTGAGATTAGTCATCCTCCTAAAGATCTTCAGTTAATTATTTCTGCCACTACCTCTAGGTGGCACTGTTTCCCCTTTAACACTATTGTGAGCAAGCACCATACTTTCCTTGTAATACCCCATAGCACAGTGGAGTTAAGGCGGAAGACTGTACTTAAATTTTCAAAGATAGAAGAATAACTAAAAGTGTCTGCAGCTCACAGAGCCAATCTACCCTGGTTCTTTTCCAGTTGCTGCAGCTGGACAGAGGGCTCCAGAACCTGGGAGCTGCTAAATTAGAGAAATCAAGGTGGTAGAATGTGTCCCTCTAGGGAGTATATGGGAAGATAGGTTTAGGTTGAAGGGAGCCAGAGGAATCACGTTCAAAGTGTGGGGCACATGGGGAACTAAAAAGCAGTATAGCAAATTCATTTCAAGCCCTAAACATGAAAGTTTAAAAGGGCAAGAAGAAGATAGGAGGCTAAGTGGAAGCTTCCTGCAAGAGAGACAAGAAATGGCTGGGACCCAAAGAATATGGCTGTTAAGATGAGGAAGAAGGGAAAGTCTTGGGGATGGAGAAGAAAGCTGGGATTTGGTGAGAATCTGGCTATGCAGAGTAAATGGATGTGAAGAACTAAGCTTGGCTTCTAGTTTTGAGTCTTTGTGTAAATAGAGAGGAGGAGATAGCAGATAAGTAGAGACACATGCCCCTTGGCAGTGGGAGATTTTTTGGGAATCCCCCAGGAAGAGTTGTTAATGGTGCATCCTGGAATCAGGAGAACTGAGGGGGCCTGGTCCAGGAGAATGTAATGACTATTGATGTGATTTTTAGTAAGAAGGAGAGGAGAAGTGTGAGTAAGGATAAACAGTTCTTAAATTTTATCACTGCAAATTTAAAGCCTATCTATCCTCTACTCTCCAACATTACCTGTAAAGTGATATGCAGTTATATCTTCAAGCTGTGCTTCTCGGGACCTGTTTACACATAACACAAAGAAAATACTGGTATGAATTCAGCTTCTTGTTTCTATTTTTCTATCAGGAAATGATTCTTTTTACCAAAAGGGACTTCTGGTAAACATCCCTCACTGAAGGATGCTTGCCTATCTATGCTCACACAGAGGACTCAGAGGAGAGAGGCAGGGAGCTGCAGCATCCCTGGCATGGCTGGCACCTTGACAGTGTTGAGTAAACAAAGCCTCCAGCAGAAATCAGTCACTCTTCTATATGCTGAGCAAATATAAGCAAAGACCACGATTTAGTTACAAAGGCTTTGAAACAGTAAGGAATTACCCTGGAGAAATCGAACTTTTCAGAAAATATGCAGATAGAACAGCACAGAAACTGTTTCCTTAGGTTGAGCGCAGGCCTGACAGCAGTTCCACAGGGAGGAGGGGCTGAGTACTGTAACTAGAATACAGGTGTATTTTTTCATACATATATATTATGGAAAATTTCAATCATCTATAAAAATAGACTAGTATACCCATAATTCAACTTCAACGATGATCAGCTCACGGCCAATTTTGCTTCAACTGTATCCTTTTTGCTCCCATATTATTTTTGAAGCATAATCCAGACAGTATATTAATTTGTCTGTAAATATTTCAATACACATACATAATCAGCATTCAAACTTCTAAGTATCTCATAATTGTTATAATTTTTTGTTTAAGCCAGGATCTAAATAAGGTGTACTCATTGTGATTGGCTTATGTATCTTTTGGTCTTTTAAATTCTACAGGACCCCTTCACTCCCTTTTTTTGTTTATTCCTTACAATGAATTTGTGAGAGACAACTATATTATTATATGTAAGTTGTTTGGATGTAAGACTCTGTGTGGCAGAGACTGGCTAGACATTCACCAATCCTGCTTCCTTTTCCTTCTAAGCACACAGCTAAACCAGTGTTCCCACACTTTTTTTGCAGTTAGATGTGACCAGATGACTGAGTTTTGGCCAATGGAACGTGAGTGGAAGGGATGGGAGCCACTAATTCTTGGCCCATAAAGACTTGCCCTGTGCCCTCTCCCTGCTCTTTTCTCTTCCCTAGTGAAAAGGAAGCCATGCATTAAAGATGGTGGAGCCACGGGATGCAAAGAGCCTGCATTGCTGAATCAGCAACTGGAGGATAGTTCATGGCTGCCTGGGAGCACCTTCTATTTTGTTACTGAGATTTTGGGTTTGTTTGTATCATCAGCTAGCAACTCCTTGACAAATGAAATTTTATATGAATCTCATTATAAAGTGATTCTCAACCCTGGATGCATGTTACAAACACCATGGAAACTTTCAAAAAAGGCTGAACCTGGCCCAGGACAATTAAATCTGAATCACTGGGAGGAGTTTGGGGCATTTAAACAGGGTATTTAAACAGAGCACAACATGTAATTCTAATGTTTCTGGGATTGAGAACTACTGTTATTGGTTGTGGGTTCAATAATTTTGGGGGACACCTTTTCTCATATTCCTAAAGTACTGAGCTGAAAAACCCCACTAGATATTGTTTCCTTTGTCATGTACAGATACCAGGCAGGATAAACATTCTCTGGTTATTAAGATTCTGGTGTGTAGTGTGGTATTCAGGTATACAACCTCTCACCCCCCAGTTGCCTTTATAGAACACCATTTTAATGGGACTGATTTCTTTCTGGGCCATACTGGTGCACACAGTCTTAAAATCTCTCCACAGCAATCCTCTACTTACATGTACATTTCTGCAAGGAGAAAAAGGAATCTTCTTGGGAAGACAAGCTCTGTGTCCTATTATTGTGTCCCATTGACTGGAAGAGTGGCAATCACATAGTGGGCTTTTATTAAATATTATTGATGAAGGAATGAGTGAAATGAATTTATCGCAAGGAGATTATGGAAACACCTGTACAGAGTAGTTCTTCCAGAGAGGAGAAATAGGAGTGAAGAGAAATGAGGAAACAATTGACTCAAAGCACGTAAAGCAAGAAGGCTTCTGGCAAGTTAGGTTTGAAGTGGAAGAGGGTACAGGAGAGAAGAATGAGATCCACAACATCATTAGAAGCACGAATAAGCACATCATAAGATGTTAGACTTGGTAGGGATGCAAGTATCAATCCAGTCCAACAATGCTCAATCTACTACAATATTTATAACCTTCCTAATACTGAAATATTCTCCTATGAGATTGTGGTAATATTAATGAATATGATTTTTAAATGTCATACAAAGTAATGCGTCAGTATTTGAAAGATCTGAAATAAGGCAGTGAACCAATATTTCCAAGTGACCAATGCATGCTTTTACAAAATCATGTATCAGGGCTTCCCTGGTGGCTCAGTGGTTGAGAGTCCGCCTGCCAATGCAGGGGACATGGGTTTGTGCCCCGGTCCGGGAAGATCCCACATGCCGCAGAGCAGCTAGGCCCATGAGCCATGGCCGCTGAGCCTGCGCATCTGGAGCCTGTGCTCCACAACGGGAGAGGCCACAACAGTGAGAGGCCCGCGTATGGCAAAAAAAAAAAAAAGAAAAAAAAAAAAAAAAAATCATGTACCAGTAAAAGATACATTCAAAGTGCAAGATGAGCCCATGGATGTAACAGAATACAAAAAGTTTACTGATATGCCTTTTGCTTTGTAAATGATCTAAGAAACTATAACTTATGAAGTTCAGTATCGAATCATGGATGACGAATGACAATTATCTGGAAAGGCTATTAAAATACCCCTCCTTTTTTCCAACTATATTTTTGTGTGCGGTTGGAACTACTTCATATACTTCAACCTAAGCCACATTTCACAATTGATTGAATACAGAAGCGGACGTGAAAATCTAGTTGTCTCCTCTCAAGCCAGATATTGAATAGATTTGCAAAATTGTAAAACAATCCTATTCTTCTAATTTTTTGTTTTGAAAAACAGTTACTTTTCAAAAATATGTTTTGTAGGTTAACATGTAGTGGGTTTACTGCTACCGATTTAAAACACTTTCCAGTTTTAATTCCTAATATATTAAATATTGATGGATGTAGTCTACCTAAACAAAAGATTTTTGGGCTCCTCAATAATTCTTAAGAATGAAAAGGATCCTAAGACCAAAAAAGGCTGAGGACCGCTGCTCCAGCCCATCGTCTCTTTGTTCTCATGGGGAAACTGAAGCAAGAACTACATTAAAAGATGGGACATTAAACATCACTAGAGTAAGTTGCCAAAATATAGATGATAAGTGCTTCTTTTGCAGAAGAAAGCGCTTTCAGACAGAAATCAAACACAGAAACAATTCTTTGGTAGAAGTGTTTCAGTTGAGTCTTTCTATGACCTGGCAGTGCAGTTGTCATCAGTGGAGATTCTAAGCTTGAATAATGTATGACATGGTGCAACCTACCAGAAACAAGTGATTTACGTTATTATTTTAAATTTAAAAACCTTCACTGTGCATATCAGTCCCTTGTCTTTTTAGAAAAGTACAAAAGAAAACAACAGCAACAAAGAAGGAGTAATAGAAATTACCATCATCTGCCCATAGAAAAATGGGCAGATGATGGTAATTTGAGCTGGTGAGTGGTTACGCTGCAGCCAGAAGTCCGAGGTCCTGGTTGTCAGCCCAGGTGACTACAGAAATGAGACCTGCTGCAACCAAGTTCTGAGACAGATGTGATTGAGCAGCGCAGGATGCTTTAAAACATGTTTTCTGCAGACCACGTCTTTGTCAGAGACACAAGAAGGTTCAGCCAATCAAAAACTTTCAAGGACCAGTGGTGGTAAGATTCAAGTCACGCAGAATTGTTGGGGACTGCTGGGGAATAGAAGCAGAAGGGTTCTGGGGAGGTGGCAGAGAAGAGGGTGACTCTTCACCCAGAGTTACTAGCATTTTAAACAACAGAGATCAAGGTGTCAGAACATAGACCTGGGGAAGAGGAGCCCTGTGTTTTAGAGGCCCACAAGCTAGCCTGCTCTAGCCATGTAGCTCCCCGCACACAGGGCCAGAATCTGCAGGGCCAAGGGAACTTTCACACACTCAGCCCATGCTCTTCACTGGTTGGCCACATTCTGGGTTCAAGGCTCCTGGAATTCTCTGCACAAACAACCCCATCCTGTATCCAGGCTGAGCCTGTCTTGAGGGTAGGCCAGGCACCAGTGTGTGACCCTAAGTCTGAGGGGTGGCTAAAGGGTTGACTATTTGAAGCGAGTGTGAATGGAGCTTGGACATGTGGTCTGTGGTGTCCATGCTCAAAGACATGAGGTTCCTTGTGGTGCAGACAGAGTCAGGAACCCTGGGTGACTGTCCTCATGTGACATTATTCCTACACCAAACTCTGAGGGATCTAAGAATGCTAAGTTCGAACCTGACCTTCTCTAGTTCATCACCTCATTGTTGTCAGGGTTAAAATACAGAACATATATATTTTTAAATAGTGGGGCTCCATTTGTTCTCTTGTCTGTGGACCCATGTATATTAGGGGCAGGTTTGTCCAAAACTGTTTGTAGACCTGCTGGCTGACCTTTAGCGCTGGAATATTCCTGGTGAGCCATGGTCTCTGTCTTTAGTCATTTGTTATCTGGAAACTTAAACTCGCATTGTGAGTTCTTAGCAAAATAAATGTGTTTGTGTCTAGGCATCATATCAAAGAATTTTACAAGTCACTAAAGTTATTATGGGGTCACTAAACCCCTCCCTGAGTGTGACTCCACTGGGCCAGTGCCCATATTTTGAGCTGGTGGACACAGAGTGGTCATCCTTTTGGGAATATCTGGAGTGTTTGTCTGCGTTGGTGCTGGAATCTTCCCATACATTAGTCCAGAGATATGGCAGCCCCAGGGCAGGGCCACTGCCATATCTACAGCTTGTAGGGAAGCCAAGCCTGTTAATTCAGAGACTATCAGACCCAGAGGAGTGATGCGCGGAACCAGAGCTCCTCAATCATGACAACGTCTGGGTGCACACCATACATTGGAGAAATGCCTGTTGACTCACCATCTTCACGGCAGATGGCTCAATTCACCATCCAAACTGTGGCTACTGTGGGGAGTTAAAGATAGGACATTCAGAATCTTTGCAAGTCAGTCATAAATACAGTCGCCATTGCGGAGAGCTACCTCTGTGCCACTAAGCGCGTCATCGTCATTGTTTACTTATTTTAATTTAAATTCACATAATCTGACTCTGAGCCTGCACTGACCTAAGCATTTTAAAATATCAATTCATGCAATCCTGATAACAACCTTATATGGTAAGCACAACGTTAACTTCGTTTTATAGTTGAGGAAACTGAGGCACAGAGCGGTTAGGTAAAGTGCCCAAGGTTGTAAACTAGTAGGCGGTGGATTAGGGGCATGCCCTGGGGCAGCCTGCTTCCAGGGTCCAGTTCTAATATATTTAACTCTCTTTGGGCAGACATTATTATCATCCATTTCACAGAGTCTATGATGCTAAGCCCTCTAGTTTCTCCAGCTTCCCTGGCTAAGCTTGCATAGCTGGTGAAAGGTGCTGGAGCTTGAGCCCTGTCTACTAAATCACCTGGACTGTGGAGCTCCCCCACCCCTTTTCTGAGAGTTCTGGATCCACAGGACTTTGCTGCATATTGAAAGACTGACAATAGTGGATATATCTGGTCACTGTGTCATTTCCATTCTCTCTAATGACTGTAGGATAAAGGCCTACAGGTGGTCTGGAGGAGGCCCTGTGATAGCTTTGCAAAGCACTTGAGATCTGCGAGGAGGAAAGACGGGCACTGGGGGGAGATGATGGCCCTTGCCGCCTCATGACTTTGGAGACTGGTGCCTGAGTGCTCAGTTGACATATGGCTTGATGCGAACCAGGTCGTATGGAGTGGAATGCCTCATGGTACAGTGAAAGGGCCCAGGTTTTGGAGGGTGGCAGACCTGAGTTCGGGTTCTACCTTCATTGTTTACATGATCTGCTTGGAGTCTCATTGTTTCCTCCTGAGTAGAATAGGGATGGTGGTACTGACCGTGTGGGTGGAGGTGAGGGCAGGGCATAGAGAAGGCAGCCCATACGCGTGCTGGTTTCCTTCCCCTTTCTTCATTCAGAGTCTCACATGAGCTCTGAAAGGACCTGTAGAAAGCTCCCTGTACTGGGGATCTGGCTAGTGGGGAGGGTGTCATGCCAGCGTATTCGTCCCCTGGACTCCGGAAAGCGGAGACCTCCCTGGCCAGCAGTGTGGCCTGCTGAGCTCGCTGACGCAGTGGCTCGGGCAGAAGGCCCAGCTCTGCCTGGCCCTTTGCCTGGGCTGCTTGAGCCAAAATGCAGGAGCCGGGAGGCCTGGCTGGGGAGGTCCAGGGCCTGCTGCTGTTCTTTCTCTTCAGCCCAGAGTCTGCCTCTCCGGACTCAGAGGGATGCATGGGACATTTGCAAAACGGGGGAACTGGTGCCGCATTTCTCCTCGTTCTCTCTTGCCGGTTTTATTTTGTGGTGTGAGGTAAAGCCAACTGGGTAGAAAAGGCATTCCCGAGAAGCAATCAAACTTGGCAGTTTGCTCCTGGGTCGGGGCTGCACGGGGCCAGGGAGCTGTAACCTTACAGTTTTTGTCCTCTTGAGGGGAGAGTAAGGAGTCCAGGTCTAGAACTATTTCTAAAGCATTTCCTCCGCTCGCCCAGCCTGGCTTGGAGGGAAGAGAGGTAGCGGGAGCATATGTTCCATACCGATTTGCATGTGCACACTTTCCTGCATCCATTATCTCACCTCATTAGGGCTTGGAAGGGGAAGTGGAGCCGAGTGTGGCAGCAGCATGTGTTTTCCTGAGCCCTGTGGAGAATTGTCCCAAACGGTAAATGAAACAGTTGCGAGGGCCGGCCAGGAGCCCGCAGGTGGCTGGGCATCTCCCGGCCCAGACCCAGCAGTGCCTGGCCGGCTGCGAGGGTCCAGCTGCGCTCTAGTCACGTGGCCTAGCGAGGGCGCATCCTGGCCAGGAGGCTCTGTGATGGATGGTCCTGCTGGAGCTGCAGAGGCTCCACGAGGCTCTGTGGATCCCCACACGTCTGCTCTCTTGGTTTGGTGTTCCTTGAGCAGAAAAACAAATGGTTAAAATGAAGCAATGCCTTCCCTCCTTCACTGACAGCCACCTTTTAAAAGTGGAGGTGGACAGAGAACTAATGTTTAGCTCTTAATGAAAATGACAGTAGCAAAATCTCAAGGTCAGGGCTGATCAAGAAATGGGAGGCATGGTGATGGGCGGAGGGGAAGCAACTTTCTTGTGTAGCTTTCATGCACACCTCAAATTTGTAACCAAATGAGCCTCAATGTTCAGTTGTATTTCATATGAGTGTATGAAAATTATACATATGTATGTATATAATATATATGTATATGCATGCATATGTATGCATATATGTATGCATCTGTACACATATTTGTATGTATGCATATGTATATATGTAAATATGTGTATATATGCATGTATATATGTATGTATATGTATATATTATGTATGTGTATATGTGTGTATATACGTATACGTATGTATATGTGTATATTATGTATATGTATATAATCAACCGAATCATTAAAATACAGGTGTGGAAGTGGCCCAGGCCTCACTAGATATCTGAATAGGCCTGCCTAAGTTTATCCTTAAATGTTTGTGTGATTGTCACCTTTCACCCTTTGATGCCTGTCACATGGTTTGTTTCTGAGACTTTCATCTCCCACCCCTTGAGTGGAGACCTGTTCGTAGACCTGACTCTCATTCATCAGCTGTGTGAACATGATCAAGTCATTTGACTCCCCTGGGTCTCAATTTCATCTTTTGAGTAGATGGTGTCATATTGACTGACCTAGTTATGAGGTTGAGGCCATTGAAAACAAAATGACCCAACAGTACCTGCCCCCATACTTTTATGGTGACAAAATGCCACGTAAACGTGGAGTGATATCATTTGAGAATGAATAAAGCCATTTTCCCCCTTTGCCTGTGAAAAATTATCTATTGATCATCTCTTGAATCTTTCCCTTAAAGTGGTCTGGACTAACTTAGGGCCTGCTATCAACAAAGCATCGCAAGACCAAAAGCTGGTCTTTGGAAATAAAAAGAGCCCTTCGTAAGCTTCCCCAAGGGGTAGGAATTAAACAAATTCAGGGTTTACTGAAGGAGGGCTTTGAAACAGAGAGGTGTTTGGTGGTTGTTCTCGCCTCCATCCAGAATGGGAAGTGGGCGATGGAGCATTTGCTGCCCTGCCTGGTGGTCTTGAGGAGAGAGGGGTCCAGGCTGGAGGAATGTCAGGAAGGTCATGGAGAATCTATGGCAAGAGGTAAGGTCCAGCCAGCTGTGGGGCCATGGCATGACCCGAGCACAGGGTGGGAGAACATCATTTCATTGATTCTGACCTACACTGAACAGACACAAGAGCTGTCAGGACTGCTTTTCACCCCATATCCTTGGAGAAAGGTTTCTCATGGGTCTGTGTTTTATCATCTCTAAATTAAATGGTTCACAGTGCCATTTGCTTGAAGACAACTTGAAAAGAAATCATTAGGCCCAGAACACACAGTACAGAAAAGTGGGGTGGATTAGAAAGTAAAATCAGGCATCAGGATGACAACAGTTTACCCTCATGGAAAGGAATATTCTGCCAACTGTTCCCATATACTTTTCTTTCGAACATCCCCTCATTACCATTTTAAGACATGTGCTTATTCAGCTGCTCTCCAATTCTGCAGTTTGGCAAAGTTAAGTTGGTAGTATTAGCCCTTATGTCGTAGCTCAGGTGTGAGGCCTGCTGGGTCCTTGGCAACTCGGGCTGTGAGGGTGTGTGGAGGAGGAGTAGGGGGAGGGTGGACCCAGTCACAGGGTCCGGAAGCCTTTAGCGCTAGATACACAATGGGGAATGGGCCTAGCAGAGGGGGGTGCAGGGGATGCGGGGATGGTTGCAAACCAAGGGATCAGGCAGGCTGTGGTTGCTGTTCCCAGGCAACAGGAGCAACCTGCCTTCAGCTTGGAGGGTGGCATCTCATCTTACGAGAAGATTCCGGAAGACAGTAATAGAGGCCAGGTGTCCAGACCCAGCTAAATGGACTGTGTCCTGGGTCGGGCTTGGGCGTTACACAGGGCAGCAGGCTGTACAAAGGAGGAATAGTCCCTGTGGCCTGTCGGGATCCAAGGGCTAACAGAGCTGGGGCCACAGGAAAGCCCAGGCTTGGCCCTGTTTGCCTGGCTGGGGCTCTACTTGGCAGGCCAAACAAAAGCCCAGCTGTCTTGATGGGGCTTCTAGTCACAGTTCAAACCCCTCTTGGCTGGCCACAACTATCTGGTGATTGGATCAGGGACTGAGGCTGCCTGAATCTGAAGGATGGATACTGCAGGAGATGCCGCTAAAGGACTTAGAGAAGATAGAGGTTGAGTTTTGGGGATAACATGGCTCCCTTAAATATGGTTTGCAGGTGCTCAGTTTGGTACAACTCTGTTACAAAACAGAGAAAGTTTTCCTCTTTGGAATGACCATCTTTTACCCTTTTCACACTGTCTTAGATGAAGAGGAAAATCTGATTGGCTCGCAGGGCACCTCACCCTTTCTCCCCACCCCTCCCATGATCATTTTCATGCGTTTGCTGGGCAGGTGGCTAGAGCTGAAAGCAGTCCGTCAGCATGACATATAGCACAAGTAATGGGTTCAAACAGTACTTTTGGCCTTGGCCTCATTAACCTCAGGCTTTCAGCAGTTGAGCCAAAGTCTCCACTTGGTAGGGGTAGTTGTGACAATTGCTGTAGCTCTGAAGAGGCAGAGGCAGTGTGCATGGCTCTGTTATAACTGGGGGAGGGGAGGGCTCAGGAAGGGGGCTGGGCTCAGGGGCAGGCTGAGCCACCCGTCAGTGTTGTGTAAATAGCAGGACTTCACTGGGAGGTAACACGGAATCTGAAGTAACAAGAACTTTACCCTTGCATTTCTGAGGGGAGAAGTCAGTCAGTTTGAAAATGTTTTTGGGTTCTGAGCAACGTCCTATCTTGAGAGTGACAAAGGTACCTGGCTCAACTGAATACGATCGACATTTTTCTAAAGTCCTGTGATTCTCTGGCCAGTAATACCTGTGCGTAGGACCTGCACGGGCAACTCAACAGTGTGTGCGTCCTGTGAAACTCTCCAAAAGTGCTTAACATGACCTATAAATAATAAGTAATGGTCAGCATAATGAAGAGAGTAAGCACTGAGGTGTGTTTACTGGACCTAAACTGATATATTATCCTGCTGAGGATGAAGCTTCCTGTTGGTTTGCTAAATTATTCTTTTTGTTATGTTTAAGGTGCAGTGTTTAGTGATTTTTCCTCTTTGTAATCAGGCTGGGTGATTAGAGAAATCTTGTAGTGGCTCCGTTCTTCCCCTATAAAACATGCTCACAGGGAGTCTAAAGGTGACGTGCTGCTTACTGCGAGAGGAACATTTAGAGTTGGGTCGGAACATTCGTGCAAAGTGAAAAGAAATGTAAATCTTCTCCAGAGGTTACCATCAATAGTGTCTGTCTAAAATGTGCAGCAAAATTCCAATGGCTGGTCTATCTACCTTGAAACATGTTTGGGAAAATAGCTCTTCCAAATGCAGCTACCTAAAATTAGGTCAGACGTCTCAAATTTCTGAAGTCTTGCTCTAATATCAGCTTTTAGAGGGCCAAATATGATGCTAGAGTGATGTTATCATCTTGGCCTCACCTACGGAGATCTCATTTTCAGAAGGCATGTCTATTTTTTGTCTCTGCTGCTACAGATCACCTACAGCGTTTCCTTCAAAGTTGGACTTACACATGGAGGCTGTCTTTTGCATGGCAAAAGGCATGCCGAATGCAGTCAAGGTTCTGATTGAAATTTTCAATAACTTCCTATATCTGCTTCCTTTTTCCATGTCTGATATATCGTGGAAGAGTCTCAACCTACAAGGTCCTTGGCATAGATCAGCTTTTGGGAAGCCTGTTTTCTTAGAGATTATATATAACAACTTTGATAGCCTAGTAATTTTAGTCTTAAAGATGCACTTTTGTATTTTCTGGGTAGTTTGCTCCTAGGATTAGAAAAGAGGGCACTTTATTGGGCAGCAAGGGACATACCTGAATTAGTGGACCTGAGAGTTCTTGTGAAGTTTTAATGGGAATCAGCAGCATGTTTGTTCATAAGAAAGATGGGAAATACAGTATGGTGGATCAAAACCACATGGTAGTTTTCATTTTAATGTTCCCAAAGACATAGCTCCAATATTTTTTTTCATTTATGCTCTTCCCAGATCTTACTTTCCCTCCGTATAACTCCAGCATTTTGGGAAAAGTCACTTATGTTAAAGGTGACATTGCTTCCTCTTTTGGAACATGCATTTGGCAAGGAATTCATTAGCCAGACAGATGTTTATGTCACTGTCAAATTGCAATTGCTATTTTTTTGTTCGTTTCTGCCTATGGGAATAACACAGCTATTAGATGTTAATAAGAAGCAAATAACTTTCTATGACCTTTTCTAAGTTTAGGCGCCTGAAAGATACAGCAGCCGTTATTTGAAAGGTTGCTTATTATTATTGTTTTCTCTCTATAAATTTAAAATGACATGTGCCTGGAGGTAACCTGGGATACATATGCTTGGAGACTAGTTGAAAGAGTATAAAATCAAGAGTATAAAATCAATGCAGGAGGCAGTTGGGAGCCTCTCATGAGAAGTAAAAGTGTCAAATAACACATGAAAGACTTGATTGCTGTTGTATAATTATATAGAGAGGATGGGAAAGGAAAAAAGGGTAAGGAGACTACATTAGCAAGAGTGGAGAAGTTTACACTGGAAAAATTTATGCACAAGTAGAAATGACATGGATGGAGGCTGAAACAAAGGGAAATAGAGGAACACATGTAAGTGCTATCATTCAGCAGAACTTGGCATTGGTTAGGCTAGTTCTGCAGGCAAAGTAATCAAGATCATCTCCAAGGTTAAGACATTAGGGAACAAACTGGAAATGCCAGCCATTAGGGGTACGGCCAGAAGACGGATAATAAGGGAACAAGCTGTTACTAATTTTAAATGGTCGTAAAACGTTGGAAGGGAAAATCCAGAAAGTTAGAGCTGAAGGAAGCTTAGTAATCATTCAGAATGCTCATCCCAGAGAGGAGACTGGAGAACAGCAAAGGTCAATGAGTTGGCCAGTTAGTGAGACACCTGGGACTACCACCCGTGCTTCTTAGTTTGTGTTTTATACCAAAGTGCTTTGTCAATGCCTCATGGAAAAATAAATGAGAGAGAAGGGTATACTAATTTTGGGGGGCACCCATGTTACAGGCCAAAAGAGAAGCCAGGGTTGCATGTATAAGCTGGACACCAATGGTTTGAGTGTGAAGCAGCGTCCAGGAATAGATGCTTTGGAACCAAGTGTGTAAGATGGAATATATGATGGAAAGGACATTTGAAAGGACAATAAGCCGAAACTCCAATAGTGAGGCTGTGCAACTGCAGTTCTTAGATGTTTGGGAGTTCCTGGGGACCTTAAGTGTGAGGTGGAGCTCAGGATTTGGGGCAGGGGTGCAGGTTTGGGGGCTACTACTGAGGGTGCTCCGTGTAGCTGTAACATACCTAAGAATTTTAAAATGGTCCCGTGAGGCCTCTCCCATCCCCGCCCCGCCAAGTCTGGCCAATATGTTACAGTGTTAGGTCAGATGTATCTGTTGCCTTGGTTACTCTGACTGGAGATTTAGAAATCAGCCTGGTGAACTTGGGGAGTCTCACTGAACCATCAGGTAATACCAGAGAAGACTCTGGGGCCTTAGTTAATTCCTTGTGCTGGTCAGAAGCCAAGCCTGGTTACTTTGAGAGTTGGAGGGCTTCTCGGGGAAGTGGGGATGCTAACTATAGTTAATAGGCAGTGACTCCAAGGGTTGACCTTGACTCTTCAGGGATGACGTTGGGCAGTCAGTGTCTACAGAGTTGCAGAGCGTCTCCTAGGGCCTCACATAAAACTTTCCCTGTGAGCTGTTGCTGAGGGGAGCTTCCAGCTCTGCTTAGCAATTCTCAACCAGTTTCTCTAGGCTGGGCCCCCAAGCTTTATCTGAGACTGGCTTATAAGTGCACAACTCAGTTATGTGTAGGAGGCTCAGGGAGCACATTAGGGTTGGTTTCAGAGGGCTAACTAATGAAATGATTCCAATGATAGTATAGCCCAGTGGTTAAGAGCATTCAGACTTGACTCTGACACCTTAGTTCTATGATCTTGGGCAAGTTGTTTTACCTCGCTGAACTGCAGTTTCATCATCTGTAAAATGGGCATAATAAAAATACCTATAAAATTGGGTTTTAAGGGTGATTAAATGAGATACTGCATATGAGGCGCTTAACCTTGTGCCTAGCTTATGGGAGGCATTCCTTCAATGTCAGGTGTTATTATTGTGACTCCTGATGAGTGAAGGGTCTGGACTGTAGTTTGAAGACTCCTTTGGAATTCTCAGCCCTGGAGTGCTCTGCATCTTCAACCAGCAAGCAATCTGGTCTCTCAGGATATAGTAGGAAAAACTTCCCTGGGCCTAAAGGAAACCCACTGACTCAAGTATGAATTTCAGAAGGAAGAAAGAACATGGAAGTAAGAGGTGAGCTCAGCACAACCTCCCCTCACCCCCAGAAGAATGGGGTCTGTGTGTGTTTTGCAAGGATCTGAACCCTGGAGTTAACTGGTCCCCAACGTTAAATCACCATGAGCTTCAAGGGTGGGGATTTCTGGGTCTGACTACCAAAAGGAACAAAAGTATTTGGATGTTTGGGAGAGGTTTAGGAAATGGCCCAGCTTCAATGGCACAGAGGCAAGAGACAGAGTCCACATGAAGTGCGTGTGGCAGTGGAACTAGTGGGCTTCAGAAACGGCTAGGAAGTAGACGGCTTCACTTATTGGGGAAACCCAAGGCCAAGGTCCTGACATTCTAAGAGATGACTAGAAGTGAATTCCTCCTACGTTTGGCTACAGTCTCCAGAGACTCAGACCATTGGGACGATGATGGGCGGTGCCAGGCCTGGTTGGCGAGGCAGGTGTGCCAACATCAGGGAGCCCTGCAGGGTCCAGGGGGCCCTGAACAGACAGAGAGCTCCTGTTGGCCATGGAGGTGTGAAGAGTAACAGCAGTGACCAGTAATGGTGCCTTCTACTTGCCTGATGCTTTGCAAAGAGCTTCATGTTGAGGCATAAAAAGTCTGATCATTTTACTAACAGGCATGAGTTTCTTTTACAAAAGGAATTGTATGTATGTATTAAATGCTTTGTCAAGGGTTTAGGGACAGAAGGCAAGGCCCCAAGGGAATGCATTTTAAAGAGACAGAGAACTGTACTATTTTACATCAATGGACATAAATTAGGGGATGGTAGGAGAGAAGAAATATGAGCTGGGACTGAGGGGGCAGGACAGAAATAGGGCTTCGAACCACATCTTGGGCACCAAATGCCTGTCTTGCTAAATAGGGCCCAGGAGACACTGGAAACGTATCTCATATTTAAGTTGTTTTTCTTGGTGTGTTGTAATCCCCCTCCTTTTTCTCAACGTTCAATAACGTCTGCAACTTACCCGACAGCTCTGGTGAGCGTGTGCGAGCTGTGTGCAAGACAAAGGAAATGACCTGGATCTGCTGGCTGGGTTGATGTGGAGAGGAACCCACAGCTGGGGATCTCCCCTCAGCCACTCTGTGCCCGTGTGGGTGCCAGTTAGGAGGAGAAGTCCCGGTTCCTTAGAAATTTCATTTGTTCACCAATTTAATGTGGAGGAAGAGACCTTTTAAACACTAAAATAAAAATAATTTCTTTGACAGAATTCTATACCGTGGCCAGTTTTCTCAGGGACCTCATCAGACAGAAACTCAGGTGAGGGAGACATTGAGAACTCACTGTCCATCGTCAGGACAGGCTGACGGATTCTGTCACTGCTTTGAGAGGGGTTCTGTTCTGGTGACTGTCCTGCAGTGAATCATCGCGTCTGGAGGGATATTACAACCGCATCAGCATTTTCCTCCTAGAGATCACAATTACCCTCCTTCTATTATCATGTATATAGTCCAGAAGCAAATTATTTTACATCTCAGAGTTCTCAGAGATTGTAATACAAAGTCATACCATGTTCAATACAACCGTTTCAGATCTTTCTAGTTTATGTATTTTCTTGCAGGGGATGGGGGAGGTTGGCATTCCACACCAGTTACTTCTTTATATCTTCCAGCACATTTTGGACAACCCTCCTTGTGTTTTAAGAGTCACTGCCAAATGTCAGCCTTTCCAAATCTCAGGGTAAAGCTAGGCCTCCCCTTCCTCTCCTTTGCAGTCCATTCATGATCCAATCCAGTTCTCCACTTAAATGACATCTCTAGTGATTTGTAAGCTCTGCTGCTATGAAAAATAGTGAGAAATTCCATATTAGCTCATGCATCCTTACAGATACTTTTCCTAGTAAAAAAAAAAAGCTTTTCATTCTAGCATACAAACTAAAATGCCTTAAAAGTGTAAACTATATGTAGTTTTAATATATAACTTGCTTTTTTATCTTCCTTTCATTTCCAGCTATAATGTGTTTCTCTTTGATTGGCTATCTGCTCTTCTATGTTTTAAACATCAAATTCCTCATACGAAGCTTAAAAGGCAATGTGCTGACAAATTATTGGCTTCTTTTTTCTTTTGACCCCTTGGTTCTAATTTTCTTTCCATTAGATTCCTATCCAACAATCATCAGCAGCATCAGGATATTTGGCCTTTAACATGAATGATCTTTGAACACAAGAGACCTTCAGAGTAACTCCCACTGATAAATTTGCTTCTGAAAAAATATCCTAAAATTTGTTAAAAAAATTTTCTTAAACATCTTTATTGGAGTATAGTTGCTTTACAATGGTGTGTTAGTTTCTGCTTTATAACAAAGTGAATCAGTTATACATATACATATATCCCCATATCCCCTCCCTCTTGCATCTCCCTCCCTCCCACCCTTCCTATCCCACCCCTCTAGATGGTCATAAAGCACCGAGCTGATCTCCCTGTGCTATGCGTCTGCTTCTCTCTAGCTATTGGTTTTACATTTGGTACTGTATATATGTCCATGCCTAAAATTTTTAAAAATTTGTTTTTAAGTAATATGTTCACATCATTTTAAAGACATCAAAATCCTTATTAATGTACAATATTGATTTTTTTCTAGAGTTAAGACTAACAACATGTTTTAATAAGTAGAATATGAAGGAGGACAATTCAGAAGTCACCAGTATTTCTGAGGACAAGATGGCTATCATTTATTTTTAAAATAAAAACACCTCCTAGCATATTCTTTCACAAAAACAAATGTTAGATTTTCTTAAACCCCTAGTTTGTGGACCCTGGTGGACACGTCCCCTTGGCCGCAGCTCTTTAGTGGGTGGGTTGGGCAAGGCCAGGGAAGGGCCAGAGCAGCGTTCTCTGAGTGACACCCAGGGCAAGTGTCCACTTGTGCAGAGTTCAAGGGCTGTCTTGTGTCAGAGGTGGAGGCTGGGCAGTGACACCCAAGAGATCCAGTAAGATACGAGGATGGAGCTATCAACTCTACAGTGGCTAGATTTTAACCTATGAGGATCCCTGGTCCTGATGGATCTTGAGTTTCCTTTCACTGTGAAACAAACAAACAAGGTAATTAACTGTAACCAATAATAATATGGGGTCACACTTTCATGTTCTGGAATGACTCCCAAGAAGGTCCTCAAAGAGAAAAGGTGTTGTAAACACATTTTATTTATCTATTTTTGTAAAGTATTCCATGATCCCAGTACAAAACTCAAAAGTTACAAAAAATATTCAGTGAAAAATGTCTTTCTTATAATCTTAGCCCAGCCATCCAGTTATTTCCAAAGGCAACCATTGTTACCAGTTTTGTGTGTAACTTTTAAAAACATATTTATTTGTTTTACTTATTTATTTTCTTTATCATTATTATTATTATTTTTGGCTACGTCGGGTCTTAGTTGCGGCACATGGGATCTTTTCTGAGGTATGTGGGATCTTCTTGGTTATGGCACGCGGTCTGCTTGGGTTTCTCTCTAGCTGTGGCGTGTGGGTTTTCTCTCTCTGGTTGTGCTGCAGGGGCTCCAGGGTGCATGCATTCTCTAGTTGTGGCGCACAGGTTCCAGAGCACGTGGGCTCTGTAGTTTGTGGCACATGGGCTCTAGTTGAGGTGCGTGAGCTCAGTAGTTGTGGCACATAGGCTTAGTTGTCCCGCAGCATGTGGGATCTTAGTTCCCCAACCAGGGATCAAACCTGCATCCCCTGCATTGGAAGGCGGATTCTTTACGACTGGACCACCAGGGAAGTCCCTGTGTATCTTTACAGAGGTGGTTTTATGCATTTACCACTTAAATATACGTATATGTATGTATAGATAGATATAGATATAAATATTGTTATGCATCTTGTCTTTTCCCCACTTATGTAACTTCGAGATTCCACACCATATTGGTACATTTAGAGTTGCCACAGAAAATGATATTTTTGTCTTCTGTCCTCTGTTTTTCCTGATAGTTGAATAGCTGTAAAGATTTAAGAAAGAGGATTTTACAATCTGCCCAAAAATCTATAAAACTTTTGCCTCGTATTTTCCGTATTTCTTCTCCAAGCACTACCTTCTGAAGATTTAATATAAAATTTGAGAGTTAGAAATTCAAGAGCATCTCATCCAGAGCCAGATTTAGATTCAATTTCTAGTTGTGGTTTTCACTAAGTAGATGAAATACATAGACAATCAAAGATAAAAACCGAGTAGAAAATTGATACAGCCACTATGGAGAACAGTATGGAGGTTCCTTAAAAAACTACAAATAGAACTACCATATGACCCAGCAATCCCACTACTGGGCATATACCCTGGGAAAACCATAATTCAAAAAGAGTCATGTACCAAAATGTTCATTGCAGCTCTGTTTACAATAGCCAGGACATGGAAGCAACCTAAGTGTCCATCAACAGATGAATGGATAAAGAAGACGTGGCACATATATACAATGGAATATTACTCAGCCATAAAAAGAAACGAAATTGAGTTATTTGTAGTGAGGTGGATGGACCTAGAGTCTGTCATACAGAGTGAAGTAAGTCAGAAAGAGAAAAACAAATACCGTATGCTAACACATATATATGGAATCTAAAAAAAACAAAAACAAAAACAGGTCATGAAGAACCTAGGGATAAGACGGGAATAAAGACATAGACCTACTAGAGCATGGACTTGAGGATATGGGGAGGGAGAAGGGTAAGCTGTGACAAAGTGAGAGAGTGGCATGGACATATATACACTACCAAACATAAAATAGATAGCTAGTGGGAAGCAGCCACATAGCACAGGGAGATCAGCTCGGTGCTTTGTGACCACCTAGAGGGGTGGGATAGGGAGGGTGGGAGGGAGGGAGACGCAAGAGGGAAGAGATATGGGAACATATGTATATATGTATAACTGATTCACTTTGTTATAAAGCAGAAACTAACACACCATTGTAAAGCAATTATACTCCAATAAAGATGTTAAAAAAAAAAAACCCCAAAACGAGTAGATTTTCCATTGAGACTTGTGATGGAAGATACTCCATCAGAATTTCCTCACTATCCCTGATGATAAGAATCAACTGAGACACTTCATAAATCAACAGTTTCCCAGGCTTCTTCTACCTTAGGAAATCTCATTCAGTGGGTCTGGAGATTTGTAGCTGCAAAAAGTATATTTAAATTTACTACATTAGCTAACTGTTACCTCAAAATCCCTCACAACTTCATGGCTTAAAACAACCATCATCAGATATTATCTCTTATGATTTTTGTGGGTCAGTTTCTCAGATGGGGCACAGTGCAGGTGGCTAGTCTCTTCTTCATGATGTCTGGGGACTCAGCTGGAAGACTCACTTTGGGACAGGAAGCACTGAAGACTGTTCAGTCACAGGTAGTTGATGTTGGTTGTCAGCTGAGCACCTAAAAGGAACTGTCAGCAAGAACACCCACACATGACCTCTCTGAGTGGCTTGGGCTTCCTCACAATATGGTGTCTCTGTCTCAAGGACTATTATCCTCAGAGGAGGGGAGAGGAAATACAGCAGAAGCTTTATCCTTAATATGTCCTAGTCTCAGAAATTTACATAGTATTACTTTGACCATATACACTTCCCCACTGATTGGGGCAGTCACTTCCTCCCCTCTCTCTTCCCTCAATTCAAGAAACAAAACATAGACCTCACCTCCTGGTGGGGGGAGTTCACTCAGTAAAAAGAGCCTGTGGGGTGGGATAAATATATAGATGTGGCCATCTTTGGAGACTACTCTGTTCAGGGCACTCGATGGCCACAACAATTCATATTTCTCCATGTGTAGAATACATGCATCCCCTCCCCGGAGACCCCCAAGCCTCATCCCATTACAGCATCTGGCTCAGGATTGGGGACTAGAGGGTGGACTGTGGTAGGTGGCTTCCAAGATTGTCTGTCCTCATGAGCCTCATGTCACCTGGTATTCATGCCTTTGTGAGATCTCCCACATCGGGTCTGGCTGACCCACATGATGGAAAGAATACAGCAGAATGGACAGTGTGTGACTTCTAAGGGCAGGTTGTAAAAGGCATTGCAGCTTCTGCTTGGTCTCCTGTTGCTTGCCCTTGGGGAGACTAGCCCCCATGCTGTTAGGATACCCAACAACCCTATGGAGAGGCCCACATGGAGAGGAACCAAGGGTTTTCAACAACAGTCAGCTCTAATTTGCCAGCCTTGTGGGTGAGCCACTTTGGAAACAGCACCTCTGTCCCCAGTCTGGCCTTCCAGTGACAGCAGCCCTAGAGGACGTCTGCCTACAACGAGACTCTGAGTCAGAACTGCCAGCCGAACTTCTGAATTCTTGTCCCTTAAGCCACTGAGTTTTGAGGTGATTTGTTTCACAGCATTAAATAACTAATACAGCTCCCCAGGTAAATCTCATCTTCAGTAAAATTTGACAACCCTGGCTGAAGACTTTACTGGTTATACAGATAGAGTTCCAGGCAGAGGCAGGGAGGTACACCTTTCATCACTGTAAACAATCTTGTTAGAAGTAAACTGTGTCCATCTGAAGTAGAAATAAGGGTTCTGTTTCTCATTTTTGAGGTATGTCATGGAAAAGGATGAAGAGAAATAGGGAAGATGTAACTTGTAACATTTTCAAGTATTTTGGAAAAACAATTCTGGACAGCAGTTCCTTCAGGTAGAAAGCTCCATGATGGGCAACTTTATCCTCAGATTTTGATTTGAGTTTGTATATGTCTAGGCAGGTGTTAGCTCTGGATCCCGTCAGGAACAGAACTTTAGAACACCATGTTTAATTCTGTTTCTCCTGAGATTAGGTCCCATGCAAATAATAGTTTCCACCCCTGTTGTTCTTTCTGTAGGCTGCGTGTCAGTTAGTAATTATTCTCCCAGGGAAAGTCTATCAGGCTGATTCAGCTTTTCATGTCCCTTTAATCAAGCTGTAAGTGTGTTTTTGAAGGAGTGGAAACCACCTTCCTGTGAGAGACTTTATGGTGATATCAGCTACAAAATATGTCTCCAATGTTGTAGGTCAGCAACGTTTTAACATATCAAATGATTCTTAAATATTCCATGATGTTTTTCCTTTGGAAAAGGAGAACTGAAATGTTGGCCATTATATTTTCCTACAGTAGGAATAATATTTTAAGTTTAAAAAGGTAGAATAAATTAAAATTTAAAAGAAAGAATAAATAGAAAAAATTTCCAGAGGTAGTGGGAGAACTAAAGAAGTAGGTTTGAAAACCAAAGAATAAACTAAATATAACACTTGCATCAGCCATTAGCTTTGTCTTTTTTATCTGCAGACTTTGTGCTCTTTACTGCTGCCTAACATCAATTCTATTAGGGTTCATGTTAGTGAGCACCCAGCCCGTGTGATGCTGGAGGGCTCATGGCTCTTTAGGACATGATCCATGACATCAAGTAGCTGAGGCTCATGAAGAAGAAATAGAGACACACACAGAGATGTGTATGATATGAGCTCCTAGGTGACATAAATGATAAATGATTGCTCTGATATCCAAAAAGGAGACTGCTTGAATGTTGGCCCTTAAATAATAGCTAAGAGTTTTGCAAGTTGTGAAAATAATACATATTTATTATAGAAAATCAAACCGATACAAATAAGCAAATGGAAGAAGAAAATCTGTGGTTTGATCACATGGAAATAACCAGTTAACAGTAAAGTGTATAATCTTTTACTCTTTATCTATCTAGTATCTAGATGTTATCAGTATATTCATTACATTTAAAAAATAAAATAGGGATTACATTATATACATTCTGTCATTTATTTCTTAATATATAGAGAGTATATTTCTACATCATTAAATATCTCTCCATAACATTTAAAAGTGACTGCATATCTTATTGTCAGGAGGACAATACAAGTATATTGTTATCATATACCATACATGAAGTTGTATAAGATCACTGGAAGGTATGTTCTACAAACCCTAAAGCAACCACTAAAATTAGCCAAGTAAAGGAGCTATTATAGAATCATAAAATAATTAATTACAAGAATCAGAAAAAGAGGAAAAGAAAACAAAGCACAGATGAAACAAATGAAAAACAAATAGCAAGATGATAGATTCAAACTTAACCATATCAGTGATCACATTAAGTGTAAATGGTCTAAATAACATAATGAAGAAGAAAATATTGCCATATTGTATAAAAAAGTAAGATGGAACTTACTTTTATATCCTGCCTGCAAGAAGCACATTGCGATATATGGACTCAAATAGCTTAAAGTAAATAATGGAAAAAGATTTCTGTTCTAACACTACCCAAAAGAAAGCTGGAGTGGTTATATTAATATCAGACAAAGTAGATATTGGAGCAAAGAATGTTACCAGGATAAAAGAAGGTCATTTCTTAAACTTAGAGGTTGACTCATCAAGGGGAGATCCTAACTTCTCTGGCTTAAATAATGAGGACACATGATCTCACATGACAGGGAATGCTGAGGTATCTGATTCCAGGGTTGGCTAGTTCAACAGCTCAAAGACATCAAAGACTCAGGTTATTTCTGCTTTTTTGCTCTGCTATCCCTAGAATGTCAACTTGGTCCTTAGATTGGCCTCCCTCATAAATGCAAGATGGCTGCCATCATTCTAGGAGTTGCATCCAGAGGAAGAAAAGGAAACTCTTTTTTTTCCCAATTGCCCTCAGCAGACTTTTCCTTAAGTGTCATTTATCAACACTGGGTCAACACTTGTGCACCTGTAAACTAAACCAAACTCTGGCAAAGGGAACGGTATTACTAATTGGCTTAGACCAGCATTTAGCAAAAATTTTCTGTAAAGGGTCAGATGGCAAATATTATAGTTTTGCAGGCCATATGGTTTCTGTTGCAACTACTCAGTTCTGCAGTTGTAGCAAAAAACAAAAACATTCATAGATGATACGTAAATGATAACATGGTTGTAGTACATTTTTATATACAGAAACAGCCAATGAGCTGGATTTGGCTTGCGAGCCATTGTTTGCTGGCTCTTGACTTAAACTAATCAGCTGGAGTGAAGACAGGGCTACCTTCCTTGGGGGTTGGATACGTAAACAAAATTAGTGTTCTCTAGGCTAGGAAGTTGGAAGGAATGGCTGTTGGGTAAGCAATCAGCAGTATCTGTCACATACTGTCTCTTCCACAGTCCATGTAGTTATTCGGTGCTCAGTAAACACCAGTTGGATGAATGGTGAGTGACATATGCAATAGGAAGGTGAATGAGCACCTCTACAGACAGAGCTAAGTTTTATAGGGAGTTGTTTCCACATTCTCACCTCTTTGTCCCAGGGCCTTGCACACCCTTGAGATGAGATTCGTTCTCCTTACAGTTGTTGCATAATGCAACTTGGGTAAGCTGGAAGGCAACCAGGTGGGGCAGAGAGATCGTGGTGCTGAAGTGACATCCCCGCTCCTCTAAGATGACATCCTCGCCTCCCTCAGGTCCCTGACATCAAAGCTTCCCAATGGCAGCCTTACAAATAATAAATTAAAAGGGGAAAGATCAAGCATAGCCGCACATGGCTGAAAGGTTGAATTATGATGTTATGAAGCAGAAGAAAGAGAGCCCCTCCCCCCTTTAAACCTAGAGTTATAGTTCTTCTTCCCTTGGCTAGTGAACACACTTCTGTTACTTCTGCAAATGCATTCTTTCTGTACTGAATGTGTACATGCTGTGAAAATATGTGGGTGCCTGCTAGGATTCATTTCCCCAAAACACCTAGCAATTGGGGGAGTCATGTCACCCCATGCAATTGCAGGTTTGGGGTACCCTTCCTGCAGCTATCCAGGAGTTATCATATTCATGACCCATTTGTTGTTAATCCATCCAGGATCCTGGGGAATTCTGAGTGGAGGAGGCACTTTTCTCACGAACTGACAGATCGGTAGTTGGGTAAATGATTTTGTTACTGGGATGAATTCTAGGAAAGGAAACCTCAGGGTTGATTATAATAATAGTTTGTTTATAGAAGTAAGAGCTTTCAGGAGTGTTGCCTTTAATTTAACAGAAACAGAAAAATTCCAAACATACAGAAGATGGCAAGTCCTGCTCCATGCCCCTTTCCTCTCAGTGCAAGGACATTTGTAGTAAGATGCAATTAAGATGTGGGGAACACAGTGGGCTCAACTTTTTGGGTTCAAAATCTCAGCTGTTATTCACTAGCTTTATGACTTTGGTCAAGTTGATTAAACTCTCCGAGCCTCTATTTATTTAACTTCAGAATGGGTATGATAATAGCATCTACCTCATGGAGGTACAATGAAAAGAGTCCATCCATGTAAAGTGCAAAGGAAGGGAAAGTGACTGAGATGTTAGAAAGAGGTACAGGGACCATCCTATCGCAATAGGGCAGGGAGGGCCGGAAACGATGCTCTGGGGGTTATGCTTTCTTCTTGCTCTGTATGCATCCCAGCCTGACTTTTCTTAATTGGCCTCCTGGGAACATGGGATTTTCTAAACAGAGAAAAAAAATGCAAAGTATTTCCTGGGCAGTCCAGCTCAGGAAGTAAACAAAGGTGTGGACAATTTGCCCACTTGTTTGATGAGGTCGATAGAACTGGGATTCCAGGTAGAGCAGAAGTGTGTGTTCCCACTCTGGCTGTCTGAGTCGAGGCCTTCTGTGTCAGGCTTTTAAAGATTTTGTTTGCTTTTCCATTTTCTCTCCTCAAAGTTGAGCCAGCTCAGAAAAAAACAAATTCCTAATCTGTGTTTTAACCTAGTGTAAACATTGGTTTTCTCAGACAACAATAGGAAATACCAGCCAATCTGGGGAAAGTTTTGAAGAAGACCATCAGCACAATTGTGAAATGTTTTACAGAATATTAAATTCTATGAATATGATAATCATATTCACATTCTACTTGAGTCTTTTAATTTCAACTATCTACTTAAACCACTTAAATTTACAGAAATATGTGTTCAGTTTCCTGAATACGTGGTCTTCTTCAAATAGTCAATAGAATGACTATTTTCACCACTTTTCCCATATTAGATTGATATATTTATCATAACGCAGGCTTTCAGGACATCACGTGTGTTTTTTTTTTCTAAAATCTTGTCCTCACAGCTTCTTGAGTTAGTGTTGCTTCAGTTCACGGCAGCCAAGGTGGTTAGAATCACTGTCTTCAAAGTTGTTGAGATAGTATTCTCTGTCCTTTCCAAAAATAATAATAACTAAAGGAGTTTAGTGTGGTTCCTGGTGCCAGCAGAGGTTTTCTGTATTATATTCCGTCAGTTACCTTTAATTCCATCTTTTCCTTCTTTTATGTTTACTGATTGAAGATTGAAGTACATTTCATATATGAGTTTCTGTCACTTTAAACATGGTTTAAACGTGCAGGACACATGAGAGAGAAGAGAGACTGAAGCCTTAGGGAAGAAGGCCTGAGTGCCAAGTCTGACCCCCACTGTCTATTGATGGCCTGATCTTGAGAAAGTCACTTTGTGTTTCTCAGTTTTATCTGTAAAGTGAAAATAATTTGAACTTCCATACTGTGGATTAGTTGAGAGTATTAAGTTAAAATCCTTATATGAAACTACTTGTATTTGTTTGGCTACATTGGGCTCAGAGCCTTAGTGATCTTTGCTAGTGATCTGTCTAGTAACCCAAAGTGCCCATTGCTTAACTCAATACTTCCTCACAGCAGCAAGAAAAAATTTCTACCCAAAGGATTTGGGTTTCCTGCTCCCAAGGCTGTGGTCTCTAATACCTCTGTCACTGCTCAGATGTTCATTTAAATTGTAGGAATTCTGCTTAGGTTCTGTCTCTCTATTTTCTTTTCTTTCTCCTGGTTTTTAAATTATATATATATATATATACACACACACATATCATATGTATATGCAACTCAGGGTGCTCCTGCATAGGAGAGGGTGGGGCTGCTACCCAGGGCAGCCTGGAGTTCATCAGGAAGTTGGCCCTAAGAGGAGTCTGGATCAGGGGCTAGGGCCTGTGGGTTCCCGGAAGAGCTATTCTAAAGAATGATAATAAGGAAGGCACAACTTAGATTCAGAGGAAGGGATATATTCCAGGATAAGGCTTTATTTTGATCAATTTCCGCATGTCACTTGGTTCTTGATGTAACAGTGACATCTTGTTCAATCTGAATAAGCGGCTGTGCAGAAGAGGAAATTGCAAAAGGAACACGAATCGGTATTATGCCTTTCACTAATTTATGCATGCAGGGCTCATTTCCTCCAGCAGAGTCCAGGATTAGAAGTGATGGATGCCTCCCAGGGGCCCCAATCCATCATTAGTCGGAATACTCTGCCACCTCCTCAAGGAAGAGCCTGATTCTTTGAGATGCTTTTTTCTCTCCTTATTTTCTTTTCTATTTCTTGCTTGCAAGGATTATCTTTCTTCAGTAACCTGGGCTTTAGTGTGACCCTGAATAAGGAAATCATTCATTCGTGAATGCATGTATCCATTCATTTATTTACTCAATAAAAATGCACTGAAAGTCTACTTTGCTCTAGTCCTTCTATGCACTGAAAATAGAAATGTGAAGAAAAATTAGTTCTAGCCCTCAGGATTTCCAGTTTTGAAGAGGCACTGAAGAGATAAACCAGGCAACGTTTATGATGGACTGAATGCTTGAAGAGAAAGACTGTCTTTATACTATTGCTGTGGGAGAATAGTAATAGCTAATCTTTTACCATGTGCCAGGCGCTGTTCTAAGCACTTGGTATGTTTTAACTCATTTAAGCCACACAACAACCTTATGAGGCAGATACAGTGTGTCTACTTTTATAGTTGAGAAAATCAGGTACCCGGAATTTAAGCAATTTGTCTAGTTTTTTAAGGAAAGGGTGGCTGAGGAAAATGAGTCCCTGCTACTGATACTGATTAATGTGTTGTGATTAGATAGATAACACTGTTGTGGTTTGGGTACAGGGCTGCCCTTGAAAGGCGTGGATATGGACCCTGGTGCTCATTTGGGGAGGTGTCAATGTCCTGAAGGAAGGCAGAGCTTAGATTCAGAGGAAGGGACATTCCTGCTTTTCCATGGGTCACTCTTTTTTTTTTTAAACATCTTTATTGGAGTATAATTGCTTTACAGTGTTGTGTTAGTTTCTGCTGTATAACAAAGTGAATCAGCTATATGCATACATATATCCCCATATCCCCTCCCTCTTGGGTCTCCCTCCAACCTTCCCTATCCCACCCGTCTAGACAGTCGCAAAAGCACCGAGCTGATCTCCCTGTGCTATGCAGCTGCTTCCCGTGGGTCACTCTTTTGTGCTTGGACTCATCCATGCCCAGATACAACTCAGGGTGCTCCTGCATAGGAGAGGGTAGGGCTGCTACCCAAGGCAGCATGGGAGTCTATCAGGAAGTTGGCCCTAAGAAGAGCCTGGATCACAGGTTAGGGCCTGTGGGTTCCCAGAAGAGCTGTTCTAAAGAACGATAATAATTGTGATAGCCACCATTTGGGCCAGTCAAGGTCATCATCATGATAATAGCTAATACTTATCGAGCACTTCTCCAGCAGACAGTGCTGTTCAGTGCTTTGACTATATTAGTTCCAGTCTTTTGCCATGCAATGAGATGGGTATTATTTGCATTTACAGGTGAGAATACTGAGGAGTAGATAAGCTCAATCATTCGCTCAGGATTACACTAGCAAGTAAAGAAGTTGCCCCAAGGAATTGGGGAAAAGGCTTGTGGTCATGCTTGGGTCAGGAGAATTAAGGGGAGGGCAGGGCCTTCATGCCAGGGGGGATGCTGGCAGCAGTGGCCCAGGCCCGCAGTAGTGACCAGAAACTGTGGACATCAGCTGGAGGCGGGCCTTGGGAGCTGGCACAGTGAGGAGCATGGAGGTGGCAGCAGTGGCACAGGCATTGGCCCTCTTGTGGCAATGAAGGAGACACTGGAGCAGAGCAGGGGAGGCGGGCAGCTGTGGCAAGGACGTGCTCACATAATATACCTGCCGGGACCCCCGGATAGAAGGAGAGGAAAGGGGAGGTCCTAAAAGAATATAGGAGGGGGCCACAAGCTCACAAAACCTGCATACGTATCAGTGTGTTTCCAGCTCACCAAGTGCTTATTGAGCACCTGTTATGTGCCTGGTGTTGTTTTAGAAGCTGGGGATTCAACAATGGAACAGCTCACACAAAACCTCCTATCTTCACAGAACTTATATTCACATAGGGAAGAAATACAGTAAAGAAGATAGACTAGTAAAATACAATATATGTATGTGTACTCCACATAGAGAGAAAGCAGGAATGGGAGAAAGGAAGTGAGAGTGTGTGTGTGTGTGTGTGTGTGTGTGTGTGTGTGTGTGTGTATGTGTGTGTGTGTGTGTGTGTGTCTGTGACTCTGTGTGTGTGTGTGTGTGAGGCGGGGGGCGGGGGTTGGCTGAAATTTTAAACTGGAAGTCCAGGGAAGGCCTCACTAAAAATGTGACATTTGCAAACATTCCCAGGTGAAGAAGGTGAGAGATGAGCCGCAGACTTGGGGGGAGAGGATGAGAGGTAGAGAAGAGCAAGCAGGTGTAAATGCTCAAATGTAAATGCTCCAGGAATGGCAAGGAGGCCATTGTGGTGGCCTGGGGGCAGGATCACAGGGGAGGAGGTCTGAGAAGTAGGGGCAGGAGGCAGACAAGGTAGGCTCACAGCGATGACTGGAAGAATCTTTCCTTTTGTTCTGAGTGATGGAAGTTAATGCAAGACCTTGAGAGAGCATCATCTGATCTACGTGGTAATAGAATCACTCTGGCTGCTGCATTGAAAATAGGGGGTCAAGAGAGGAAGCAGGTGGGTTACACAGGCTATACAATAATCAGGTGGGAGGTGATGGTGGATTGGGCCAAGGTGGTAGCGGTGGCGATGGTGAGTTGTGGTCAGATTCGGCATATAATTTGAAGGTAGAGAAAACAGGTTTTGCTGCTGAATTGGATGTGGGGTATGAGCTGAAAAGGAGTCTAGGATGAATTCTGTCTTTGTCTTGAGCCTGTGAGAGAGTGGTCTTGCCATAGCCTCCAATGGGGATGCCTGGGAAGAGCAGGTTTGTGGCTTGTAGGATCAGGGCTCAGGCTTGAACATGTTAACTTGGGAGCCTGTTAGACATCCAAGTGTTGATACTTGCTCATGTGTGCCCAGGACCTGAAGAGACTGTAGAGTACTCTGAACTGAATCAAGTTAAAGAAAGTAAAAACTGTATTGAAAATTCTTCGAGGTGACAAAGCAAATTCTTGCATTTTCATGTCACTGATGTTGCTTACAAGTTCTGGTTTTGATGAATTCATGGTGGGGAAGGTCTTTTGCAGGGAAGTCCCTTAGCAGAGTGGCGAGTAGGGTGTATCCCCAGAAACGTGTTTTTGAGAAGTGATGCCTGGGACTTACAGATCTAAAAAAAGAAATATCAGTATTACGTATGTGGACAGTCTTTCCTCTCCTTTCTCTGTGGTACAGGTAACCCTTCTGAAGCTTGCAACCAGTTAATACACTTTAGAGAACATCCTTGATTTTCACCATCTGAAAATCCAAGTTCAGTCATAGTCTATTATGCATGTTGCTCAGGTTGAGATGGTCTGTGTGTTAAGACTTCTGATAGAACTGGTTTTACTCTTTACTCTCCTTTCTACCTTTAAATAGGTTGTCACCTTCTCAAAAGGTGAACTGAATGATTTGGTGCTATGCTTTGTATAGTATTTTGAGGACACTGAGTCTGACTGGATTAATGGTAAAGGGGTACAGGATGCGACAAGGCAGAGTTTTGGAAATTTCTTACCTAAAACATCCTTCTGACTTGGATCAGATAAGTTTAACAACACCTTGGAAACCCAAGAGAGTTCATGCAGCGTTACCCTGCAGAGTTACTATTTACTCCATAGCAGAGATATAGCAATTATTTGGATTTTCGAGGCAGTGAATTTTGATATATTACTGATATCCCTGTAGCTATAGACATAAGAAGTCTCTTTCTATATGATCAAAGAGCTCCAAAATATTTGCAAGTCAAAAAATATCTTCTGCTATAAGGCATGAAATTTTAACAATAAAATGAGTTAAGGCATTATTTCTATAAGGCCATTGTAGCTCAGTTCATGCTTATTTTTTTAGACTCACGCTTGGGCATGCTCTTTATTCGAATACCTTATCTATCAAGGTCCTAAATATTGCACCTGGAGTAGGTAAGCTTTGAGAATAAGAAATTGGGGAGAGTTTCTAAATGGAGAGCAGCCCATTGAAGCTAGGATGTTATGCCTGGGCTGTTGTATCTCAGATGAGAATGTAGGTGGTAGGACGTGACTGGGAACTTGGAAACCAACATTTAATGGGACTGGGGGTGACAGCAGAGGAGATGGATGTAGTGGTAGATGAGCTTCGCTTGTTTAAAACTTTGTCTTAAACCAGACTTGATCAACATGCATTGCTTGCTCCAGAGGTAAATTAAATCATACCTTGTCTTGTCCTCCTAGATCATGGCTCCCAGTGGAAACCTAGGGAGTAGAGGAGGTTGGGACACTCAGTTGAAAAGCACAGTTCCTGCACTTGCCATGAAATGCAAAGGGCTACTGGACGTCCAATGCTGTGCCAGCTAGCAGAGGGTTAAGTCATGGTGCAAACATGCCTGGCCACCTTCAGATCAGAGCTCCAGCTGTCAAAGCCATTTATAAAAGCTGACACCAGAGCACATGTCACTACTGAGAGATCAAAGGGAAATTTCCCTGGTAGAAATTCCAGGGAGGACATGTCTTTGTTGAACATTACCATTCTGTAGCTTGTGTATACTGTTGAAGTTGCTAAAAGGAGCAAACAAGGTGAATGGTAATGCTTGTGGATCAGCTCTCACAGCAGGGCTGGTTTCTTTGGCCTCTCGCTGGTAGCAGGGTCACAGGTGGAGATAAATTAAATGCCCCAGGCAATCAGCTAGTGTGAGCGTCAGGAGGAGAATGTGAACCTCCGTGGGCAGGGACACATACCAAAAGGGGCAAGACCCTCCCATGATTTAGCTAAATCTGCACACTGTGTAGAACAAATTGGTACAAAAGGCATGTCCTTTGATCACGGAAGAAATCTCTACAAGTCCTGCCTGTTGGAGCAGTCCTAAGTGCAATGAATTAGAATCCTAGGGAAACAACATTTTCAGGTTACTAGGTTTCTAGGAGGGCAGAAAGTTCAATATTAATTTGTCTGGCAAAAATCTTCACTACAGAGATGTGGCGCATATTTTAAGGAGAATCTGTATCTGTTCCGTCCGCTGTGGGAGCCACTAGACTCAGGTGTCTATGTAAAAGTAAATTCAATTAAATTAAATAAAAAATCCAGCTTCTCAGTCACACTAGGCACATTTTAAGTCATCAGTAGTCACTGGAGGCTAATGGCTACTGTCTTGGACAGCACAGAAATGGAACATTTCTATCCTTGCTGAAAGTTCTATTGGTCAGACTTGATCTGGATCATGAAATTGGCTGACGTTTTTCTGTTTCCACTAAAGGAAGGACAGACACAGGTGGAAATTATGCACCTGGCACAGATTAGGTACTTAAAGGCACTTCCTGGAGTGGGGAGGAAGGGGTGGTTCTTGGACCCTGGGCTGCATCACCAAGATGGTGCAGTTTTTCTCTTCCCCTTCTGTCTCTGAAAACTTGAGGTAAGAATAACCTAACTTATTTCTTTTGAGGGATTGTTGTGCATGGATTTGTAGAATTTTATAGATATCCTATAACAGAAATTTTCAAACTATGGGCCATGACCCATTAGGCTGTGAAATAAATTTAGTGGCTTGTACTGGCATTAAAGGAAATGGAATGAAAATGTCATCATGCTTTGTGTGTAGTGGGAGTGAATATTATTCTGCAAAATTTTGTTTGAGATGTGTACATATTTGGGTATACTGGTTCACTGTGTAAAAATGTGTATTTTACTCTGAATGATGTTTAAAGCATGTTTCAAGTCAGCTGTGAAGTTGAAAAACTGTGAAATGGCAAGCTCTTAGGCTCTTAGGGCCTAAAGCAACGGCAAGCCGCAAGTAAAAGTGAAGAAGCTCATTTAGTTATTTATACCAAAGTCCATTTATCAAGTCTTACTTTAATGTTGCCTGTAGATGCAGAAGGGAACAGGGCATTTGGCCTCCCTAAGAGGAGATCTTTAAGGCAATCCTGTAGTGGTTTATGGGGACAGGATAAGTGTGATGGGGATGATCTCTGTTATCTAATGTCTTTTTTTTTTTTTTTTTTGTGGTACGCGGGCCTCTCACTGTTGTGGCATCTCCCGTTGCGGAGCACAGGCTCCGGACGCGCAGGCCCAGCGGCCATGGCTCACGGGCCCATCCGCTCTGCGGCATGTGGGATCCTCCCAGTCCGGGGCATGAACCCGTGTCCCCTGCTTTGGCAGGCAGACTCTCAACCACTGCGCCACCAGGGAAGCCCTAATGTCTTTTAATACCTAACAGCAAAGGGATTTGAGAAGAAGGCATTTTGTAAATGTCAAATAGATAACATGGCATTTAATTACATTTAAGTATTTTATTTCCATTTTGTTGGAAGCAGATTTAGCACAAGAGTTATTGGTAGCATTTCCATTGATTCTGCTAAGTCAGGTGGTTTGTATATATAACTTCCATGTGTAATTTCCTTTTATTCATCGATATAGTCTTTTTAGGTATAATTAGGCCTTGAGTAGGAGTGGCAGTGAGAATTCAGTTTTTTTGATACAAAAGCGCTTTCCAGAACTGTGAACAGCAAATATATTCTTCCCTTTGTTCTCTAACGGCCTGCCTAGGGTGGGTCTTTTTGCCTAGTTTGAGAAGGGATTTGCTAAAACATAAACAGGTAGTTTCATTGGTTTTGCTGGATTCAACCCTATAGCAGCCAGAGAAAAAGGACACAGGTGAAGAGTAGGTACCAGCACTCTGTCTTTGGAGATGCCATTTCTCACCCTAGAGAATTTCTAAGTGGATTTAACACAGCACTGCCAGAAAATTCTTCTCATTTGCATACTTGCTTGTTGCCTGATGTCCGTTTATTAGATGATAAGCTTCATGAGAGCAGAAACCTTGCCTGTCTGTTTACTGCAGTCTCTGTGCACCTGGGTCAGTACTTGGGCCATAACAGGCACTTAACATAATAATTCAGGGCAATGATTGTTAAAGCGCAGGCCCCAGATCAGCTGCTGGGGAGTTGGTAGTCATGCAAGTTGTAGGAATCCTACCTGACCTACTGAAACGCTGGAGGTGGTGCCCACCTGTCTGTGTTTAACAAGTCCCCCAGGTGATTCTGGTCTACATTAAGTTTAGAAAGGGTTTGATAAGTCCTTAACTTTAGGAGAATTGGGAGCCTTATGTGGCTTTTTTGTATGTTCTTCTCAAGTGTAGATTTTCTTATTTAGGTTTTCACCTAAGGTCTCAGAGATTGAGTTAGAAAATGTGAGAATCAAAGTTTTTAGGAATAAGCCAGTGAACTAGTCTCTTGAAACCCTCATCTATCAGTCTTTGAAGACTTAACTAAAATGGTCTACTTCTATCATGCCTGTGAAGAAGGAATACCAAAGGTGAGAATTGTGTTTGATTGTGCATGGTTAATGTTGATCAACTGACTTTCCAATAAATATCCAGGTAGAAAATCTTAAAAATTTGAACGAGAAGATTTTTACACATAAAATTATCTAAGTAAATGGTCAGAAATGCTATTATTGCTATTCCATTTGTTTAAAATCTTGTGCTGTTATAACCTCTAAATGTCTAACTCTGGAATAAGTAAACAGAATTATGATATAGTCTTTCTTTGGATTATTATGTAGCTAATAAAATATTCTTAAAGATTTTAAGTGATGTGGAATGCTTAATATCTAAAGCTAAATTAACAAAGCAGTTTACAGAACATTATGCTTTATGCAATGTATATGTCAGGAAATAAACTGGTAAAGACAAGACAGAAAGGAAATATAATAGTAACACCTTTTGAGGATGGTGTAAGAGACCACTGATTTCCTTAACTTTTCTTTGAATGTTTTATTTGTTTATGAGGATATTTTAAAATGGAAACATTTATATTTTTATGTTACAAAATACTAAGAAGTTAAAAGGAAGAAACTTAACCACCCCTCTCCTGTGCTAACATCACTGTGTCCCTATGTTCATATTTTCTTCTAGTTTTAGTCCTTACGTGTGCATGTGTTTTCCAACTGTGCTGATCAATCACATTTTAACATTTTATAACTGGCCCTAAACAGAGAGACTTGTCAATTCCTAACGTTTGCTTTCTCAAACCGATGATTTAGGATTACAGATTTCTTGTGTAGTTAAAAACACTTTCAGAACATTTAGTGCCTTGAAATTTATTTGAAAAAAGAACACATTGCATAGAACACTGTCAATTCAAGAGGTGCTTCTAGGGGGCGTTTCAAGAATAGAAAACAGGGATCTGAATTGGTGAAGTCATCTTTTCCAAGCAAAGATAAGAAGATGAGGACAGTGCATGGGAAGGAAGTATGGAAGAGAGGATGGATGCGCAAAGGTCTAGAGAGGGTCCTGAAGCATGAATGTGGGATTGGGGCTCAGACCTATGAACAATGAACACCCTCTACGTTCCAAGAACTAAGAAGATCATTGTCTCTGCTTTTAGGAAACTTATTCTATTGTTTATACTACTTCCTCTTCTGAGTGAAATGTAACTCAGAAGAAAAAAAAAACTGTTGCTGGAAGCCATGGTTCTGAGTAGTGGAATAAGCAGACTTGGACCATTGCAAATCAATGCCTACTGCAGCAATCACAGGGAGGTTTTCCTTAGGAGCATCTAGTGGCTGAGACCTTGGCCCTCTATCTTGCAAAGTATACATATATCTGGATATCATACAGCACAATGGGCCTAATACTTTGCAGTTTTACTGTACTTTTACTATAAAAATACAGATTAAATCTTTGATCTATTTGGAATTTTCACTAGTAAAAAAGTATATAGTATAATATAATCTTATAAGAAAATCTTTTTTACTTTTCTCAGAACGGTGGTTATCCCAATATCATGAATTCGTTTGAAATGCCAAATTTATTATACCATGAGTTCCTTATGTATTTAGGCCTATTTCTGAACGCTCTACTCTGCTCTTTTAGACTCTTTATGCAGGCACTGGTACCAACCGTTCCATTTATGATATGTTTGTAATGTTTTATTATTTGGTGAGGCTAGTCCCCTCCCATGACTCTTTTTTTTTTTTAATGGAAAACTTTGATTATGTATGATCTTAAGAGTCAACTTGTTCAACTTCAAAACTAATGAGAAAATCTTTACAACTTTACAACTTGTCTTTTAACCCAAGAATAAGGTGTATCTTTTTATTTATTCACCATTCTGTATATTTATCTTCAATGTTTCAAAGTTTTCTTTATCTATAAAGGGGACATCTCTTACAAATTTCACATCCACATGTTTTATCCTTTTGTATATACTGTGAGTTTTTTCTTATTTTCTAATTGCACATTGTTGTCATATAAGAAATATATATTAAATAAGAAATATATATAATAATAACCAGATACATTACTGGATTCTACTACCATTTTTATTAGTTTTCACCTGATGTTCTTGGGGTTTACAGGTATGAAATTGTATATTCTAAAATGGTGAGTGTTTAACTTTGTTCCAAGTTTTGTCTTTTATTTCTCTTAGCTAATTTGAGTACTTTCAAAACAGTGTTAAATATTGATGATAATGTGTTTCTTATGATATGGAAATGTTTCTAATAATGGTTATGAGAATTATAAATAATAGTGAACACATGTTTGGTACTAATTATCTTCCAAAAACCTCTTCTAAGTAGTTTGCATATATTTAGCATTCAGAATGGCTGGCATTTGACATGAGATATATGTATTTTATCAGGCAACGGAGTTTCTATATATTTATCATTTGCTAAAAATTTAAATTCTTCATTCCAGGTTATAAAGATGAAATGCCATTTCAGCATCTGGATAGCTGATAATACAGGGTGCTTTTTTCTTTTGACTTGTTGATAGAGTGAGTTATATTAATATGTGTCTTAATATTGAATCATCCTTGGCATGGTTAGTGATGAGTCATTCTTTTAGGGTGATTCTGGCTTCTATTTGCTTATATCTTTAGAATATTTTTTGTTAATATTCATGAATTGGATTAGACTATAGTTTTGTGGGGTTTTTTGCTATATTTAGCAGATTTCTGTATCACCATCATGCAGGCTTTTGAAAAAAAATTGGCAGTTTGTGTTCTCTCTATCTGTGTTGGAAAATTTTAAACAATTGAATTTGTTCCTTGATGGTTTTCTTAGAACTCACCTGAGACATTATCCGTACGGGTGCTTTTTGTGAGGAAGTTTTTGGATAACATAGGGTTTTTTCCTACTCCTTCTCATTTTTAGTGTCAATTTTAGTAATGTATATTTTCCTTTCCATTTTTCTTGGTTTTTATTTTTATTTGCATAGACTTTGAAAAGTATTCTCTTATAATTTGTATTTTATTTTTTTCTCTAACTCCTATTTGTGTTTATATATTTTTCTTTGCTCTTCACCTCCTTCCTCCCCCATGATTCTAAATGAGGTTGATTAGTGGTTTGTATTTCCCTCTCCCCTTCCCAAACCAATTCTACCCTTAGATTTAACCTTGAAGTTCTACCTATCTGAAAAATATTACTATACAGCTTTTATTAGAATGTTTTTATCCAAGTCTTTGCAAAATACTGACTTTGTTCTTGTTAAGGATCCAGGATCTTTAAAATAGCTTAGTTTGCTAGATGAAAAAAATAACAGAAGAGTGAGGTAAGTCATCAGCCTTGTTGGATTGCAGTGGAGTGTTTGGAAATGGTGCAAGCACTAGGCAGGGGAGAGAGGTGGGCCTTAAAGGGCCACCACTGTTCTTGTGACCAGAGGCTTTTTGGCTTTAGTGGAGCATCAATCCCTTGTAGTCAGTCAGACTTCCGACATCAAAGATCATATAGCACTTGTGATTCCATGTTGATCTTGAGCAATTTTCCCTTTTATTTCCCACTTTACCTTTCCACCCATTAAAATCAATAGTGTTTGGTGACCAGCTGGAGAGGAGGGGCAGGAACGAAGAGGAATGTTGGAGTTTTCACTTGTTTCTAGGCTGGGAGAGTCGATGGATGAAAGAACCGCTAACCAGTATAAGAAAAGAGGAGAAGGAATAGTTTTGGTTGGAAATGTAATGAGTTTCATTCTGTATAGGTAGCGTTTGCAAAGCCTACCAGATACCAAGAGTGAAATGTCCAGTCTGTATTTTGACACTCGAAGACTTTCAAATACTTCCCTACCTCTCTGTCTGCAACCTCTGCCTTATATCAGGTTCTTATAATTTCATACATAATTATTGGAATAGCTGTGGTTTTCCTTGCTTGCAGTCTTGACTTTCTATGATCGAATCCAGATGAAGGTCTTTCAAACTCTTTATGGTGTCTGGCAGGGTTCTTTACAGTTTGCCCTCCCCACTTTTTTCTTTCAAGCTTAACTTCCTCAGCATTACTCCAGCCCTGACCCATAAACACACACCCCAGGATCAGTCAGGCTGAACTGTTTTATTCTCTGAACACTTTCTCTCATGGCTCAAATGATTTTCACACATTTGCTCTTGTAAGTTGCCCCTCTGCTTGAAATTCAACTTCCCTAACACTTGTACAGCTGAATTCCTCATTCCTTGCCAAACATCCTAAATGCTGTCTCCTCTGTGAAATGCTGCAGACATTCCCCTGATCACCCCATAATGGTCTGTTTTCTTATTCATCTAACTTACTAAAGAACAGACTTGATAGCAGAGATTCACTTCTATGCCTTCAGCACCTGTGTTGGTCTTGGTATGTACTGAGTGCCCTGGACTCTTGGCTAAATGAATGGGTTGACCTTTTAATCAGAATGATTATATAGTGAGAATTTCAAGTTGAATGATCAGTGGAGGTGAATTTTGAAACAAGCAGCTGAGATGTTTGGGGCTATGATAGATCTACCTATAAAACAGCCAGATCCACATATGTGCTGTGATAAAGGTGATACTTATTCTTCGGCCTATAACAGCCACTGGGAATCTATCTGCTTACTTGTCACTGCACTCTTTGTGCTCCAATTCTTTCCTCTAAATTTGAACTCTTTGCAGTGTGTCTGCAACCGCAATCCGACCTCTAACCCCTGGGGTATAAGAATCACTCTTAATCCCACTTCATTTGAATCTTTTCACTTCCTTACTGGCTCTGCAGTACCCTATAATATTTGTTCTCACTCTACTGCCTTTGTCTGAGGGAGGAGCTCCTGCCCCTCCGAAACCTGAAGAACCCACCTACTGGATGAGTAACTAGATTCCTGGTAAAGCAGGTCTGGTCTACTGTGAAGGGAAAAATGATATGATCAATACTTTAAATGATTGTGTTTTACCATAAACTTTCATTTTCCATTATAATTGGCCATAGATACACACAAAACAAAAATAGGGATAATGCTGTTAAGGTTTTGAGGAAATAATCAGTTTGAGATATTGCAAAGACAAATCTTCGTTTTCTGCTAGAGGGTGGTAGATGATGAATCATTTGCAGCTGGTGTGGTTCTAGAAGGTTCTGAGATAGTAGTGATTACCCAGGCAGCATCAGCCACTATTTGTCCTGTTGAGAACTCTTTGGAGAGAGTCCTGAGGGTTAGGCTTGGAAACAAAATCAAGACCTCTTGCTTTGTGATGAGTCCCAAGAGGGACTTGGCTTCCCCAGTATTTAACAGCATATGAGTAATGTTAATGGCCATAACTACTAATGGCTCAACAAGGAAAACCAAAAGCCCCTGAGAAGAGGAGTTAAAGAAAAAGTCCCTCAATTTGTTTTGTTGGGTCTTATTTCACAGGTCTCACTTCACTTAGTTCTTTCCTCTTTTTCTTTGTGCTTTGATTTTTTGCCATTAAGTGTAAGGGAAGATCATTTAGGGGGAGTAATACATTAACAATTACTGAGAATTTATCATATAAAGTCACCATATGGATTAACTCATTTACCTCACAATAACCCTCTAAAATAGGCAACATTATTCTCTACCTTTCATAGGCAAATAAACTGCAGCTCAGCTAGGCTTAGTGACTCGTGAAAGTGACATGGTCAGTAGGTGACAGAGCCCAGAACTGACTGAAGGAAGCCTAACTCTAGGACCTTCACTTGGTGCTATTCTAACACTACAACCTGAATCCATGTTTGAAGGTGGTCTGCTGAGCTGCCCAGTCTGAGAGGAGAGATGAAGAGAAACAAGGTCTTTGTCTGGGCTTTGCTCAGGAAGAGAAGCCATTGCAATAGGGAAGTGGCAGGTGATGGACCTCAGGCCTTTGGCTGTTTCGGGGAAGAGGGAAGACTAGGCTGGGGGTGGACAGGAGACAAAAACGGATTTGTATACCGCAGAACTGATTCTGAAGTGATCATCTCTCCAGTGCCATTATCAAAGAGCACAACAAGATAAACTGTGGGTGTAGATTGTAAAGGTGATGGGGGAATGATTAGAAACCTAGACCGGGAGAAAGCAAGGGGAGACAATGGGAGAGTTCTGAAAGGACAAGTTGATCAGCCAAGTGGTATAGAAATGAGAAAAGGCTGTGGCTTCCTGGAAACATCTTGAGAAAATCAAAGGAGACAGAGAATTCCCGACAGATGAGGCAGGCGCGAGCCCCTGCGGTGAACTCAAAGCAACAGGTCTGGCTTCTCCCAGCAGACAGGAGGGAGCCACCAGGAAAGCACAGCTTACAAGAGATTTCCAGGTATTTTGTTATATAAACTTTTCTTTGGCTTCTAAAGTCAACCTTGCAAAATCGTTTTGAAAATCTGAACTTTTTTCTGTACCAGAACTTTTCAATATTATTCACTTTAGGGGCTCTCATTTCCTCTGATGTCAAGATCCTGTGGTTTTACAACTAGAGATTAACACTAGGTACATGGGGACTTATCTAGGTCATGTTTCATGATTAATGTATTCTGCCCTCAGGACATTAATAGCTTCTTTTCACTTATAATCAGATTTTTTTTAAAACTGATAATGACCTTTTAACCTATTTTCATATAAAGTAAGACTTCTCCTCTGGGAATGGCAATTCCTTAATAGACTTGTGCATTAAAGCTCTTTATAGAGAAAAATATTTTTTCTGGGAGTTTGGGGAGAGTTTGGTATACTAACTTTCCTCACTTTTGGAAAAATGTGTAGTTTGGCCCATTTTCAAGTAATGAGAACTCAAAATAGAAACATACTTAAAAAAAAGCCTTACTGGTTAAAAAAATTAGAAAGTTTGCTCAGATATAGAAAAATGTAAATGGAAATAAAAATAGGAACGCAAATGAGTCCCAGATTTAGTTAAGATGACAGCCCTCTTTAATGCCACCATCCTAAGGCACCCTTTGTACACTCTTTTCTGTTATATGGTTTTAATGGAAAGCAGCTGCCTTGGAAGGCATTGTTTACAATGGATCTCTGTCATAGCTCTGCATTGTAGCTATAAATAATGTCAACATGTTCTCCTATCCAGCAGCCTAGATGCTGATGCCACCCATCCATACCAGATGAGGTTATATTATTCTTCCCAAACATATTCATTATCATCTTAGGCTGTCCCCATCCCTGAGTGTAATGATGACCCTTTGTAACACCATTCATCACTGCCTGTGATTGTTTGCAGCTGAGGCTGTTGGCCTGCGGGTCCTCTCCCACCCAGCTGCTTTGTTGCCCAGCAATATCATGTTTGCTCTGCCTTCTTTTTGATCTTTCTTGAAAACATTTCCATCTTTTTCAATATGGACATGTGGCTGTAAAAGCAATGCAAAGCCAAGGTACATCTATGTTAGCATCTGACATACTCACGTAGTGGTCTCAGCAGTTTAGCCTGGTAAGGGATGAGCCACTGATGGAGAGTCTAGGAAGGATCTTGAAAAATGGATGGAAGGTCAGGGGGAAACTGTGAGGTGGGGTTTTAAATATATTTTCTGGGAAAAGCTGGAGTGAATGGAGGCCAGTGAGTCAGTGACATTTTCTTGTGTCCACTCCCCCTAGCAGGTTGGTAAGAGTCAGGGAGCCCTGAAGTCTCGGTGCGTATGTATTTTTCTGGGTAGGGGGTGACTTCATTTTGTTGGATTCTTGGTTTTGAACCACAGATACAAAAGGCAATGAATAAATACATAGCAATACTAAGAAATAGGGAGAGGAGCCATCAGTGAAACAGAATTTGAAGACTACTTGAAAGACAGAGGCAGGTGGGATTAAATGATGGGGAAATAGCTCAAAACAGGCAGAGGAGAAGACGGCTGCTGCCTGTGGAGACAAATTTAGAGATTCTCTAAAATCACTTTTAGGTATCAGGTGCAGAAAGGGGTCCCAAGAGAATCATCAGAGGACTAGTTTATGGATCAGCAAGCGGACTAGCCTCCAGTGGGAGGAGTAGGAGGTTCTCTCACTGAGAAGATTAGCTACTTGTAGATCATAATTTTACCCCAATAAGTGGAGAAATCTGTGGGAAAAATAAAGTCAACAAATAAGCTAGCAGTGAATCAAGCACAAAGACAAACCAGCAACTCAGATCTCCAGATGTTTGAAGAACAAACACCACCAACTCAACAGAGCACCTAAGATCTGAGGTTACTGTGGAGTTTAAAAGAAGTATATTTATTGCCTTCCAGGAGGTGAGATGACATCATACTTACAAAACAAGATTAATCAGTTTCATGATACAGTAAAATCCTTAGAGCTCTTGGGATTAGGAAATAAGATTACCCAAATTGAAAACGAAAAGTTCTGTTAACCTGAATAGCAAAAGGAACACAATTTATGTACCAAAATATTGACCTAAGATACTGAGCAGAAGATTATCCCGGAACCACCACAAAAAGGCATGGAAGCAAAAAAGCATGGAAGAAAGCTGAAACCAAAAGACCTGGAAATCCCAAAATCTATCTAATGGGAGCTCCCAAAGGAGGAAATGGAAGAGAGGATATAATTAAAGTACTAGAAGGTAATTCCCCACAACTTAGAGGTTAAATGGTACCTAAATTTGAATGGGCACGCTGAGGCCTGTCAGAAGGAAAATGATGACATATCTTCCTTAACTTACCAGGGAGAACTTTCAGAGCACCAATCATAAACAGATGCTTCCAAAGAAAGAAACAAACCCACAAAGATACATATAAGGAAAAAGAATTGGACTGACATCATATTTCTCAATGGCAACATTAGATACAGGAAGACAAAAGATTTGAATCCTGATTTATATGTTTGGTCAAATTCTCATTCATCTGTAAGAGCAAACTTAAATTTTTTCAGATTTAAAAAAGATAAATTCCACTTCCTACAAACTCCAGTTAGAGAATAACCAGCATGTATTCTAGCAAATGAACAATATATGTAACAAAAAACCATATAATTACAAGAAATCAGGGTGAGGAAGAATCCAAGAAAATAATATTGCTATTATGTCTGAATAATTGTTCATTTCTAGACAGAAATTTATATACCTTAATGTGGAATTAGAAGAGAATAAAGTATGAACTAACATGTATTCCTTGCTCAATGAGATAATGTGATATTAACTAACTATATGTGGTAGGAAAATAAATATAGATATTCATATACAAATAGGATGTTTGAATTCTAGACCACAAAGGACAAAAAAAAAATCTACATTTGTTCACTCTAAGTAAATACCAGAGAGGAAAAGAAATAAGAAAATACAGTACATAGAAAAATAAGGTGGCTAATATAAATCCAAATATACTGATAATCCTAATAAATGGGAAGAGATTAAATTCCCCAATTCTGGGTAGAAATTCTGAGATTGGGTTAAAAAAAGTAAGCTCCAAGCTATTTCAGGAAACTTAAAAAACAAAATGAAGCCATAAGTTTGGAAATCAAATCATAAAAAGAGATACCCTAGCATTTGCCTTTCAACAGAGCGCAAGTAAAGCAAAACACCAAGCAAAAATGGCATTCAAGGTAGGAAGCACTAAAAACAACATTTTAATTAGATAAATCAGTTAAAAAACATGAAGGACAAACCTTCATAAACCTAGTAACATAGACTTATGATGCATTAAAGCAAAACATTAAAATGTCATAAGGAGAAGTGAACAAATTCACAATCGAGGTGGAAAACTTAAAAACAAATCCAAAACCTCATTCAGAAATTGATCAAGTAGGTTAAAATGAATTAGAATATAGAGTGATATAATCCACAGATTTGACCAAATGATTATATATATAAATTTATAGAGTACAGAGTATAGTCTTCTCAGATATACATATTCATAGAACTGGGATTAAAAAAATCAAAACTAAAATGAGAAGTAACCATTTAATCGGAGTGAGAGAATTCTGATAAAAATTACACTTTTAAATACATTTATTGGACACGTAGAATCTCAATGTAAAAGTACTTTTAAAAAGAAGAAATGTATAAAGATAAAATCAAAGATTAGTAAAAAAAAAAAAAAAGCAAATCAATTAAAGTATAAGATGTTTTTCACCTTTAAGTAGAATCTAGAAGATTTCTGGAGAAATCTAGTTAGAAATAAAAGAACCAGAACCTTTTCAAAAATTAAAAATGTGGTAGAATTAAAGATTTTAGGAAATTTTAAGTAAAAGATGTCTAACATTTTGTTAATAAACTTGAGAATCTAGAAGAAATGGGTGAATTTCTAAAAAATCAAAAATACTAACCTTGGCTCAAAAAGCAATTTATCTGAATAGGGCTGCTACATAACAGAATTGAACTGAGTAAATTTAAAAGCTCTTATTGGCTTTATTCAGCCATTCTCGAATTAGGCAGTGTCCCATCTAGCAGATAGGAGGATGCTCCAAAGAATTTTACAAGATGAAATCCTTTTATAAGCAGAAGGGAGCTGGACAAGGAAGTTTAACTAGCAAAATGCAAATCGGCTGTGGTAAGGTCACCTTCCTTTAGGGCAGGCAGGGGTCTATCAGGCAGATGACCTCACTAGTGCTGACCAGGTGATTCCAGATTAACTGGCTTGAGATTCCATTCTTGGGAGATGCTGAAACTGCAATTAAGTGTTAAGTCTTGGTGATGTGGGCAGGCATAACTGTCTTGCTTTTAACAGAGCAATAAGCATGAAAGTGAAAATACAGTTTAAAACAAAAAACTCTCCAAAAGATGAACTCTGTGTCTATGGGTCAAAATATATATAGGAAGACTAATAAGTAATTACAAGCATAATGAGTGTCATGAATGCGGAAGAAAGAATGCCTTCCTTTTATGTGGCTTTGCTAGAAATCCTTGAGAAAAAGCCAAGGGAGCCTATTTTTTTCAGCCCTTTCCAGGAAACTCTTGAAGTTTTTAAAGAATTTTGACAATCAAGCTGCCACCTGTTTACTCCAAAACACTTGATTTTCCAAAGGAAGCAGCTCAGTCATAAAACAAGCAGGAGAGAGAAGACCTTTCCTTTCTTAAGTAATATTTGATCCCTGAAGGGAAAAAGCAAAGATTAAAGTAGTGGTAATGATATGAGAAAGATACCCTGTTATCTTGATTTACACAGAAAGTGGAGAGGAAGCATTCCTAATTTATGGTTCCATATATATCACAGAATGGAGAACATATGATAACATTTAATGAGTGCATTAATTTTTTACAGCGCTCAGTTGATTAGAACCATGCTGGAATACTAAGGAATGCTGGTGGTATAAAACGGTCCTCTAAGCATCAGTGACAAAGTGTCAGGTGGAAGTTACATTAAGTTTGGCACACATCATTAAACAGTGTCTGCTATGAGCAGATGTTCAATTTTTCACACTGAAGAGGTGGTGCAGGAGATTCTATTGTAATGTAACATAATGTTATGGCATAATTTGCTGTGAAAGTAAAATAAGCCATCTATCTTGGATGAGGTAGTTGGTGTTTGTTTGTGAAGTGTGTTAATAATTTCAGTGTTTATGTCTGCAGTGGAAACGAAAGACTCTGAAGGTCCTAAATATCCCTTGTCTACAACTGCTTTTATCCATATTGTACTGACACAGTACTATAGGTGCCATGCTCAGGTAGCATCTTTAAATATCTGATAATGTTTTTAGTGGTGTCCTTTAAGACTCATATTTCCTCAATTTTGCCATTGTATCCTTTAATACTGCCTCACTCTGCCCACTTCCTATGTCCTAGAAGTGAAGGGAAAGTTGCTAAAATATGAGAGTAGTAAATTCCTTAAAGCCTCAACTTCCTAAAAGATATCTTCTTGACACACTTTTCTACCTAAAGGCTGGGTTCTCTAGTCAGCTGTTTTGAATGGTGATGTTCATTGTCATACCTATTCCTCATTTTTTTTGTGTCAGTATCTCAGAAAATAAAAAAATAGCTGAGCCAAGGGTGGATATGTAAATTTGACTCTCCAAACTTCTCAAAATAATAAAGAGCAATAAAAACACAACCGCACAAACTTTTCCATCATCATAACTATAAGTCAGACTGGTCCAAACCTTGAATTACCAGAAAGTGGAAGAATAAATATGCAATCCCAGCATGCTATCTCTTGTGTTCCCCACTGCAAGCCTTTGGGAGGCTGTATGGGTAGTTCAGCAAAAACTACACAGAAGAAGTAAAATGGGGAGATAGCAGTAGGGGGAAAATAAATCCAATAGAAACCAAATCAACAGAAAGAAAAAGGCTGAGAAAATACAGAAAAAGTGTAGTGGTGGCAGGCCAGAGCTCTGACTGCAGGGGAGGGACTTAAAAGTATGTGTGAGACATGAGTAAAGAGTAGCTGAGTGGTAACACTATAGGCAAAGAAGAAGGTTAAGGTAATGGAGAGCCATCCTTGGAAAGTGTCTGGTGGAGGGAAAAGGAAACAAGATGGGGATGTTTGGACAGAAGAGAATCAAAATATGAGAGGACACACCACACCCCTCCCTCATTTACCTCTTCCCTCATTTACCACTCCCCCCAACCCCCAAAATACAACACTTGGTTAAAAAGAAAAATTACTCCTTGTTATACTGTGGTAAGAAATTATTTGTTCTTTCTCACAAGCACCTCAAACTGCTGGCTCTGTCTACAGAAATGCAGAAGCATGTTTCCATCTTGTTTTTAAGGTTATTACAAAAATACAGAATGAGAATAATCCAAATGTTTAGCTGATTAAAGACTCATCCTCTAAAGAAGGTGTGGCACATATATACAATGGAATATTACTCAGCCATAAAAAGAAACGAAATTGAGTTATTTATAGTGAGGTGGATAGACCTAGAGTCTGTCATACAGAGTGAAGTAAGTCAGAAAGAGAAAAACAAATACCGTATGCTAACACATATATATGGAATCTAAAAAAAAAAGGTTCTGATGAAACTAGGGGCAGGACAGGAATAAAGATGCAGACGTAGAGAATGGACTTAAGGACATGGGGAGGGGGAAGGGTAAGCTGGGATGAAGTGAGAGAGTGGCATGGACACATATACGTTACCAAATGTCAAATAGATAGCTAGTGGGAAGCAGCCGCATAGCACAGGGAGATCAGCTCGGTGCTTTGTGACCACCTAGAGGGGTGGGAGGGAAGGAGGGAGATGCAAAAGGGAGGGGATATGGGGATATATGTATATGTAGATCTGATTCCCTTTGTTATGCAGCAGAAACTAACACAACATTGTAAAGCAATTATACTCCAATAAAAATGTTTAAAAAATTAGGTTATCAAATAATAATTAATAAAAAAGTTTTTGTGATATTAAAAAAGAAAACTCATCCTCATCAAAACCAATGGCAAAAAAGAAAGAAAATGAAATGCAACACTTCAAACTGAATTCAGTATCCTCAAACAAGCTTTTGTGGTTTTGGAGGATGCTTTGAACTATAAGTCCAAAATCTGAGAACAAAAGGCTCATAAACTCAAATGAAACAACTTTATTGAACTGAGGGAAGAAATAAAATAAAAAGTTAAAATCATATTAGAAATGTAGACTAACTTATAAGTTAGCAAAAGAAGAGTAGATTAAAAAAGATAAAAAAGGACATTGGAAAAATGTAGAAAAGCAACCAAGAAAATGTGACAAAGGATGTAAAAAGACTCAGGGATGGCAATTGATTTGGAAGACAACCACAGAAGGAATAATATTTAAATAGTTGGAGTCCCAAGGAACAAAAACAAAAAGTGGAACAGAACTAGTAGTTACCACCATTAAAAACAAACAAACAAACAAAAAAAACCTTTTTGGATGTAAAGGACTTGTGTCTATATTTTGAAAGGGCTCACTGACACTACTGTAAACTAACCCTTAATAATCAACTCAAAGTCATGCTCTCATAAAGCTACTAAACAAAGATAAAGATTCCTTAGCACCAGCAGGGGAAAAGATAGAGTAACTTACAAGAGAAGATAACTAGACTGGTATGAGACTTCTCAAATACAACAGAAAAAGCAAGTCAACAATAGAACATCATTTTCAAAAAAAGTGTGAGCCAGCGATTTTTCCCTCCAGCAAAGCTGTCCTTCAAGTGTCAAGGCTATAGAAAAACAACTTTAAACCCAGAAGAGCTCAGGGAATTATGTATCCTTGAGGCTTTTTTGAAGAATCTACTAGAAAATGAACTCCATTTAACCAGGAGATAACGAGGGAAACTTTAGCAAAAGAAGCGATGGATGTCATTTAATAAGTTAGATCTAAAACTAAAACAAAGGTGAATAAGAAGTGTGAAGAAGGACTTCCCTGATGGTCCAGTGATTAAGCCTCCATGCTTCCAACGTAGAGGGCGCGCCATGGGTTTGATCCCTGGTTGGGGAAATAAGAGCCCATATGCAGTGCCGTGCAGCCAAAAAAAAAAAAAAAAAGTGAATAATGAAATGTTATATGACATATGCTAATGTTATGTGTTCTGTGTTCTGATAAAGTAGACATAATGTGATTAGAAAGGTGAAAATAGAGTAAATTCACTAATTATTGTATAGGTGTTAGATGGGGGTTAAAAATACCATTAGAAACTCATAAATGATTGTAATGATTTAAGAAAACAAGGGAATAATGGCATTTAAAACAGTATAAACAAAAATAGAAACCTTAAAAGCCAAAAAAAAGTAAAAACATATAGAGAAAAAAATTATACAGTTGAGATCAAATGTGGCAGTCTTAACAATAAATGTAAATGGGTTCAACTCACTTATTAAAAGAAAAAGCTGTTCAACTGGCTCTCAAAGGAAGGCCTACCTATATGCTATAAATGTAAGAGACACACCTAAAATGAAATAGTTTGAAAAGGCTAACAATAAAGAAATAGGCAAAGTGTATCAGGCAAATGGAAACAATAAGAAAGCAGGTTTAGCAAAATAATATCATACAAAGTATAATTCAATCCAAAAGCATTAAATGTAAAAATGAAGGATGCTTTTTAATGTTAAAAGGCCTAATTCATGATGTATAACTATTATGAACATTATGCACCAAAAAAACACAGCAATCATCTTTATAAAAAAAAAAAACAAAAAAAACCTAACCAGAAATGTAAGGAGATGTAGAGAAAGCATGATAATATGGGATTTTAAGACACACAAAACAGATCAAATTGACAAAAGCAAGGATGGAAAACCTAAACATCATAACTAAAAGATAGATTTTATGATATATTGAACTTTATACCTCAATATAGATGATACATGTTTCTCTGAAGCACAGGTAAAATGCTAAAAACATTAGATAACAAAGAAAGCAACAGTAGAAATATTAAATATTACAAATAACACTATTAGATTACAATGGACTAAAACTAGAAATTTTTATTAAAAAAAACCCAAAGTACTTGCACCTGGATACTTAACTTTTTGTTATACAGCTCTTGAAAGGGAAATATAAAATTTTATAACTTCTAAAAAATTACATAATTATAGAATTTGTCATTTTATGTAATTAAAAAATATGTAGTTTTTAAAAAATGAAAACATTCAAACAGTGACATGTTCAAAGCAGTGATAATAGGGAAATCAGCAGCACAAAATACCTTTATCATAAAAGTGAAAGAATAGAAAAATGAAATTACAAGCACAAAAGTTAGAAGAAACCTCAACGTAAACCAGGAGAGAGCACAAGGAAAGGGCTAATAATGATGAAAGCAAAAATTAAAGAGGACAATAGAAAAACAGATCTAGTTAAACAAACTCCTGGTAATTTGAAAACATTAACAGTCAAACCTATAGATACCATGATCAAGAAACAAAGGGACAAATCACAAATATACAAAATAAGAAATGGAAAGGGAGAAATGGCCCGAGTGAGTTGGACAAAATTTTAAAATATCATCAGACTATTTTGCAAAACTGTAAGTAGTACATTTGAAAATGGAGATGAAGTAGATAATTTCCTAGGGAGATAAAAGTTTACCAAACTGACCCAATTAAAGATAGAATGTTTACTCAAACACCTTGCCCTAGAAGAAACTGAGAAAGTTATCAAGATACTACCTCACAAAAAGTACCATATTCGGGTGAGAATTCACAGCAAAGTTCAAAAAGTAGATGGTCCCAATGCTTTATGCATTATTCCAGAGCATTGAAAATGAAGGAAGACTTACTAATGTTTTAATGAAGCAAGTATAACATTGACATATAAATTTGATAAAGATAGTACAAAAAATTTATGAACCAATATCATCAATGCACATTGATGCAAAAGTTCAAAATAATATATGGTGAACAGAATCCAGTGCTACTATAAGGAAACAATACACAATGACCTGAGCTTATTTTAGGAATGTGAGGTTAGTTCAGTATTTGGAAGCACATTAATATATAGCTAAATAATATACCAAAATAATATGTCTAAGGAAAAACCAAAGGATTGTCTCCACTGATACTAGAAATTTCAAATTGTTAAATCTGTTAAATCTGTTAAGATTTCAAAACATATTCCTGATAAAATCCACTCAAGCAAATAGGAATTGATGTATACATTTTTTTGTTGTTACAGATTTAAATAAAAAATATATATACATATCCTACTCCTGAGGCTGGCATCCTCCTTAACTGGGAAGTGCTAGCAGCATTTCCAGTAACATGTGAGAGAAACAACTGTAGTAGGGAATCTGGGTGAAGGTATCTGGGAATTCTTTTGACTAGCCTTGTAAATTTTCTCAAAGTCTGAAATTATGTCAAAATAAAATATTTTAAAATGTGTAGAATGAGGTTACTAATGCTTCTTTTCTTTATTACGACCTAGGACAGATATTTCTAGCTATCTACCCAATGCCTAGTTTTCCATTCTTCCAAATTACTTTTTAGGGAGGTCTGAGGTTAAATACCTTGTAATGCAACTCTGCCGCCTGAGATAAACTTGAAAGGGTAGGGCTTCTGGGAAAAATTCCAAAAAGGGGCAGGCCTGGCTAATAATAGCCTCAGGCCTTTTGCCCTTCAATACCTTCCTGCCCTGAGGCAGCAGCCACCTTATCTCCACAAGGAGGAAATGCTCAGGCTGAAGATGAAATGACAGATATAGAAGGAGCTTGAGTCCCTGGTGGAGTCGGGGAGTCATTACATCAGCCGCTGAGGGCCAATTTTTGGATGTTTTGCGTAACAGGAATAATCCTCTTCCTCACTTGGCCGTAGTTGGTTGGGTTTACTGTTTCTTGCAGCTGCATGAATTTAATTTTTTTCATATAGGTATGACATAGACTTTAAATGAGAAAGTTAACATAGTTGAGAACCACCACAAGATCCAGGATTAAATCCCAAACTGCATTTCCAAGTGAAGGTTTTAGAGAGTTCACACTATGTTGAGAACCACTCCAGTGACTTGAAAAACGAAGCACAAGGCAATAAGCATGGGTAATGCTTTCATCCTCTCGTTTTATCAATTCCATATGATTTGTTGGGAAACTACTAAGTGAAAAATACTGGAAAACAGAAATGTGTCTCAGTAGTTCACAAGGACCTTATAATACCTGCTAGCAAGTGAATAGAGATGTGTGTGCTTTAAGAAATAAAACCTGCGCATGACATTATGTTAAAAGTGTCAATAAGCAGTATGGATGGTACAAATCCTAAATAAATTCAAAGACGTACTGGATTGAGTGGAGAATTCATGGAGGAGGTGGTATCTGAGTAAGTCTTGGCAAAAAGATAAAACTTGGATCATTGGAAGGGGGATAGATGGGAAGGCAGTCTTGGCAAAATAAATGCCATATACCAATGGGTGGAAGTTAGGGACAGTAAGACAGTCAGTTCTTTTGGAGTAGAATGTTTTGGGGTTTTTTTTGTAAAGAAGATGTTGGGGGTAGGAGTTTATTTATTTATTTACTTTGGCTGTGTTGGGTCTTCGTTTCTGTGCGAGGGCTTTCTCTAGTTGCGGCAAGCGGGGGCCACTCTTTTATCGCGGTGCGCGGGCCTCTCACTGTCGCGACCTCTCTTGTTGCGGAGCACAGGCTCCAGACGCTCAGGTTCAGTAGTTCTGGCTCACGGGCCTAGTTGCTCCGCGGCACGTGGGGTCTTCCCGGACCAGGGTTCGAACCCGTGTCCCCTGCATTAGCAGGCAGGTTCTCAACCAGTGCGCCACCAGGGAAGCCCGGAGTAGAATGTTTTTGACATTATAAATTCTTCAGCAGGGTTATAGTCTGACTAAAGCAGAATTTTAGAGTTATCTAATATGTAGGATGAAACAGAGGAAACTTAGAATCAAACAGGATGGGAAAATTAGTAACCTTAATCATAGTTGGAATGGAAAAGACAAATTTAAGAGCTATCTCTAAGGAAAAATTCACATGCTTTGGTACCTTATCAGATTTAGGGGTGGATCATAAACTATCCTAAGGTTTCTAATGTAATTGCTTATTAAAAGAATAGTGGTGTCATTGACAGAAACTGGTAATTAGAAATGGGGCTCTTTGCTTGGAGAGAGCTGTGGGAAGAGTAAGAAGATACTAGTTTAAACAGTTACACTTACTGTCAAAGCTAATATTGGGTCTTTTTCTATGTGTACATTTACAAACTTGGTTTAAACTCTACTGTTCTTTTTTTCTAGTAATTTGAAAGCTGTGACCCTACTCTAAAATGTAAATTTTGGTTTCAAAAAATACACTAAAATATAATGTCTCCATTTGTTTGTATTAACAATGAAGTAATAGCTAATAAAAGTATATTACCATATTACAGGCTGAAGCAATTTTCTCCATTTTGATCTAATCCCATTTATCTTATTATAATCTGACTTTTAGACTTAAATTGTTTTCAACCTATCTTATTGTAGACACCTTTTATTTTGTATACATTCTTTGCTAAGCTGACCAGAAAGAAATAACTGTGTTCAGTGCTGTTATAAAGTGGTATTTAAAACATCACTACTTCAGGTTTTTATTTAAAATTCTTATTCTCATATCATGTAATTGGGTATCCCTGTGTGTGTGTGTGTGTGTGTGTGTGTGTGTGTGTGTAAGGATAAATTAATGTAATGTTTTGAGTATTTGATTAGCTGAGAAAGATTTACTCTTGCTTTCTTACATTGACTATAGCTTAACTACTCAGAATTATTAGGTGTAAGAATTACCTTTAGATAAATATTTATTTATTATCTCTGTCCTTCATAGTATATAAGAAAGCACAGTTTCTTGAGAAACTCCTTCCATCGAAAATACATTTTTTCATCTTTGCTCCTTTTTTTCTTGGTGCTTGACATATCAATATTGTATGTAGGTATGTTTATATCTTGGTTAATTTTAATAAACAATATTGTATGGCACTGATAGAACTCTTCCAAATTATTGTTTGTCCTTTTTAGCTCAAGCAAGTGTTGTAAACTTTGACTACTACTTTTGTTCTTTTTTCCCCCAGATGTTGTCTGTTAACAGAAATGGTAATAAAACTCTAAAAAACTTTGAGAAATCTACGAGAGTTGGTGTATTTTATCTTACCTTTCGTATAACATATTTGTAGTTTACATTTGAGGTAGCAGAGATGTTAATATTATTACCTAGGCACAGTCATTGGTAAATAATATGATTAATCATAATTATAGACACTTCAGAGGTTTAAGGTAGTTGCTCTCTCTAGATAGCAATTACATCTGAATTCTAGGTGTTTCATAAAACTCTTTTTGCAAGGAGAGTTGGTGATGTGGAATAATTTGCTTTTTCTGCTGCAGCAAAAGAATAGGATATATTTTCTTATCATGCAGATACCTTTAATAGTAGTTAGAAGAACATAATGGCTTTAGAGTAAGTGCTAAATCCATTAGCTTTTGAAAAAAGGGACATCTGAAAAACATTAAAAAAGAGGTCAAAATAAGATTATTAACAAAAGGAATATGTGGCATGTAATGCTTTGCAGCTCTATTTTTGAAAAAAATATCAGTAAGATCTAGGCTGACTTCATTCTCTCTTCATTTAAGTTGTTTTTCTCTCATAATTTCAGTTGTCACTGTGTCTGCATTCTGAGAGGTTTAAAGTTTCTCTTCCATATAACTGATTGTATTTTCAGCAATGTAAAATACACTTTTTATTGCTTTGCCTGCTCATCTTAATTCTAATGTTGCATTTAAATTTTATAGTCATTCTTAATCCTATCCAACTTCCTTTTCATTTCTGCCTCTATCTTGGTTCTAGTTAGCTTTTCTATAATGTAAGTTCTCTTGATTTTTTTTTTTATCATCTTGCCCAGAATATATTTTCAGAAGAAAGCTTTTCTTCTCTTTATTGGGTGTTGTGTCCTCATTTAAGTTGTAGAATCTCTATATAACCCCACATTGACAGTTTCTGAAATCCTTGTTCCTATCCTATCCAGGCCTATGTAAAGAGGTAAGTATTTGTTAACAGACCAAATGGTTAGGTTTGCCTTACCCTTCCTGCCTTTTCATCTGTGAATTAACACAGCCCCACTAAGGTGTTAACCTGAAGAACAGATTGGTGTTCATAGCTCCATGCCAAATTCCTGGCCCTTTTCCTGGGGTGATTCTGCTAGACTGAGGAGGGATATTATCTTCCTCCTGCTTTCTACTTTTCTATTGCTATTAGACTATTCATAAGAGGACACACTTGATCCTTTTCTCCTGGTCATGAATGATCTCTGGGGGCCATGGGGTGTGGTGGCTTGAAGTGCGGTCTTAGTTCCCTGACCGGGAATTGAACCCCGGGCTGTGGCAATGAGAGTGCCGAATCTTAACCTCTAGACCACGAGGACCAGTGGGCTTGAAACAGGAACACGGTCCTTGTCTTTCTTGAGGAAAGAATTCAGCAAAGAGAAAGAAGGTAGTGAAGCTTGTCAAGCATTTATTAGAAGCTAAGTACGTGTGAAAGGACACTGGTGGGCTCAGAGTGAGCTGCACTTTTGGGATAGCTTATTTGGGGGCAGTTTTCTGGGTTTCTTCTGGCCAATCATCTTGCTCGTTGTTCACATCTGATCTGACTCAGGGCCTTTCTCGATGTGCACACTCATCTTTTAGCCACAATGGATTCTAAGCACGAGGGTCACTGGGAGGTTGGCAGGACACAGTACGGGCTGGCACCCCTTCCCTTCCCTGGCTCCTGAGGATATTTTCTGCGCATGTGTGGTCTGGGAGGTCGCCTTGATCCCAGGAAAAATGTGGCTTCCTTATCTTTTACTCAAGCAGAGCTCTGCCCCTGCTGTTATCTTTATCTTGAAGTAACAGGAGACAAGTTCCAGTTGCTCAGCCTGGGGCCCAGCTATCTCCTGTCTCATTACCAGCACACACCAGGCTCTCAGAAGGCAGTGCTTTCACATGTCTCTACTTCTGCCCCTTCCTATCACCAAGCTCTTCCTCAAGATGTGGGGTCTGCCTGCTCCTTCCACAACCAAATAGGCATTGCATTCATCAAGTTGGATGTTCATCAAGTAGGTGCAGTGAAAGAAGCACTGATGAGGGTAGTGGGGACAAGAAATGCTTTCGTCTGACTCAAGCTGATTTGGGCAGTAGTTAGGTCACTCCTTTAGATCAGAGAAATCCTGTGTGTCTGAAGTAAGGGTCTGCCATACTGTTGGGTAGAAATTTTCCATGTCTTTTTCTAACTCTTGTAATTCAGATACGTTCTCTCCCTTTTCTTAGTCAAAATTCCTCTGGGTGTATTGCAAGCAGCTGTTTAATATTACCTGTGTTGCTCTGTTTTGCATCCCTCAGGCTTCTATGAATATTTTAATAAATGGATGAAGGAAGGAAAAAAGATTTTATCTGCTTTTTAAATCAAGAAGTCTCAAATTTCCTTTATTTTAACAGAGTGTTCATGGTATTAGGAAGTTACTGGTTCACCAGTAACTGCGTTCATCTGTTTTGGGCCATTGACACCACAGCACAAGTCTCTGGATTGAAGTAGAACTATGTGAAGTCCTCAAAAGATGTATGGAGGCAGCAGGCACCATACTCAGGACTTTGTCCCATGACACACATTACACATATCACATGTGGATATTTAATAAAAAGCCAAAAAACTCTCCAACAGGCAGTGGTTCCAAGCAATTAAATTTAGATTGTTTATTTTGCAGAAATAGGGTCATTAGAAGGAGAATTTTAGTTGATTGCTGAAAAGAATAATGGGTGTGAAAATTGCCTTCAGGGGTCAGAAATGGACTTTAATGGCGTACTAAGGATAAAAATTTGGTATGTCATAAAAAACTGTGACTGGCATGGTTTAAAGCAATAAATGCTGATACCTCTTGTGAATCCATATATGTAACTCACTTAGGACAAAATCAGAAGGTGCTGGAACTCTGGAGAACTGTTTGCACTGCCAGAAGCTATGTGACACCCTTCTAGGATATATAACAATAGTATCAGTTAGTTGCCTTGCAGAGATCTCTCTTTCTGTCTCCCCACCCCCACCCCATTTGTCTATTTCCACAGTGTTGTATATGTTTCTTCTCTAATCCTGACTTGTCCAGAATCAGGATCAATAGTAGTTGGTGGAAAAGAAGGAATAGAGATGAGAGAAAACAAGAAGTATCTCCTATTTGTAATGCACTGATAATGTTGGGACAACTTAATTACCTGAGAGCAGTTTTCCTAGTATCATGGTCATAGTTGCAAATGGTAGCCTAACCTATGTGTGTCACTTGGAAAGTTATTTCAAATTCCAGGGCATTGAGAAAATTTTCATGACTACACTGAGCACACACTTGCCATAGCTTTCCAGAAAAGAGCAGCGGCAGAAGTTTGCTTTAGTAAACACAGAATGCTGGTGCTGGAAAAGATCTGACAGTTCATCTGCTTCTTTCTCTTTATTTTACAAATGAGGAACTTGAAATCAGGCAGGTGAAGTGACTTCTCCCAGATCAAATGTGAGTTTAAGGACACATTCTGGGCCTAAACCCAACTCTCCTGCATCCTACTCCAGCACCCTTCCATTTCCCCATACTTCTGTTAGGAAAAGCCCTTTTGGGAAAGGCAACAAAAAATTGCCTTAAATATTAAAAAGTGCCACATTATTTGGAAAAGTAAAAAATCAGACAGTTGAGGGAAAGAAAAATTCCTTTAGGTTAAGGAGCAGAAATGAAGAAAAGACAAAAAGGAGAAACTTGGTTCTTTTCTTACTTTTCAAATCTTTTTAACTTATGATAAAATGTCGGGGGAATTTTTTTAAAGCTGAATTTAACCCGAACTCTACTATAGTGCCTGTTTTTCTTCTTTTTTTAAAAAAGCAATGGTCTAGGGCTTCCCTGGTGGCGCAGTGGTTGAGAGTCCGCCTGCCGAGGCAGGGGACATGGGTTCGTGCCCTGGTCTGGGAGGATCCCGCATGCCACGGAGCGGCTGGGCCCGTGAGCCATGGCCGCTGAGCCTGCGCGTCCGGAGCCTGTGCTCCGCAGCGGGAGAGGCCACAACAGTGAGAGGCCCCATGGCAGATGACAGTTTCTGTTTTAAACAATCCAGTAGTTTCAGTTCTTGATTGCGTCTTCCGACTCTTATTTTAGCTCATTATGTGTATTTTTGTAATACTGTTTAAATTATTTTTGGAAGGTGACAGAAATAAATGCAGTGATTTTAAACTCCTATTTCCTTATTTAGATTTCTTTAAGATCATTATTTTCATTCCCTTTTCTGAACCAAGTCACTAATTAGCATCATGAGTGGATTTGAAATATTCCCATAAACTCTTGGTTTCATCAGGATTGATGAGAAAGCCTCTAAACTTGATATAAATATCTTAAATTATTATTTTTCTAATTAAAATAAAACAGCTGATGGGGAGAGGAAAGGCGGGTCCTGCCTTAGTTTATTTGATGAGAAAGTAAAATACCTGTTCTAACTACTTCAGAAAGGAAGAATAGACCTACTCCTGGCCCATTTAGTACCCTTTTGAATTCACCAGTTGTATAATTCAAAGGAGCAGAAGCTTTGAGAAGAAATCAGAATGAAATCGCTCCCCCACAAGACCTTCCTCCTCTCCCAGAGAGGACAGTGGAAACTGAGCCTCAGAACATGGAACAGTGCCAGAGTGTCTCGGGAAGCTCAGAGGCTTGAAGCTCATGTGGAGATGAAATTCAGGTCCAAGATTGGCAGAGTTCCAATCTGTTGGCCTTTAGTATCTAAACAGAATTTCCTTGACGAGGAAAAGTTGTCTTAGTTTAGGTTATTTTCCTGTGAGCTAAGAGACCCTGAGTGCCAGTTCTGTTTTTGTGTGAACTTGGGTAAGTTAATGAACCCCCCCTGGTGCTGTGTTTTCATCTGACAAATGAGTTAACAGTGCTGTTCTACCTGCTTTATGAGGAAGAATGAGGTATTGGTAAACGTGCTTCAAAGAAATAAAAAGGCTTTTCAAAATATTGTTATTCACTAATTCATTCTCTTGGAGTAACTCCTTTGTCAAGAAGAGTTGACTCCTCTTTTCATGGGAACCACATCTGATGGATTGTCTTTTATCCTCTTTTTTCTGTGCATTTCATTTCTGATCCTTTTTTTTTTGAGATGGGGCTTTTATCATATTGGCTAACTGGGTATGGCTACTAAAAATGAAAAGCAGATGTTCTGAGCTTACCATCACATGGATTCTCAAACTGCCCCAACATTTGGAAGAAAAAGAACATTGATGCTTATATTAAACTGAGCATTCAAGTTCAGTTGGAATATTTGCCATGAATTGTTGCCCTTAATCGAGTCAGATACAAGCTCTTAGCCAATGAAATTGTTGACTGAAAAAAAAAGAAAAAAACAATGCACAACCTAAAAGCTGAGAATTTTATTTGGGGATGTTACTGAGGACTATAGCCTAGGAAATCAGCCTCTCAGAAAGCTCTGGGGGAACAAACGTATGGACACCAAGGGGAGAAAGTGGCGGCGGGGGTGGTGGTGGTGGTGATATGAATTGGGAGATTGGGATTGACATGTATACACTCATATGTATAAAATGCACAACTAATAAGAACCTGTTGTATAAAAAAATAAATAAAATTCAAAAGAAAATAAAAAAGCAAGCTCTGAGGAACTGTTCCAAAGAGGTAAGGGAGGAGTCGGGATTTATAGGAATTTTTGCTGGAAAACAAACAAACAAACATGTAGCTGAACATCAAAAGATTACTGCTAATCACAAAAACAAGATATCTCAAGTTAACGATTTTAGTGCTTTTCTATGTATGGGAAGATGCAGGAATCTGGGCTCACGGAAATTATCCCTTTGATCTGCATCATAACTACTTAGGGCCATTCTCCTGTTTTTTTTCCACCCTGAATTCCCCTCAGGGTGCACCACTTTGGGGCAGCTACAGTGGCTGATGGCTTGATGGTGGGCATAAGATGTTGTTTACTGGAATGGTAGGCAACATTCTTTGTTTACTGAAATGGCAGGCAACTTTGTTTTTTGTCCACAGAATAAACGCTGGATTCCAGAGGTCTTCCACAAAGGAATTCTCAGAAGTATTCTCTACCTGCCTGGCTCATGTGCGTGGGAGTCCTATAATTAGCATTATTGTGAGAGTGTGTGGCGAGAGGTGGGTCCAGAGCGACCTTGGTAAATGCTGACGGCCCATTTTCTCAGAGACAAATGAATGAGTGGGAGTTTGAGAGCACTGAGAGGGGAGACAGGGAGAGGAGGGCTCGTGAATGCCCGGTGGGAAACTTACTGAGTAGGGGGAACACACACTGGTCACTAGAGGCAAGAATCGAGAAAGAAGGTGGTTTTCAGCTTTAGAGTGCGGGGGAAGCTAGAAGGTGTTTCTTCCAACGCTAAATATTTCAAGGCTCTTGCTTTTTTTGTGTAGAATTTGACCCATGAAAGGCAAATGAGGTGATGTGAGACCTCTAATCCGCTCAAGGAAATGCAATGAGAGAACTGCGTTACATGATTTATTCATCCGCAGTTTCTTCTCTGGCACCTGAAAGAGCATTAGTACTCCAAACAGCAGATTGAGTTCCTTTGGAAAGGCTGATAGACACATAGGAAGTTAAAATTCAAGTCAGAGGCTCAGATTATTTTAATTTTGAGTTCTTGAATATCTGGAGGCAAAATAAACTTGAGGGGTAAAAAGAGGTGGGTTTTAGTTTGTTTTTTCCAGTGTTGACTGTATCAGGTCACATCATGTGCTCTGGTGACATAGCATCCTGGGAAGGTTCAGCATGGAGGGAGCCAGCCTGCGAGTTTTATTACCAAAAACAGGAGTTAAATTGAAAGGGAGCCTCTTCTGCTTTCCAGGAAAGACAATACACTTAAATTAACTTGTGACCTCTGTCTCCCTCTTTATCAACTGTCAAAGGACGAGTTTTGCCTAGCTCCAGGCTCACTTCAGTAGTCTGTAATCACCAATCTTGTTTTTCCCTCTCCTTGTTCCAATCTAGTTAGGGTTTCCAATCATTCTTAGACAAGATCTCTGTCAGCTGGGGGCAGGATCTTTCCAGTAAGCACAGAGATTAAATTTGCTAGATTTGGGTTTGCCAATTTGTTAAGTGGTGAGTAGTTTTGCCTGCTTTTATTTGACCAGCAGCGTGAACTCCTGCAGGTTGCAAGTATATTTTGTTTGCAGGGAATCTGTGTGTTGTATGGGAAGGAATGCTGACTTAGTAGTGAGGACCTGAATCTTACCCTCAGTTCTTAGATCTACTTATGAGTTATTTTACCTGTTTGAAGTTTAGTTTCTCATCTTTAAAATGCGAATGACGATGAAAATAATAATAGATGGTTTTAGCACCTTACATGTATTAATCTGTGTTACACGTATTGACACAACTATATGACTTGGGTGCTATTATCATTTTCTCAGATGAGGAAACTAAGTCACAGATAGTTGTAACTTATTCCCAAGGTAACTCAGCTAGTACGTGGTCCCATAGGGATTTGAATCCAGGTGGACTGATGTTTAGTGAAGCAGAAGGAAATGTTAAGGCTTTCTTGGTCACCAAGATGGGGGCCAAATGACTGTATCTAGACAAATCACTGGAAGGCTATACTGAAGGAGTTCTTCTCCCATCTGTGCAGAGTGGCATTTGTTGTCGTGGGACACCTTGTGGCCACTAATTCAGCTTTATGTTCAGTTTTGGGTCTGTAAAAATTATCCCTTGTTCAAACAAATTCTGCTGATTTATACTTGACTGAGAATACCAGGATGTTTTCTTCTCAAATCTAACATTTAACTCTGGCAAGACACTAAAGTTAGGTTGCCTGAATTCCCTTTCCTATATCATTCTCAACACTTTTCCTTTGAAGCCTAACTCTAATTTTTTTTATGGGGCTTTATGAAGTATTATTTATATACACTAAATTGCTTATGTATGAGGTATGCAATTTGATAAATTTTGACCCATGTGTATACCCATAAAGCTATCACTGTAATGATAATGAAATGAAATAATGAAAATATTTTTTATTAGATTATAGTTGCTTTACTAGATTATGAAAATATTGATATCCTCACAAAGTTGTCATATACACTTTTAACCTCAATACCTATCCCCATCCCTGAAAAACCTTGATCTGCTTTCTGTCTCTTGAGATTGGTTTGCATATTGTAGAGTATTTTATGAATGGAATAATACTGTATGCATCATTCTTTTCTCTGGCTCCTTCTACCCATACTCTGCATGATTATTTTGAGTTTCATCCTGGCTGTTGGGTGTGACAGCTGTTCTTTTCTGTTGCTAAAATGTTTTTCATTGTATGGTTATGCCACAATTTGCTTAACTATTCACTTGTTGATGGACATTGGCATTGCTTACTGTTTTGTTTTTGTTATTACAAATAAAACATGAATATTCATGAACAAGCATTTTTCCAGGTTTATTGAGGCAAAATTGACGAAACTGTAATATATTTAAAGTGTACAATGTGATAATATACACACATACATTGTGAAAGGAAAGAATTCCCATAATCAAGTTAACACATCCATCAACTCACAGTCCCTTTTTTTTTCCTTAGTGAAAATGCTTAAGATCTACTTTCTTAGCAAACTTCAAGTATATATAATACAGTATTATTACTATAGTCACTATACTATACATTAGGGCCTCATAATTTATTCATGTTATAGTTAAATGTTTTGCACCATCTTGCCAGTCTCTTCCCATTTCTCCCAATCTCCTCCCCAGCCCCTGGCCACCACCATTCTATTTCTATGAGTTCACCTTTTTCTTTTTTTTTTAAGATTCCACATATAAAAGATATGAAAATACACTATTTTTCTTTCTCTGTCTGCTTTATTTCAGTTAGCATTATGCCCTCCAGTTTTATCCATGTTGTCACAAATGGCAGGTTTTCCTTCTTTTTTAAGGCCAAATAATATTTTATTGTATACATATACTACAATTTCTTTGTCTTTTCATCAATTGTTAGACATTTAAGTTGTTACCATACCTTGCCTATTTTGAATAATGTTGCAACAAATATGGGAGTATATGGGAATAGTATAACTATTCTTCCAGATGGTTATTTAATTTTCTTTGGATATATATGCAGAAGTGGGGTTGCTGAATCATATGGTAGTTACAGTTTTAATTTTCGAGGAACCTCCTCTTTGTTTTCCACAGTGGTTATACCAATTTATATTCCCACCAACAGTGTACTAGGGTTCCTTTTTCTCCATTACCTCAACAACATTTGTCTTTTTAATAATAGGCATCCTGACTGGTATATGTTTTGATTTGTACTTTCCCGATGCTTAGTGATGTTGAACATATTTTCACATACCTATTAGTCATCTGTAAGTCTTCTTTGGAAAAATATCTATTCAGGTATTTTGTCATATTGGGTTATTTGTATTTTATTTATTACTGAGTTGAGTTCCTTATATAATTGGATGTTAACCCTTTATTACATAGTTTACTAATATTTTCTCCCATCTGTAGGTTGCATTTTCATTCTGTTAATTGTTTCCTTTGCTGTGCACAAACTTTTTAGTTGGATGTATTCCCACTTGTTTATTTTTGCTTTTGCTGCTTGTGTTTTTGGCGCCAAATCCAAAAAGTCAGCACCAAGACCACTATCAAGGGGTTACCTCCTATGTTTTCTTCTAGTAGTTTTATGGTTTAAGGTCTTATGTTATATTCCTCAATCTATTTTGAATTGATTTTTGTGTATTGTGTGAGATAGGGGTCCAATTTCATTCTTTTGCATGTGACTGTACAATTTTCCCAGCACCATTTATTGAAGAGACTTTCTTTTCCTCATTGTGTATTCTTGACACCTTTGTTATAAATTAATTGACTGTATATGCATGGGTTTATCTTTGGGCTCTCTCTTCTGTTTCATTGATCTATGTGTCTGCTTTTATTCCAATACCATATTGATTTGATTACTATAGTTTTGTAATATAGTTTGAAATTAAGAAGCATGATGCTACCAACTTTGCTCTTCTTGCTCAAGATTCGTTAAGCTATTCAGGGTTTTTTGTGATTCTATAAGAGTGTTAGGATTGTTTTCTCTATTTATGTGAAAAAAGCCATTGGAAATTTGATAAAGATTGCATTGAATCTGTAGATCACTTTGGGTATTGTGGACAAGTCTGCAATATTAATTATTCCAGCTCATGAATACAAAATATCTTTCCATTTATTTGTGTTTCCTTTAAGTTCTTTCATCATAGGTTTTATAGGTTTCAGTGTACAAAACTTTCACTTCCTTGGTTAAATTTATTCCTAAGTATTTTCTTTTTTAATGCTATTATAAGTGGCTTTTCCTAATTTATTTTTCAGATAGTTGGTTGCTAGTGTATAGAAATGCAACTGATTTTTGCATATTGACTTTATTCCTGCAACTTTACTGAGTTCATCTATCAGTTCTAACAGCTTTTTGGTAGAGAATTTAGGTTTTAAGTATATCTATATCTATAATCATGTCATCTGCAAACAGAAAATTTTAGTTCTTCCTTTTTAATTTGGATTCATGACTTTTCTTTTTCTTGCTTAATTGCTTTGGATAGGACTTCCAGTACTATGTTGAAAAAAAGTGGCAAGAGAGAGCATTTTGGTCTTTTTCCTGATCTTGGAGGGAAAGATTTTAACTTTTCAATATTGAGTATGATGTTAGCTGTGTGCTTGTCATATATGGCTTTTATTATGTTGAGGTATGTCCCTTCTATACCCAATTTGTTGAGAGTTTTTTAATCATGAAATGTCAAATTTTGTTAAATACTTTATCTGCCTTTATTGAGATAATTGTACTATTTTTATCCTTCATTTTGTTAATGTGATATATCATAATTACTGATTTGTGTATGTTGAACCATCCTTGCATCCAAGGGATACATCCCACTTGATCATGGTATATGATCCTTTTAATGTGCTGTTGAATTGGGTTCAATAATATTTTATTAAGAATGTTTGTTTCTTGGTTCATGAGGAATATTGGCCTGCAACTTTCTTTTCTTGTAGCATCCTTTTCTGGTTTTTTTTATCAGGGTAATGCTGGCCTCCTAAAATGAGTTTGGGAGTGTGCCCTCCTCTTCTGTTTTCTGGAAGAGTTTGAGAAGGATTGGAGTTCATTCTTCTTTAAATGTTTGGTAGAAATCACTAGTGAAAACGTCTGGTCCTGGACTTCACTTAGTTGGGATGTTTTGGATTACTGATTCAATCTCTTTACTCATTATTATCAGATTTTCTATTTTTTTATGATGCTTTTTTCATAGATTGCATGTACCGAGGAATTTATCCATTTCTTCTGGATTTTTAAATGGTCCCATTTTTCTCTGAGTCTCTGAACAAAGATAATTCATAGAAATAATGTTCCCCAGGCACAGACTGTTTTATTTTCTTCATTATCCTTTGGGATTATAATAATTTCAGAGAGTTTTTTTCTGCCTCCACCTAAGAAATTGTTAATGTATGGTGACATCACCTATATAGTATACTCTAATCTACAGACCATAGGTAATCTCAATGGTCTAAAACTCAATAAAATAGTGAAAGAAATTCTAAAACGTTTTTAGGTCTAACAGAGCAAGGGTAGTGGAGAGAGAGAGACAAAAAGAAGACATGCTGAGTGAACAGGAAGAATGTAATTTCTCATCAATCCTACTTTCTTCATGCCTTGTTCCCAATAGGAATATTAGTATTTAGAAGGGGAGCAAGGGAGCAGGGACCTGAGCAGAAATGGCCAGTGAGGTAGGACAAGAGCCAGGAGAGTGTGGCCTCAGGGATTCTCAGAAAAGATGGTTCACTCACTAAAGTGTGAGAAATAATCAGAGACTATCGAGGTTTGAGTGAATGAAGGATGGAAATGATCACTGGATTTGGTGACATTGAGGCAACTGGTGACCTTGTGGTCTCAGGGGCATGGTGGAGAATTGGAAGCATGTTTGGAAGGGATTGAAAAGAGAATGTGGGAGGAGGAGGAGACCACAACTCAGGCAGTTCTTTGGAGATGCTTCACTGCAAATTAGAGCAGAGAGCAGCTACAGCAGCCAGAAGCAGTTTGCCCTGCCCCCTAGCCCCTAGCTACTATGCTCTGATAGGGATCATATCAGCAACAGTCCCGGAAACTAGATTAGTGTCACTTTCTCCCATGAGATGGAACAAATGGGAAGAGGCGGAGAGAAGGTTTGGAAGATTTTATAATTCTACTCACTCCTGAAGATTATAAGAAATTTTAACTTATGTGATTAAACCCTGCCACCAATGAAATCTAGTATTTTTAACTCTCCTGCTGATAGCTAGCCCCTTTCTAATAATGTAGTCACAGCAAAGAAAATCATGACAGAGGTTCTTATTTTAATGCTTAGCTTTAGTAAATTTTTTTAAATTAAAAAAATTTAAATACTTTAAATTAAAAAACATTTAAAAATTTTTGAAGAAAAGCAGGCTTTTTTTCCCTGTAAAGAAACAATATCTAGTGGAACAAACATCATCATACTTTAGGCTTGTGGGATAATTTGTCATTTTCATTATTATTCATTAGCAGTTGGGTGACAAAACCCTCCCCTTGTAAGAAAAGAACATTTCAGGACAAAACAGCGGAATCATTTGCATTTTCTTCAATGTCTGCCTTAAAAACATACTTCTTTCTTATTTTTCTGATAGTGATGGGATTCAAGCCAAATTTATTTTTAGTCAGGTTTGATGTCCTCTTTTAAGATATTGCTTGAAACATTTTTGAGTATTTATTTTCTACTTCAAAGATGAGAGGATTTTTAAGAAGCCTTTTGCCTTCTTTGAGAGCTGGACAATTGTGTATATGATGCCAGATGATCCAAGGGGAGGTTACAGAAAGGCAGGAGCAGGGGACACACCTAGAATGTTTCCAATCTCCCTTTAAGCAGGTAGTTTGTAAGTCATGGAGGAGAAAGTCATCTACCTTTACTTTGAAGAACAGAGCAGTGTTATATTTTAATTGTACATTTCAGTGTTACATAACATTGTGGACAAAAAATATTTCCCTTTGGCTAAATAAATAACTCCTTATAATTTTCAAATTTTATTTCAAGGGAAATGGTGGGTAGAATCTCCTGTATTGGCTTTTTGTAGCTATAATATTGTTGACAACATTTATCTTGGATTTTGATGTAATCCCCACATCATTTATTTCAAATCTGATGTGATTTGTATGGAAAGATAGCAGTTTCTTTCTTGATTAAATTCTGTGTTTGCCTTCAGTGATAATCATTTTGTTCATGTCCATTCCTTTTATCAACATATCCTAGGTATTTAAAAATTTTTTTAAGATTCTAAGTAGTAACTATTACTGTGATTTGATAATACATTTCTCTTAAATCCAGTCTTTAAAATATTTAAAATATATTTGTAAATAAGTATCTAAATCTGGATTGATTAAAGAAATGGTGAATAAAATTGTATACAGACCAATTTATAAAGTTAAAAAATTATTTTCATTAAAAATTTTTTTTAAAAAATCAGGAAACGAACTATCTCCAACTGTTCTAAATAAGTTGTTTTTAATTTGCTACTGAAGAGTTTCTTTCTTCCTGGCTAAATTTTGAAAACTTATAACCATGAGCCAGTGCAGTTATCTTGTTTTGATATTCTGCTCTTAAACACATTTTGTTATTGAGTGAGATATTTTTGAAAGCTGGCTCCTCTTGTTTTCTCTTGTCTGACTTTTAAGTTGCTTAATTGCAATATGTGTTTTGTCTCACAGGGATTCTCAATAGTATGCTCCCTGAAGAGAGAGAGAATTTTTCTTTGCAAAGAGCCAAACTTCAAAAATTCATTTGAAAACTTTCAAATATACATGAAATAGAAAAGAACAATGAATATCTTTTTGCCTGTCACTCAATTTCATCATTTATCAAGATTTTGCCCCATTTGCAATATTTATCCTTTATTTTCCTTTGCTGAAGTATTTAAAAAACAAACATGTTGTTTCACTCCTACATACATCAGTATCCTTCTCTAAAAATTATGGACCATAATCTAACCACAATCTTATTATCATAACTATCATAATTCCTTGATAACTTCTTATAATTATTCTACAATCAAATTTCTTCATTTCTCACTGAAGGTCATTTTACAGTTGGTTTGGTTGAGTCAGGACCCAAATAAAGTACACATTAATATGTAGTTGATCTTTTTCTTGAATCTCTTTTGATCTGGAGTAGTCCTCTTCCTCCTGCTTTTTTATCTTCTGCAGGTGACATGTGTCAGAAACTGAGTTCATTCTTTAGAATGTTTTCTTTTTGGATTTGTCTGTTGGCTTCTTTGTGGTGATGTTTAACTTTCTCTTCTATTCCTCTCTTGCCAGTAAATGAGAGATGTCTACAGGCTTGATTTTATTCTGGTTCATTTGTTTCCACAAGAACACTTCATAGCCAGGGCTATGTGCTTTGTGTTGTGTCCCATTGTGAGACACACACAGTCTCTGGTTTTCTCACTTCTAAGGATGCTAAGATTGATCATTGGTTCATGTGGTAACACCTAGTCCCTCCATTTTCACGTTCCCCATTCTTTTATCTAATGCCTCTGTCCATTGGTGACTGTTGCAAGGGATTGCACAATGGTGCTTTTCTAGTTCTGTTTTTCCTTTCATGTCAATTACCTTCAATTCTTCAGTAAAGAATAACTTTTCTGTTGTTGAACATACTATACGGTTCCCCTAACATATAAGTTCTTCCAGGAAAGGTGGAATAAACATTTAATTCTTTAATTGCCAATAATTGCTCCTTCAGCCCTCAGAACTGTTTGCTGCTAACAATTTCCCTGCAGAACCCACAGCTGGCTGTCAGGCAAAGTAAGTGACCAATCTCTCTTTGTCTGGTAGACCTGGCCTGTGAGCCCTTGATTAGAACCTAGCATGGGGTTCCTGATCCTAGCAGATTGAGCCCAGCCCTCTCTGAAAAGGTTTCTGAAATTATGCCCCAAGTCAGATTGCAAAACTGAGGGGGTTTGGAGATTGCTCAGCCAGTGATGTAGGGTTCGTTTTCAAGGTTTCTGATGAACATGCTATGTGAAGTGTTAAAGTCTGTGTCACATCCCTTCACAGTACTTACACAGCTTGAAACCACAGATGTGCTTATCATTTGATTGATATTCTTTCTCACTAGACTGTAATGTCAGAGGACAGACCAGGTGTGTTTGGCCACCCAGCATAAGAAGCTAGAACTTTTCTGGTTTTAAGAGATAGAAGTTCAGCTCAAACTACAATTGGCCCTTGAACAAAATGGGGGGTAGGGGTAGGTGTGCCAACCCTCCACGTAGTCGCAAATCCATGTATAAATTTGTATTCATTCCTGAAAAAAAACCTGCTTGGAAGTGGACCGGTGCAGCTCAAACCTGTGTTGTTAAAGGGCTGATTTAATGTGTAACACGAGGAGAAATTATTTGGAGAGCTATGAGGGTAGCTCACTGGGCTGAAGGACAAGTTACAGAATGTTCAGCTGCTCTTAGAATTTCAAGCAGTTCAGTTGGACTTGAATGTCTTCAACGCTCTCCGTCTCTCTTCTTTTTACCTGTGATTGACAGCTTTGTTCTCTCAAATGCTTCCATGTGGTGGTGGCCATGGTAACAAGCTGCACAAGGAGTTGTGTCCTTTTAACATCAGGGCTCTTGATTGATCTATATGGAGACATGCTCATCTCTAGACCAGTTATTACTGCCAGGGGAAGTGGGCGCTCTGGTTGGCCTACTTTGGGTCAAGTGTCCGGCTCTGTATTCATGAGGGAGGAGAACAGTGATAGTTTCCATCATTCTAGATGATCAGAGTAGAAGTGAAGCAGTTCCCCATAGAAACAGGAGGGTGCTCTTAAGCAAAGAATGGAAGATGTGTACTGTGTAGGCAAAAATAGATGTTACTATACATTTGTATCTCCAGCACCCAAAAAAGTAAATATTGCATTTAGCAAAATTTTGTGGAAGACTCAGTGGAATCAAGGAAGGCTGATAGCTTTCACGTAATGCATTAGGTGTGTAGAATCTATTTTGACACAACATACTCCATAAAATCACGAAGATTTTTATTTGCTCTGTGGGTTATCTGACCCACAAAACACTTTACTTAAAATTGCTGTTTTAATTTTTCTTTAAAAAACACTTTGCTCTAGCCTTCACAAATTCTCAAAAGTAATGTTGAACTCTCAAAGTTAATCCTTTATAATGACATAAATAATTTCTCTAGTACTAAAAATAGCGAGTCATCAGGACCTACAAATTTCAACATATCTCAGCATGTATTCAAGTGCTGGATCCTTTCATGTTGGTTATGGTACCTGCCACTATTCTGTGCTTCAACAGGAGAGCTGATATACATGAAGACTCAGCCAAGTAAAATTTTGTTTTCAAATTTGTTCATCAAGTGATTTTTTAAAAATTCCAACAGAGATATTTTTCATTTTTTTCTGGGACAATGAAAGATCACAAAGTTTTCATCATCATTGTTTTCTGATCCTGTGTATAACTCAGTGCTGACTGAGAATTATGACTCCCTGCTACCCACTGCTTCAACTTGACCTAAGTTTATCTAATGAGGAATCATGACCCTAAATTCGTTCTTCATGTGTGAATTCATTCAGATCACTTAAAATTATAGGACTCTCTAGGAAGAAAACAGCACATATTATCAGTGGCAGAAAAGTATAACATTCTTCTTTTGTTGCCTAAGTTAATGAAATCTTTAAGCAACTGGATGCAATCCTTTTTTTTTTCCTATTAGTAAATGTATCATAAAATATTTCATATAAAAGTTGGGGCCTGTTTGCCTTGAATAATTATTCAACTTTTAAATTGGACTCCTTACAATCACCATAAAAATATGAATTTGGAATTATGTAAAAAGTTAAGTAAATACTCAAATGTCTTTAACATTTCGTTCCCTTAACTCTTTTTGATATCTATCGTCAAAGGGAATTTCACATTTAAAAGGTAACAAAGTGTTGAATTTATTATCCCCCCTCTCTCCCATTATGGTAAATGTAAATCAAGTTGATGATGAAATCTGCAGTAATGTTGTTTTGATGGCTTTAGATGCAGGAGAATTTGGAAGCCAATATGCAGTTCATTTAACTTGTGCCCAAGCCATCTGTTTATCTGCATCACTCAGCCAGCCAGCTTGCTTCTTTGCTCCTAGAGTCTACAGAGCTGATTAACCTGGATGAAGATTCCTGGCAGCCTCAATTCACTTCCTGAATCTTCCACACCATCCAGAATTCCCTGGTGGAGCCTGGCAGGATATTTGGAAAGGCAAAGAGGCTCTTTTGGCCTGAGATGTAGTGTAGATATAAATGTCAGCTGCTGAACCATTGCTGGGGAGAATGACTTCAGGGTTCAAGGCTTGTTAGAAATAAATTTCAAGTTACCAGCCAACTCTAATATAGAATCACCAAGAAGGGGACTATTTTGGTCTTGATCATCTCGTTTCTTTGTTTTATAGCAATAGGAATAGTGTAGTTCAACTAAGTTTAATGTGCCAAGAAATTATTTATCAAAGTCACTTGGAGGATAAGACAGGTGACCCTTTTTTACCTTCCATCCCAACCTATATTAGAAATGACCTGGCACTAGAAGTCTTATTCCTTTGGATGGTGGAGGCTGTGCTTTTTAATATCCCCTGGGATATAATTGTATTAAGATCCACTATAGGGGATCAGCCAGGGCAGCAGTGATATTTGGCCTGAGTGACTTCGAATCTTCTCTAAGCGAAGCACAGAGTATTTGGCCATTAATTTGTACCATGAATATGAGTCAGGGACCTGTCCTGCCTTTCTCCCTCATGACTGTGGTTTTAGTCATCTTGTCCATGTGACCTCCGGACTGTGCAACTGCCAGGAACTGTCCAGTTGTCCAAATCAGAAGCAAGGAGGAGTGTGAAAGCTGATGATAGAATACAGGCCTGTAAATCAGAGAAGAAAAGTCCCTTATTGCCAACAGCCCTCAGGCAGCGGAAACTTGTCTTGCCGTGCTGTCACGCTGCTGCTGAGCGTCCAACCACAGGGCACAGCCACCCATCACTGGGTCATCAGTCAGAATAATTCATGGCAATTGTATATTGCCTTGTGTACAGTCCAACAGCATTTAAAAAAAAAATTGGCTTAGGGTTTCTTCTTCAATGGCAAGCATGGAGAAAATAGTTTTCTGATGAAATTACCAGTATGAAAAAGAAGGAAGATAAAAAAAGGCAGGTCTAAGAGTACTGTATATCAAGACAAGGGCGTGGTTTTATGATAAAAGCCCAATCACTTAGTGAGGATGAAGGCATCCCATCAGACGTGATCAGGCCCCTCCCTCAGACTAAATTGTGTACAGTTCATTGACATTCCTCAGCACCACTGCCCTGGACTGAGCCTTCTCAAAATTTTGAAGTCAGTCGTGTGTGTTTTCGGTGCCTCCCAGCTTCCCTTGTTTAGCCCCATGTCTGTCTGCATGATCCCTCTCATGGCCACCCAGAGCCCTCCCACCACAGTGCCCCTCAGAGCCTTGCTCCCTTGGGTTGCTGTTTTTACTGCAGTGCGGCCGTCCCTCAGTCCCCCCTCAGTCCTATGCTTTGTTCTAAAAGCACTGCTGAAACTGTGCAACTAAGTACCCAAGAACTGGTGAAGTGTTAGGGATAAAGGTCTACTGATCTATGTGCCTTTTACAGAGGACCCCGGGATGTCACTGGTATTGACTCTATGAAAGAGCACATAAATGGTGGGATATCCCGCTTTTCACCCTTCCCCAGTCCAAGATAATTAGTCCCAAGTTTTGACGTTGGAGCTTGTTAACTATATTCCTTGCTCCTAAAAGTGTGGTCCACTGACCAGTGGCATTGACATCACCTGGGAATTTATTAGAAATGAAGAATCTCAAGCCCTATCCCAGACCTACTGAATCAGAATCTGCTTTTTTACCAAGAGCCCCAGGTAATGATTTTTCATATTAATATTTGAAAAAAAATTGATCTATTCCATACCAGGTTTCAGTGAAAATAAGTGCTGTGTTGTGTCAGGCTTCTGATGAAAATAGAAAATAAGTATCCTGACATAGGTAAGGGTGAAAAGCTTGGTATGGAACAGTTGGTCTCAAAATTCCTTATGTGTAAGAGTCAGCTGGAAGGTTTATTAAAACATGGGTTACTAGGACCCACCCTCAGAGTTTCTGATTTAGGTCTAGGGGGAGCCTGAGAATTTGCATTAATAAAAAGTTCCCAGTTGATACTGATCCTGCTAGTCCACGGATTACACTTTAAGAACCAGTGACATATAGGGATGCATATAGTGATACAATGGAAACAATCTATGCTGGTTGAGGCCCTGGACAGGAACTTTGTGGCAGGAACTCTGGTAGGTCCTTGTACATAAATCAGGAACACTCCATTTAGAAGCTTTAGATCAGAGTTTTAGGGCAATCTTTACCATTGCCGGTCCTGGTGACCTAGTACAGGTCACACTGCCTCTCTTGACTTCAGCTTCTGTACCTGACAAAATAAAGAGCAGCTTAGATGCTCTATATCATACCCACCATTTCTAAAATTCTATGCTATGTAATTTTTTTGGTGACTCCTTGAGACCTAAGTCAGAGAAGTAATTCTAAGTGGAGGATCTCAGATCCAGGAGATGGAAAGGAGCATGAACCATGATGAGAGTTAGTTGGGGATTATTTGAGACAATCAAAAATTATGTCTCTCAAAGTTGGCCAACATTGTGCCTGCAGGTGGACCTAGGCACACATTTCCTAACAATCCATTACCCCTGGAATTCTTTCTTTACTGGGGAATTGGAAAAATTCAAAGTCTAACTTTTCAGCAGTATGAAATATCTTGGAACCAAAGGATAGAGAGGTCTCAATATATTTGGAACCCAATCAGATAGTTTCAATTTTTTGGATTTCTACCAAATGGGACAAATATATTTCTCAGTAAATACACAGCTCTAGTTAACAAATTACTGCACTATTTTCATAGATTAGGTGTTAATATTTAGGAATAAGTACACTCAGGGATTTGGTCTTTCTGTAGGTATGTCTGGGAGTATCAAAATCTGAATCTGTGTTCTAATGAAATTTTACTTCTGTTGTGTAAGTAAATGCATCAGCTATCACGTGTGATGGTAGAGTCTGATCATTGGTGTCAAGGCTCATACGTGTTAAAGTACCTTCACCATGTCAACCTGAAATATATTACCAGTTCTCTTGTTAAGGAGATACACCTTCAGAGGAAGGAGCCCTGAAGGGTCAGGTTAAACATCCAGATGTCAGAGCTGGGGGTAGAGGTGGGCAGTGTTCTAGCAGAATATGCTGAGAAGCAAGCAGAGAGCTATGGATTTGTCATAAGGAAAGTTAAGAGTCATCACAGGTGATGCCTCAAGCATAAGGAACAACAACGAGAAACAAAAAGAAAAAAAATGTGGAGTCCGTGGTTGTTGAATAGTTTGTAGGAACATACTGACACTTGGGTTTCTGATAACTGCCTCTAGTATATGTGCCTTGAATTCTCTTTCTTTTCCCCTTCTTCGCAGTGCAGTTTCATATGTGAAAGAATTTCTCTGGAGAGGGCTTTAAAAAAACTAACTAAAAATATCCTAGAACATGAGAAGATCCTTCAAGTTTCCGAGGTTTATTTTATATTTTAAAACATAAATTAAAAAGCATTGAGGACCTGATCTAACCCAAGATAAGACATGAGTTCTGGCAGTTGCCACTTCTGCAGTGTGTAGGAAAGTAGGAGTGTGTAATCAAATAGAATAAGTAGCTAGGATGATCCCACATAGGTCCTGGGCGTTAACACTTGTGCCTTGCTTCTAGGCCCTCTTGCCAAAACCCTATTGCTTTACTTCTCTACTAAAATAACAATCCTCTGTCCTACTTTTTTGTTATTGTATTTTTTTTATTCGTAGGAAATTTTCTCACTTCATGGCATCGTCTAAAAGCTTTATTTACCCTTGTTTTAGCTACTGTGTATCTAAGTGAATTATAGTGAAAGCTGCCTTATCTAATACCTGGCAATCCTGTGGAAATCAGCATTTTGAATGTTAATCTATTAACACAAATTCTTTTGGAATAAAGTGGTCAGACCGTGGTGCGGTTGGTGGTGTAAAGTTTAGAGGAAGCAGGATGTTTTATTCTGTCACAAAACGTCTACAGATAATGTTAGTATCATTGGGTTTTCTGTTCATTTAATACTGAACAATGAAAAGTGACAGCCTGGTACAATATACACGGCCTCATAGGTGTCTATCTATATTTTTACTAATTGGACAAGCATGCCAAATACATAAAGATTTTATAAAAGTAATTCATGCATGTTTTGGGAAATTTGGAACAAGCAGAATATATAAAAATGTAGAAAAAGATTTAATCATGACCCCACAACTCAGAGGGCACCATTCATTTGTTCAGTGTAAATCATTTATAATATATTAAAAACTTCTATAACCTGTTTTGCTGTTTCTTCATGGATTTGTTTAATCCTTGCTACAGTGAGAGTGTAATGATATGGCAGCAATCTTGCCCTGTGGCTTATTTAAAAAGTAATAACTTTTCTTGACCCAATATTCAGGATTGCCATTGGTAACCTGCACCTCCTTCTTCAAGTGATCTCCTCTCTTGGCCCCCTGGACCTTATTCTCCCTTTCGATCCCCTCTTCTCTGTATTCTCCACTAACTCTTTTTTTTTTTTTTTTTGGATGTTGGGGTAGGAGTTTATTAATTAATTAATTTATTTTTGCTGTGTTGGGTCTTCATTTCTGTGTGAAGGCTTTCTCTAGTTGTGGCAAGCGGGGGCCACTCTTCATCGCGGTGCACAGGCCTCTCACTATCGCGGCCTCTCTTGTTGCGGAGCACAGGCTCCGGACGCGCAGGCTCAGTAGTTGTGGCTCACGGGCCTAGTTGCTCCACCGCATGTGGGATCTTCCCAGACCAGGGCTCGAACCCATGTGCCCTGCATTAGCAGGCAGATTCTCAACCACTGCACCACCAGGGAAGCCCTCCACTAACTCTTCAACCTCCACTTTGTGCTTCTTTTTTTAAAAAAAATTTAATTAATTAATTTGTTTTTGGCTGCATTGGGTCTTTGTTGCTGCACGCAGGCTTTTCTCTAGTTGCAGCGAGCAGGGGCTACTCTTCGTTGTAGTGTGGGCTTCTCATTGCGGTGACTTCTCTTGTTGCGGAGCACGGGCTCTAGGCACCTGGGCTTCAATAGTTGTGGCATGTGGGCTCAGTAGTTGTGGCTCATGGACCCCAGAGCACAGGATCAGTATTTGTGGTACATGGGCTTAGTTGCTCTGCAGCATGTGGGATCTTCCCAGACCAGGGCTCGAACCCGTGTTCCCTGCATTGGCAGGCAGATTCTTAACCACTGCACCACCAGGGAAGTCCCCACTTTGTGCTTCTTGATGACCGCTTCCCAGGCTCAGTTTTCAGCCCTCTGCTTCCTGTATTCTTCACCTAGGTGATAACATCCTTTCTACTGGTTTCAGCCATCACCTCTGTGGGCTGGGTTCTAAATTTGTGTATCCAGCCAAGACCCACCTGTGCATCTTTGCCACAGGCACTTACCAGGCATCCTTTTGCATGCAGCCCTGGATCGGGCACTGAGTGTGGAGTGGCTAGGAGGTAGGCAAAGTCCATTCTCCCAGAGTTGTATTCTAGAAGGAGTAGACAGACAATACACAAAGAAACAAATAAACCTATAATTTAGGGTGGTGCCAAATGTTTGTGAAGATTAATAAACAGAGTGATCTGAGAAAGAGTGGTGGGGGTAGCCAATATTATTTTGATAACGTGGTCTTGAAAATCTCTCTAGAAAGGTGATGTTTGAGCTGACACTTCAAACAAGAAGAGTCTGACCATGTGAAAATTTTGGAGACACTCATTCAGATAAAAGAAAACAAAAGGACAAGTGCACAGGTCCTAAATGGAAAAGGCCTTCATATGCTCAGAGAATCAAAAGATCAGTTACAGAGTTAAGAGCAAAAATACTTAATTCCAATTGCAGTAATGTCTATGACAGAGAGGTATGGAATACTATGGGAACATCAACAGGGGAACCTCATCTTAATAGTGTATTGTAAAACTTTTACAATATCAGTATAGTATGTTATTTTATAGCAGTATTTTTAATGTTTACATCTGTATTCCATTTTATGATTATACCACAATTTTTAACCAAGAGTCTTTTAAAAAATTGAATTCCACAGAATCATTTTTTTAATTACAGGAATTCCCAGTGTCTCAAAAGAAAATTATAACCACAAGGCGAGCATATATAAGAAAGCAGCATAAAGATGCTGGCAGCAAACCAATGTGGGTGGGAAATCACCAGCAAGGGGAACTCTGCTCCTCCTCTGGTAGTTCTGTAATTGTTTCAGGAGTGTTATTCCTGTTCCTAAACCATACTGTAAGATTATTTTTTTAAATAAACTTATTTTAGAATAATTTTAGATTTATAGAAAAGTTGCAAAGATAGTACAGAGAGTTCCCATCTACCCTCACCCAGCTTTCCCTATTGTTAACATCTTATGTAACCATGGTAGATTTGTCAAAACTCAGAAACTAACGTTTGTATGCTACTATTAACTAAATTCCAGACTTCATTAGGATTTCACTAGTGTTTCCACTAATACCCTTTTTCTATTCTAGGATCCAGTCCAGGAGACCACATTGTACTGAATAATCTCCTTAGTCTCTTTCCTTATTTTTCACCATCTAGACAATTTTGGGAAGTACTGGTCAGATATTTTGTAAATGTTTCTCAGTTTGGGTTTGTTTGATTGTTTTTTTTTTTTTTTTTTTTTTTCACGATTAGACAGGGATTATGGGTTTGGGGAAGAATACCACAGAAGTGAAGTACCCTTTTTTTCACATCCTATTGAGAATACATGGTATCAACCTGCCTTATCACTGGCAACGTTAAACTTGATAGCCTAGCCAAGGTGGGGTTTACCAGGTTTTCCACTGTAAAGTTACCTTTCCTTCCTGTTTCCATTCTCTAGTCATCAGAAGCAGGTCACTAAGTCCATCACACACTGAGTGAGGGTTGGGAGGAGTAAAGGTGGGGTGCATAAGTAGAAGGGTTAGGAAGGGTGAGGTCTGTCTCCTTAACAGTGTTATCTGCATAAATATTTTAGACTTCTTCTGAAGGAAAGACTTCTGTTTTTCCTTCTATATTTATTAATCATATATTTATATTAGTGGGAACTTGTGCATATTTATTTTATACTTTGGCTTATAATCTATTACTCTATTATTAATTTTTCTAGTCACAATGTTCCAGCTTTGGCCATTGGGAGATCTTTCAGATTGGCTCCTTTGGCCCTTTGATAATGCCTTATCCTTTTGTATTTTGATAATCTCTCATCCATTCTTACTGCTTGCTCCATGTTCATCTTGTGTTTTCTCTGCCCCGTACCCAGAATCAGTCTTTTCTTTAAGGATCCCGAATTCCTTTTATAAGAAAATCATATTTAGAAACCAGGACCTGAGCAACCACCAGTCTTCTGATGATTTTCAATCTTAGTTTATAACATTGTTGCTCTAAATATCCCTTGAGCTAACTCTTTGCACATATCTGTGATTATTCCTTATTATAAATGTCTAGAGGTGAAATTGTTGGGTTAAAGGGAATATTAATATTTTAAAGCTTTCAAAATATTGTCAAGTTGTATTATAGAAAGATTTTATCCATTTATACGGCGATGAGTGGTATAGAGATTTCTAGTTTTGGGTTTTGAACACCCGACCTACTTTATTTCCCTACCAAGTGAGCTCATCTTCATTGCCAACACACTAGTCTAAGTCATACTCACCTCTCTCGCCTGCATCTCTGCAATGGACTTGTAACTAGTCTCCTCCTCTGCTCCCACTGTCTCCATCCTTTAGAGAAAAGTCAGAACAATGTTTTGAAAATACAAAAAAAAAAAAAAAAAAAAAAGAGACAATGTTGTGCTCTTGCTTTAAAACCTTCCACAAGTGTTCAGTGTACAAATAATAAAGCATAAAATCTTTGATGAGGACATAGGGCCGTGGGTTTGTCTGGGTCCTGTTTACCTCTCTGGTGTCTTCCTGGGCCTTTGTCCCGCTCACTCAGTAAGTACGTTGGGAAAGCATTGGCCTTCTTTATGTTTGCCCAGTATGCCAACCTGTTTCCTGCTTCATGGCTTTTACATAAATTCTCCCCACTGCCTAGAAATCTTTCCACCACCCCCTAAATAGTAAATTTCTAGTAATTCTTCAGGTCTCAATTTAAAATCTCAAGTTCTTGATTCCTACTATAATTCTACCTGAAAATACTTTCATAGTTTCCTATACATTATTTAAAAGCATTTCTCACAGACTCTAATTACAATTATATAATTATTTCGTATCCACCTCTCCAGTAGATTTTAAACCCATGAGAGCAGGAATGGTGTTCATGTTAATCAGCATCTAGCAGAACTCCTGGCACTTAGTAGGAACTCAGTAATTATTTGTTGAATGAATGTGCGACTCATGTCTTGAATTCACTCAGTGAAACACACTCCAGGAAAACATCTGCATTAAATAAGGTGCTATAAAATTTTATTCATATTTAGAAGATTATTAATTGATGTATATGAGAAGTGAAATGGGTCTGTCTATTCCCCAAGCAGAACATGATTTGATTTAGAGAAAAAAATCTTATTTTCTTCATGTAAGGATTAGAGCGTTTATAACACCTCTGGTTTACATTGTCAGTGTAGCCTTCAGAAAGATACCCGTTCACATTTAGCATTCTATGAGAGTATGCTTTTTCCTACAGTTTTTCTGTGGCAGACTGTATCTTCTGAGAATGGCCACAACAAAATCTCCCCTCTCATACGGTCTTTGTACAATATGACTTTGATATTCCTCCCATTGAAAGATGGGGTTTGTTTCCTCCTGGTGAATCTGGGCAGGTTTGTGACTTCAGTGGATTTGATACTATGTGAATCTGGAGGCTGGGTCACAAAGGTGATAAGCTTCCACCTGCTTCCCTTTGGACCCTTGTCTTTGGAGGCCTGGGACACCACTGTGTAATAAAGGTGAGGGCTACATGCCAGGCCACATGGAGAGGAGACAGGGGGGTGTTCTGGCCCATAGCCCCAGATGAGTTCCTAGGTGACAGCCAGCATCAACAACCAGCCACGAGTGAAGACACCTCCAAGTGACTCCTGCCACCCCGCTGTCCAGTCATCTTCAGTTCCTGAGTCTTGTTATTTGAGGCCACAGATATCACAGAGCAGAAACAAACTGCCCCACTGTGCCTTTTCTGAATCCCTGACCCACAGAATCTCTAAACAGAATTAAATTGTTTTAAGTTGCCAAATTTGGGGGCAATTTATTTTCCAGCAGTAGGAACTGGAAGAAACTTCAGGATTATGACTTTCAATTTTTCTTACGTTAGTCTGAGAATAAAAACCTAGTATTTAGACTTATATTCCTTTCAGTACTTGGAAGATTGAATAAGTATTAACCAGTTGTATCTCTTTTCCTATTATCCTTTTCCTGTTTTTCATAGTCTTCTTTTGGATTTGTAAGACTTCTTTGTATATCAAGGATATCAAACTTCCTTTCTGTTATGTGTTCCAAATATTTTGCTGTTACCTTGTTACCTGTGTTTATTCTTCTTTTTTTAAAAATTAATTTATTTATTTTTGGCTGCATTGGGTCTTCGTTGCTGTGCGTGGGCTTCCTCTGGCTGTGGCAAGCAGGGGCTACTCTTTGTTGCGGTGCACGGGCTTCTCATTTCCATGGCTTCTCTTGTTGTGGAGCATGGGCCCTAGGCACGCGGGCTTCAGTAGTTGTGGCACATGGGCTTTGTTGCTCTGGGGCATGTGGGATCTTCCTGGACCAGGGCTCGAACCTGTGTCCCCTGCATTGGCAGGTGGATTCTTAACCACTGCGCCAACAGGGAAGTCCTTGTGTTTATTCTTTAAAGTGAGACTTGTATATTTTTTCGATGTTCTTCCTAGTGAACTCATGACTGTTGAGTCATTGTCTCTTTAATCCCAAGCCACTTATATTTAATTTCTTCTTCCATGTTGAAGGGTGCAGTGTTCCCTCAGCTAAGAAAACGATCCCCATAACACTTCTAGTTTTTTCTTTCATATAATTGACATACAGCACCGTACAAGTTTAAGGTATATAGTACAATGATTGTCTTACCTATCTCATGAAATGATTACCAGAGTAGGCTTAGTGAACATCCATAATCTCATATAGATACAAGATTAAAGAAATAGGAAGAAAATTTTTCCTTGTGATTAGAACTCTTAGATTTACTCTCTTGACAACTTTCATGTATTGTAAATATAACATACACAAGTATTAATTATATTTATCATGTTGTACATTATATCCTTAGTACTTATTTATCTTATAACTGGAAGTTTGACCTTTTGACTGCCCTTCTCCAATTCCCCCTATACATCCTCCACATCCCTGCCTCTGGTAACTACAAATCTGATCTCTTTTTCTGAGTTTGTTTGTTTTTGAATGTAATTGACTTACAACACTATTTTAGTTCCTATTATACAACATAGTGACTGCATATTTCTATATATTTCAAAATGTTCACCATGATCTAGTTATGCTATGTCACCACACAGAAAAGATCTTATGTAGTCCTATATACCTCAACTGTACATTTCATACCTGTGACTCATTTATTTTGCAACTGGAAGTTTGTACCTCTTAATCTCCCTCACCTATTTCTCCCCTGACCCCTCTCCCCTCTGGCAAACCCCTGTTTGTTCCCTGTATCTATAACTCTGTTTATGTTTTTTATGTTTGTTCATTTGTTTTACTTTTTAGATTCTACGTACAAGTGAAATCAGATGGTATGTCTTTCTCTGTCTGACTTATTTCACTTAGCATGATACCTTCTAGGTTCACCCCTGTTGTTGCAATGGAAAGATTTCATTCTATTTATATGGTTGAGTAACATTCCATTGTACGTATATAGACCACAGCTTTTTTAACCATTCACCTATTGATGTGTACTCATGTTGCTTCCGTATCTTGGCTTTGTAAATAATGTTGCTATGAACATAGGGGTGCATGTATATTTACAAGTTAATGTGTTTGTTTTCTTCAGGTAAATACCTGGAGTGGTACTGCTGGATCATATGGTAGGTCTATTTTTAATTTTTTGAGGAATCACCATACTTTCTTCAACACTAGCTGCACCAGTTTACATTCCCACCAACAGTGCACAAGCAGTCCCCTTCCTCTACATCCTTGCTAACGTTTGTTATTTGTTGATTTTTTGATAATAGCCATTCTGACAGGTGTGAAGTGGTACCTCATTGTGGTTTTGATTTGCATTTCCCTAATGATTAGTGCTGTAGAGCATTTCTCATGTGCATGTTGACTATCTGTATGTCTTCTTTGAAAAAATGTCTATTCAGAACCTTTGCCCATTTTTTAATTGGGGTTTTTTTTATGTTGAGTTGAATGAGTTCTTTGTATATTTGGTATGTTAACCCCTTATCAGATATATTGTTTGCAAATATCTTCTCCAGTTCAGCAGGTATCCTTTCATTTTGTTGATAGCTTCCTTCATCATGCAAAAGCTTTTTAGTTTGATATAGTCCCATTTGTTTATTTTTGCTTTTGTGTCCCTTGCCCAAAGAGACATATCCAAAAACGTATTACAAAGACTGACATCAAAGAGCATACTGCGTATTTCTTCTAGAAGTTTTATGGTTTCAGATCTTATACTTAAGTCTTTAATCCATTTTGAATTTATTTTTGTGCATGGCATGAGAGTAGTCCAGTTTGATTCTTTTGCATGTAGCTGTCCAGTTTTCCAAACACCATTTGTTGAAGAGGCTCATTGTGTATTCCTCATTGTGTATTCTTGCCTCCTTTGTCATAAATAAATTGCCCATATAAATTTGGGTTTATTTCTGGGCTCTCTATTCCATTGATCTTTGTATCTGTTTTTGTGCCTATACTATATTGTTTTGATGAATGTAGCTTTGTAATAGTTTGAAATCAGGGAGCATGATACTTTGTTCTTTTTTCTCAAGATTGTTTTGGCTGTTTGGAATCATTTGTATTTTATACAAATTTTGAAAATTTTCTAGTTCTGTGAGAAAAGCCAGTGATATTTTGATAGGGGTTGCATTGAACACGTAGATTGCCTTGGATAGTATGGTAATTTTACCAGTGTCTCTTCTTCCAATCCATGATCACAGTATATCTTTCCATCTATTTGTGTCATCTTCATTTGCTTTCATCAGTGTCTTACAGTTTTATGAGTACTGGTCTTTTACCTCCTTAGATAGATTTATCCCTAGGTATTTTATTCTTTTTGATGTGATGGTAAAAGGGATTGTTTCCTTAATTTCTCTTTCTGATAGTTCATTGTAGTATATAGAAATGCAACAGATTCCTGTATATTAATTTTGTACCCTGCAACTTTACCAAATTCTTTGATCAACTCTAGTAGTTTTTTTGATGTTGTCTTGAAGATTTTCTAATATATAGTTATCATGTTATCTGCAAACAGTGACAGTTTACTTCTTCCTTTCCAATTTGGATTCCTTTTATCTCTTTTTCTTGTCTAATTGCTATGGCTAGGATTGCCAATAATATGTTCAATAAAGTGGCAAGAGTGGACATCCTTGTCTTCTTCCTGATCTTAGAGGAAATGGTTTCAGTTTTTCACCATTGAGTATGATGTTAGCTGTTGGCTACCATATGTGACATTTACTATGTTGCAGTATGTTCCCTCTGTACACACTTTGTTGAGAGTTTTTTTTTTTATCATAAATGGATGTTAAATTTTGTCAAAAGCTTTTCTATATCTATTGAGATGACTGTCTGATTTTTAATCTTAAATTTATTAATGCGGTGTATCACACTGATTGATTTGCAGATACTGCAACATCCTTTCATCCCTGGGATAAATCCCACTTGATCATAGTGTTATGATCCTTTTAATGTATTGTTGGGCTTGGTTTGCTAATATTTTATTTAGGACTTTTGCATCTATGTTCACCAACGATATTGGTCTGCAATTCTCTTGTTTTGGGGTGATATTTTCATCTGGTTTTGGTATCACTGTGATGCTGACCTAATAGAATGAGTTTGGAAACATTTTTTCTTCTGCAAATTTTTGGAATAGTTTGGAAAGGACAGGTGTTAACTCTTCTCTAAATGTTTGGTAGAATTCACCTGTGCAGCCATCTGGTCCTGGACTTTTGTTTGTTGATAGTATTTTTATTACTGATTCAATTTCATTACTGGTAATGAGTTTGTTCATATTATCTATTTCTTCCTGATTAAGTCTTGGGAGATTGTACATTTCTAGGAATTTGTCTTTTTTGTCTGTGTTGTCCATTTTACAGGCATATAATTGTTCATAGTAAACTCTTAGGATCCATTGTGTTTCTGTGGTGTCAGTTATAACTTCTCCTTTTTCATTTCTGATTTTATCAATTTGAGCCCTCTCTCTTTTTTCTTGATGAGTTTGGCTAAAGATTTATCAATTTTATCTTTTCAAAGAACCAGTTCTTAGTTTCATTGGTTTTTATTTATTTATATTTTTGGGTCTGTATTTCATTTATTTCTGCTCTGGTACTTATTATTGAATTGACCAAAAAGTTTGTTTGGGTTTTTCCATACTATCTTACCCTGAACGAACTTTTTGGCCAATGTAGTATTTCTTTCCTTCTTCTAATTGTTTTTGTTTGTTCTTCTTTTTCTAGCTCCTTTAGGTGAAAAGTTAGGTTGTTTGTTTGAGATTTTTCTTGTTTCCTGAGGTAGGCTTTTATCATAAAAACTTCCCTCTTAGAATTGCTTTCATTGCATCCCATAGATTTTGGATCATTGTGTTTTCATTTTCATTTGTCTCCAGGTATTTTTATTTCTTCTTTTATTTCTTCAGTGATTCATGGGTTGTTTAGTAGCATATTGTTTAGCCTCTGTAAGTTTGTGCTTTTTGCAGTTTTTTCCTTGTAGTTGATTTCTACCCCCGCAGTGTTGTGCTCAGTAGATGCTTGATATGATTTCAATTTTCTTAAATTTATTGAGATTTGTTTTGTGGCCTAGCCTGTGATCTATCATGGAGAATGTTCTATGTGCACTTGAAAATACTGTGTATTCTGCTACTTTTGGATGGAATGTTCCATATGTATCTACTAAGTTTGTCTGCTCTAATGTACCATTTAAGGTCAGTGTTTTCTGTCTGGATGATCTGTCCATTGATGTAAGTGGGGTGTTAAAGTCCCCCACTATTATTGTATTACTGTCAATTTCTCTTTTTATGTCTATTAATATTTGCTTTATGTATTTAGGTGCTCTTATGTTGGGTGCCTATATATTTATAATTGTTATATCTTTTTCTTGGATTGATCCCTTGATTTTTATATAAGATCCTTCTTTGTCTCCTGTACAGCCTGTTTTAAAATCTGTTTTGTCTGGTATTTGTATTGCAACCCCATCTTTCCTTTGATTTCCATTTGCATGGAATACCTTTATCTATCCTCTCACTTTTAGTCTGTGTGTCTTTATATCTAAAGTGAGTCTCTTGTAGGCAGCACATGTAAGGGTCTTGTATCCATTCAGTCACGCTGTCTTTTGATTGGAGCATTAGGTCCATTTACATTTAAAGTAATTATTGCCATTTTGTTAATTGTGTTTGTGTTGTTTTTGTAGTTTTTTGTTCTCTTTCCTTGTGATTTGATGACTCTGTTTAGGGTTATGTTTGGATCCCCTTCTCTTTTTGTGTGTATCTACTACAGATTTTTGATTTGTGGTTACCATGAGGTTTATATATAGCAATCTATGTATAAAAGCATGATTATTTTAAGTTGCTGATCAATTAATTACAAACACCTTTTAAAAACCCTAAATTTGTACTCTCTTCCCCCATAATTACTGTTTTTGACATCATATTTTATATCATTTCATTTTGTGTCTCTGAACTACTTATTGTGAATATAGATGATTTTACTATTTTTATCTTTTAACCTTCCTACTAGCTTTATATATGGTTGATTTACTACCTTTACAGTATATTCACCTTTACCAATGTGATTCTTCCTTCTGTAATTTTCATGTTTCCAGTTGTGGCCTTTTCTTTTTTGTTTAAGGAAGTGCCTTTAACATTTCATGTGAAGTTGGTTTGGTGGTGCTCAGGTGTATTAACTTTTGCTTGTCTGTAAAACTTTAGATCTCTCCATCAAATCTGAACAAGAGCCTTGCTGGGTAGAGTATTCTTGGTTGTAGATTTTTCCCTTTCATTAATTAAAATTTATTGTGCTTCTCCTGTATGGCCTTCAGAGTTTCTGCTGAAAAGCCAACTGATAGCCTTCTGTGAGTTCCCTTCTATGTAACTTTTTGCTCTACCCTTGCTGCTTTTAATATTCTTTCTTTATTTTTAATTTTTGCCATTTTAATTACAGTGTGTCTTGGTGTGGTCCTCTTTGGGTTGATCCTGTTTGGGACTCTGTACTTTCTGGACCTGGATGTCTATTTCCTTTCCCATGTTAGGGAAGTTTTTACCTATTATGTCTTCAAATATGTTCCTTACCCTTTATCTCTCTCCTCCTCCTGAGGTGCCTATAATGTGAATGTTAGTACACTTATTATTGTTTAAGAAGTCTCTTACACGATCCTTAAAATTCTTTTTTCTTTTCTTCTGTTCAGCTTGGGTGATTTCCACTACTCTGTCTTCCAGCTCACTGATTTCTTCCTCTTTATCATCTAATCTACCTTTGATTCCTTCTAGTGTATTTTTTCATTACATTTATTATATTCTTCATCTCTTTTTGGTTCTTCTTTATATTTTCTAACTCTGTTAAAAACTTCTAACTTCTCACTGTGTTATACCATCTTCTCCTGAGTTCTTTGAACTTCTTTATGATAATTTCCTTGAATACTTTATCAGGTAGATTGCCTGTCTCCATTTCACTTAGTTCTTCTGAGGTTTTATCTTTTTCCTTCCTTTGGAACATGTTCCTCTGTCACCTCATTTTGCCTAATTTACATTTTTATTTCTGTTTATCTGGTAGGTTGGTTATGTTTCGCACATTTGGAGAAAGGGGCCTTTTGTAGGAGCTCTCCTCTATATCCCTTTGGTACCCCCTTTGGCCACCAGACGTATATGATTTAGAGGTGAACACTTGTGGGATGCACGAGTCTTCTGTTGTGGTAGGCTGACCACTGTGGGTGGTCTGGTAGACATGGCTGGCCCCATCTCATTGGTTGCCAGGTCTTGCCTTGTATGAAGGCTAATGACCACTGGTTGGTGGGGATGGGTCATAAGGTTGATGGTTGAGGAGCCTGGGGAATCCTTGGGCTAGTACTGGCTCACTGGTGGGTACAGCTGGGTTTGGGGATGGGTGGTTGTGGGGTTGGGGTTCCTGGATTAAGTGATGGCCTATGGGTGGGTGGATCAGTTCCTGACATGGCTGGCTGTGGGTTCCAAGGTGTCCCAAAACTGGTGCTGGCCCACTGATGAGTGGAGCTGGATCCTGGTGTGACTGGCTTAGGGGTACAAGGTGTCTTGGAGCTGGTGTTGGCCTCCTGGTGGGTGGGGCTGAGACCCACGTGGTCCTGTGGCTAGTGCTGGCTCACTGGTAGGTGTAGCCAGGTCCCAGAGTCTCTGGCTCCATATCCCTATGGGTTGGTATTTTGGCCTGCTAGTAGGTGGGGCAGGGGACTAGGGGGTTCTGGGGCTGGTGCCTTCCCACTGTTGTGTGAGGCTGGTCCCATGGCTAGTGCCAGCCCACTGGTGTGTGGCCAGGTGTCCTGGGGATGCTGTGGGCTTCTGGTGTCTTAAGGCAGCCTGGTGGCCAGTAGGTGGGGCTGTGTCCCTGCCCAGCTCATTGCTCGTCCTGAGGGGTCCCAGTTTTGGTGACAGGCTGGTGGATGGGGTTGGGTCCTGGTGCTGATAAGCTAGAGGAAAGGATTCCAAAATGGTGCTTGCTAGCAACAGTGTACTTGTGGTAGAATGAGTTCCCCCAATGGCTACCACCAGTGTCTCTGTCCCCAGGGTGAGCTCCATTTGCCTCCTGCCTCTGGAGTCTCTACAAGATCAGCAGGTGGACCTGACCCAGGCTTCATTCAAATTATTGCTTCTTCTCCCTACCCCAGAGCATGAGAGATTTTGTTTGTGTACCCTCTAAGAGTGGAGTCTCTATTTCCCACAGCCTGTGGCTCTCCTAAAAGTAAGCCCCACCTGGCCTTCAAAGACAAGTATTCTGGGGGCTCTTGTTTCTTGTGCAGGACCCCTGGCCTGAGGAGCCTGATGGGAACTGAGATCACTTGCTCCTTGGGGATAACCTCTGCAAGTGCAACTATACTCCATTTGTGGATTGCCTACCTGAGTTATATGTCTTGACTATACTGTGTTTCTACTCCTCCTACCCATCTCCCTGTGGTTATTTCTTTATATCTTTAATTGTAGACGATCTTGTTGCTAGATTCCAGTCTTTCTCATCAATAGTGACTCTGTAAATCATTGTAATTTTGGTGTACCCATGGTGAGCTCAGGGCCAACTTGGCCTCTCCCCACTTCTAATTTTTCTTAAAACTTTGTTGTACTTTGGTTAAACGTATTTTCAAAAGTTACATTTTAGTAAAGCTTATAGTTACTTTTAATATTGAGCCTCTTAACAGAAAAGTGATTTAGTATAATCTTAATAGTTAAAGTGTAGGGAAAAAAGACTCAATGACAAATTGATGTAAACCACATACTAATCAGTGTAATGGGGAAATGAAGAACCTTATAGATCAAGGTAAAAACGATTCTTGAAAAATTTAGAAAGGAGATACTAGCAAATTACTGGAGAGAAAACAGTAATTATGAAAATATGTGCTAGCAAAAATTCAGGTGAGGTGTGCTGATGTATTAATTATAAGTGATGAAATGGGGGAAATCCAGGTGTAAGGTAGGTATAAAAATAGAGTAGAAATTTAGAAAAGAAGAAAGGCCAAATATAAAAATGTAGCTAAGGAAGTGACATTTCAAGGCAGTCAATGGGGAATTGAAGTAAGCGATGGGTAGATAAGAAAGGTGCCTGCTTTTGATACATGCTATCTTTAGGCCTAAATTGTAGAATTAAAACCATAGATAAACTCTGGAGATGTATCTTGTGAAAGATATTTAACTAGAAGCATAATGATTAGGGTAGGTAGAAAGACGCATATAGTTCAATTCTGGTTTTGAAATTTGAAATTATATTCTATAGTGAATATTGCTAATTAAAGGTTAACAGAATGCCATCTTAAATACCCTATGAATTTATATTCTTAAAATCATGTTCAAGTGAATCTTTTCAAGAAGGATATTTTCTGAGTCTTTGCTGATTTATTCTCAGTTATCATAGGGAAGCAGATATAATTGAGAAGAAACAACATATTCTCTGCATTTAGATAATATTACAGGAAATGTAGGTGGTTAGACCTTCATATTGTAACAGCTAAGTATTTACCCATTTATTTATTGTCATTTTATCCTAACTACAAACAAGATTCTTGGAGGAACAAGCTATGTCAAGAAACCCACAAAGAGACATGTATTATACTCTGAGACAACCAAGTAGCAGCAGCATCAACTGTTCCTCAGGAGAAATCCATCCAAAGTGAAAAGGTGATCGTCAATATTTTGCTTGCATGATTGGAAAGAAATGTGATTGAAGGTGAGTGTCTATATAATTTTAAAATCCTTCTACATGTAATGCATCATTGTTGATTTCAGAGTGTTTTTGAAAACACTCAAATAGAATAATTTCTATTACGTTTAAGGACTTTAAACATGCATAGTTTTTAGGAACAATGGCCAGAGAATTCTCAATGCTTCCCTTTTTGATAAAGAGCTTCATCTATCAAGCATGGTTTCTTTTAAATAAAAATGTTTTCCCACCACTGTTGCTGGCTCCTAGTGGGTGTGAAGAGGTATCTTGTGTGTTGCTTTGCATTTCCCTGGTGGTGAATGATGTTGAGAATCTTTTCATATGCTTATTGACCGTTTGTATATCTTTGGAGAAATGTCCATTCAGATCACTTAAATTTGCATTATTTGTCTTTTTATTATTTATGAGCATTCTTTGTATATCCTAGATACAAGTCAATCATCAGATAAATGATTTCCAAATATTTTTCCTATTCTATGGGTTTTCTTTTCACTTTCTTCATGGTATCCTTTGAAGTACAAAAATTTTGAGTATTGATGAAGCCCAGTATAAACTTTCTTATTGTTGCATATGCTTTTGGTTTCATAATTAAGAAGGCTTTGGCTAATCCAAAATCATGAATATTTAGTTCTATATTTTCTTTGTAACCGGGTAGCAAAGTTGTTGGGGAAGAGCTAACCCTCATCCACCTAAGACTTTTGTAAGATCATCTTATTTGCCAAAATAATCTAAAAGTTGTGCTTGATCAAGTTGTCTAAGGTCATTTTGGAATAACCATTTGAGCCATAGAATTGAAGCTTCATGAATAGGGTAAATTGAAACTCGAGATCCGGATGAAATCAGCAACATAGTTTTGGAAGGAAATGAAAACTCAGAACTTCCAGCTCACTCAGGTTGCCATCAAGTTACTAAGTAAAACCCACAGTACTTACATGGACCATATTACTCTATTCCCTGCTCAAACTCCCACAGTCTCTTTCTGCAGATCCAGGTGAAAAAAACTGGAAAAAAAGAGGAAAATGTCAATGCCTACATAGGGCTTAACTTGAAAAGGTCCTAGGTAACCCAGCTCTCTTGTTAAGCAAAAGTACGCTGGCTTTAACAAGTCACAACAGGGATTTTCAAGTGAGTCCAATGAGTCAAAGCCTTTTCTGTTCCACAGGATCATAAGAGGCTTATGAGGCAATTATATCCTGGCATAATTTATTAAAATCAATGCATTCCTGCAGTGACAGTCTCATTTCCTTGATCTTAATCCTTCCCTAGGTGTCATACATGGGAGAGTGGTTATGAATGTTAACATTTATTAAATATGTTAAGAGTGCTGAGCACAACAGAGTGAACACAAGAGAGGCCACACCAGTAACCTCAATGAATATGGACCCTAGAGCAGTTTCTTCCCACAGCCTGCCCTAGCTGCTGCTGTACGGAGAGCACACTGCAGGGTTTCCTACCAAGTTAGACTGAGGTCAAAGTCACTCACTCGTTCACTGTGTTAGATACTATTTAGCTGGATTCCCCAACTCTACAAAAGAGGTGATTAAGAATCTAGTAGGGTGGGGAAGGACAATACAGGCACAGAACAATGTATTCTAACATTATTGCCTAGAAGCTGATTCCCTACCTTTTAAGAGTTAGCTTATTTCATGATTCCCAAGCATCAATTTTGTTAGGAGTATCCTAAGCAGGTAGATTGAAATAGAAGTAGATTGAAATGGAGATAGACTGGCTATCAATACATCATTTAAAATGTCAAGAAAAGAGCAAGATATACTGGAGGTTCTAATCAGGCAATTAAGGAAGAAAATGTCAAAATTTACATCTTTTTATATTGGGTATCCATTAACAAATTATCTTTTTTAAATAATCTTGTCCTTTAACCTTTATACTAGAATTAAGTGGTTAACACATGACCATATTGTGGTATTAATGTATTCTGAGTTTGACTACATGCTTACCTTTACCAGTAAAAAATCTTTTTGCTACTTAACATCCTTTCATTGTACCTCAAATAACTCTCTTCTGCATATCTTGTAAATCAGGTCTACTGCTGCCAAACTCCCTCAGCTTTTGTTTGCCTGGGAGAGTCTCTATCTTTTCTTCGTTTCTGAAGGACAACTTTACTAGGTAAAGTATTCTTTGTTGGCAGTTTATTTTCTTTTAGCAGTTTGAATAGATCATCCCACTTTCTCCTGGCCTAAAACGTTTCTGCCTTATGGGATTTTCCTTGTATGTGAAGAATTTTCTTTATCTTGCTGCTTTAAAAATTCTCTCTCTGTCTTGATTTTAGTTGGTTTAATCACAGTGTACCTTGGAAAACATCTTTTTGAGTTGAAATTTTGGGGAGATTTAGGAGCTTCCTGACATGAATGTCCAAATCTCTCCCCAGATTTTAGACGTTCTCAGCTATTATTTCTTTAAATAATCTTTTGCCCCCTTTCCCTCTCATTTCTTCCGGGACTCCAAACAACTTCTGGTGGTTTTTCTTAATGGTATTCCAAAGTTCATATATTCTTGATTCTCTGTCATTCTTTTTTTTTCTTTGCTATCCTCTGGCTAGATAATTTCAAATGAACTGTCTTCTGCTTTCCAGATTCTTTATTCTACTTGATCCAATCTGATGTTGATGCTCTCTATTGCATTTTTCATTCTCTTCATTGTTTTCTTCAGCTTCAGAGTTTGTTAGGTTCTTACAATTTCTTTTTTCTTTTAAATGCTGTTTTGTTTGTGTATTGTTTTCCTGATTTTGTTGATTTGCTTTAAGTGTTTTCTTATAGCTCACTGAGCTTCCTTAAAACAACTATTCTGAATTCTGTATCAGGCAAATCACAGATCTCCATTTCTTTGGAGTCGGTTACTGCAAAATTGTGTTCCTTTGCTGGTATCATGTTTCCTCCATTTCTCATGTTCCTTGAAGTCTTGCTTTGTTGTCTTTGTATTTGAAGAAGCAGTCACCTCCTCTAGTCTTTACTCGTGGGCTTCAAGACAGAAATACCTTCTGTCAGCTCTGTTAGGGATTCTGAGGCTTTCTCAGATCTTTTCTGTGGATACTACTGCTCTGCGTTTCTTGTTCCCTTTGGTGGGACATTCTTAAGATTGTCTTCCTTTGATCCTGCAAAGCCAGGCCACTTGCTGACCACCTCCTGTTAGCTTTCTTGAGGGTGGTACTGAATACTCAAGTTCATGTGCTTTCTCCCAAACCTGCAGGGTCAGATCAGCTTTCTGTGTGTGCTCACTAGCTCTCACTGCCCTTGGGGACGTGCACAGGGAGCTGGCCACAGGGAGGGTAGGGGTGTGTATGGGTTAGTAATGTGGAGTATTAGGAATGTCACTGGGCCAGTTGGTCAGACTTGTAGGCAAGGCATCCCCAATGGTTTGTGGATGAGCTTCCTGATGGAGTCTGTGGTTTGTAGGGTCTGTGTCCGTTTGAATGCCCTCCAAGAACCCTGGTTGCTGTTCTCCTAGTCACTCTCTGCACTCTTTCCCAGTGACACAGTACACTTCAGTATTTGGAATGGAGTGAGAAAGAAATGGCCCTCTTTGGCAGCATCCTGCACAGCTGGGGAAGCTGAGGGCTCACTCACATGCTCTCACTACCCCAGTGGGAGGAATCATGGGTTGAGAAGGTTTCTCGTGGCCCTGAGCTGTGCTACCTTAGGGGGGAGATGACAAGAATAAAGTGAAACCATTCTTCTGACTCTCTTCAGTGAATCCAGTCTTGGATAATTTGCTGTTGTTATTGTTCCAACCGTGTAGTGGATCTTCTCCATTGGACTCATAGGCTTCCACAGAGGCACTCTTATCCATGGACGATTGTCAAAATTGATGTTCTTTGGGGGAAAGGTGGTAGGAGACTCCTATTCTGCCATTTTGATGGTATTGCATAACAAGTCTTAATATCGCTATTTTCACCCATATAAATGTAATATTGAAATTGCTTATGCTAATGAAAAAAGTCTGTGGTGTTGACTGAGATAGGGATGGAAAGCTACCTCTGGAATATGGCCTCTCAGATTAAATGAAGCTGTCTTCTGCTGGAGTGTGCACTTGTAATTAGTGTCCTTGGAGTCTTGCTTCAACTCTCTGACACCTTATATGATACTATAATAATTTAAAAGTGATTTACAAATATCATAACTGGGTGGATTGGGAACTGCAAAAGATTAAATGCTGTTCTTTTTCAAAAAGCTTATGAAGATGGGAGAGTACATGCAGTTAAGATTTATCCGATACTTTCTATGGAAGAGTCTGCATTAGGCATTGGGGATGTGGAGATGAGTAACATGGTAACCATGCTTTCAAGGGCAACACCCTTTAGTGGAGGAGAAGGACATGTAAACAAATAATTCTAATGCCATGGGAAAAGCACAAAGCCAGGAAAAATATATAGGTAGTTGGAGGAGCCAAAACCACCACAGAGGGGTGCTGAATCAGGGAAAGCCCTTGGGGACGTGCACAGGGAGCTGCCCACAGGGTAGGGGTGTGTATGGGCTAGTAATGTGGAGTATTGGGAATGTCACTGGGAAAAAAAAAATGTCAGGAAAAAAGACATTTGATTTCAGTTTTGGAGGCTGGGCAGAAGGAAAGGATAGTTCAGGTAGAAGCCCAGCACAGTGAAGGCAGGGAGTCACAAGACAGCAGGTGGTGTTGGAGAGATCAATGTTAGTGTAGGGTGGCTGGGTCATGAAGCACTATAGCTTTTGTGGCTGGAATTTGGGTAGGTAGGGGCTAGGTTATAAATGACTTTGAGGCTCCACGAATGAACACAAGTAACTAGGAAAAATATTTCTGTTATTTCACTTAGATGCTGAGGATGTTGTTAGATGTACTGGCTTTCTACTGAGTGGCAGAGTTTTCCTTTCTAAAAAACCAAGGTGCAAAACCGACTGAATGTCATGTAAGAAAGTTAAGGATCTTAATTAGGACCATCCAATGGTGAAACTGAGAAGCAGGTGGGATTTGGCTTCTGGTGGCTTGCCGACAAGTGTTTCCAGGACCCTGTCACAGCTTTCCCAGACTCTGGGTTGGGGGTGTTTTACTTGGCTGTCTCTTCTATGAAAGCTCAGGCTCCCATTGCTTTCACCTCTCCTCTTCTTTACTGATTTTTATCAACCAAGGTGTCAATATCAGTGTTTACTTTAGCACAGGCTGTGAAGGTGAAGAGGTGAAGAAAATAATGACCAGAATTCCTGCTAGAGGAAGCCTGGACTTTGAAAGAAATACTTGCATATTTCGCTTGGAAACAAAGTATAACCCCAAGAGCATGTTTAAGCCACACAAAGTACTCAGGAAGCAGCTATGACTAAGAAAAGAGGAGCCATTTGTTTTATTCCAGAGAAAGAGAGAGAAAGAGGGAAGAATTAAGTGAGAGAAAGAAGTGGAGGTGGTGGAAAGGAAGAGTGGGGCTGGAGGTAAGGTAATAGAAGACTCTGTGCTCTGTGATGTCACCCAAGTCTTCAAGTGAAAGTTGACTGAATTTCAAAGTGCTTGGTGAATGGATTGTGTATGGGTGTTTTCATAAATCATTAAAATCACATGAAAACTGTTGTTGGACGTGGAGGGGAGGTTTAGCTACAGGCCGTGAGGCAGATAAAGCTAGAAGGATCCAAGCCCTTTGAGTATTAATAGAAATCTTTAGGAGAATGTTGCTTTTCTTCTGGCTGCATTAAAGCTAATCCCACCCAGGTTTAAGGAGAGTTGGTATGGGGAGGATTCTCATCTAACATCTGGATTGCAGTTGATTTTAAACATGGCTTCCTGGAAATAATATTCCAAACGAAAGAATAACTATAAAGTTGAGAATTTCAAGTTATTGTCTAAGGAGATGTGTTGGTGAGCAAGCAGGCCTTTTACAACTCCTCCGTTAAAAACTTCACTCACTGAACATGTATTTTTCACTCATTAAGGCCAATCTAAAGCAAAATAGTTGAACAGGACCCTGAATTTAACTTTGCTTCTCAGGGACTTTGTGTCCTTAGGTAATGTTGTCTCTGTATTCTGCAAGAAAGCTGCTAAGTCAGCCCTTTCCTTTTCATGTGTTGCTCAAGTGGTGTGACCTTGAGCCTCTGCCTTCCCAGGGCAGATACTCCACAAGTCAGAGGAAAGCTATCTGATCAGGTATCCCCTTTTCTGCCCCCTCTCCTGTTGCGGGGAAAGTGATCAACCAGCTGCAGGTACCAGCCACAGTTAGCTGTACCTGTCAAGAGCTCTGAAAATGCTATTCTTCAAAAATAAAGAAATTCTCATTTCATCCCTTTCCACACAGCACTCACTGGAGAAAGAGGTAAGGAAGCTGCCAGAAGTCCTTTTGGATTCTCTCTGTTACACCCAACTGCTTTCAAATGATGAATTTTGAAACTAGAGAGTAAAAGAAGAAAGGGAACTGAGACTCTCAGGTTCTGAGAGAGAGAAAAAAATACACTTCCCTTCTTGCCTTCTGGCTTGGGAATCCTGCTGGCTGACTTACAATTTGGAGAGAAGATTTCTTTTAGGCTTTTCTAACGGGTTTCCCAGGCTTTCTTGTACTTATATATGACAGTTAACCTACACGGTAGCAAGTAGAGGGTTTAAATTCAAATGCCATGGGAGTGAAGGGGTACAAGCATCATTATTATAAGAATGTTTGTTGTTAAAAATACAGTTCATAAATTAGCTTAGTTTTTGCCCATGTTACTTTAATATTATAATTAAGTGAACCATTAATCAAGCTTTGACAAGTTTGCCATAAACATTTTTAATGAACTTGTATTTGTTATCACGGGATTTGGCATATGTAGTAATAGTTAGAAATAAGGACAATAAATAACCAAAATTTATTAACAACTCACTAAATTATGCCCAGATACTTTTCTTTATGAAAATAGGGGATATTGAATCCTATGTTCATGGAATTTTTATTTTAGTTATAGAGAAGAATGTGAAATGTAGACCAAATAGTATGGTGCCTGATGGGAAAGGAATTCCGTTACATTAGAATCATTAAAGTTTGGATTGTCAGGGAAAGTACTTCTCTGGATTTGGAAAGAGGATGTTTTATATGAAAAGAAAAAGTATGGGATGAGGAAATAATATTGGAGAGTTTGCAGGACAAAGGCAGCCAGCCACCCTGGAGTGGAAGGCATGTCTCCAGGAGCAGAGGGTGATGGATCTGATTGTATAGACCAGCAGGTTCAGAGGGGCCTTGGAAGACAGATTTGACTCTGGTAGGGTGTTGGTATCATTGAAGGTTGTTGAACAGAAAAATAGTTCAATCAAATGATGGGGAAGTCCTGCTTTACACACAGTGAGCTCTACTGATGTTTAATAATCCTGGTGATAGTGTTCACACATCGGATAACCTGGCCTCTGCTGCTATTTAGAGCATTTGTACGTTGGAGTCAGGTTATCCCTGGGTTTATTGTCATCCCTTACCAAAACTCTTCCTTTCTCTCACATACTTGCAAACTCACTCCATTTCCAGGATATTTCTCCAGGTCCACATGGAATTATTACATAAAACAAAGTTGGTTTCAGTTTGTTGAGAAAGGATGCGGCATAGAGTGGTTAACTGGCTGAATTCAGGACACCTGGTTTACAATTATGCCTGGAGCTGGGACTAGAAAACTTTCCCTTTTTAAAATAAAATACTCAAAATTAGAAATATCAGGGCTGATTTCTCAGGCTAACAACCTCATTGACTTAATTGGTTTATAGTCCAAAAAGAGAAGATTTTTTTCAAGTCCTAAAGACTGTATCGTCCCCTGATTGCAATCCAGGAACATAGAGTGATGTTCCTGAATGTTTATTTTTCAAGTTTTGCCTCGACTTCATAGCTCCTGCCTCTGTGGTTTTGCCTCTCCCTTTATGGAGAGTCAAGGCTTCAAGAGGAGCATCTCACCCTGAATCTTCTGAGTGCACACTCTCCTCCCTAAATCTACACACCCTTCCCTATTTCTCCAACTGGACTGAAAACAGAAAATGTGGTTTTGGGTTTAGTTTAACACTGTTGAAACTTCACTAAGGCATGAGAACACTTCTGTACTGTGGATGTTCCTTGGTTAGTCAACCTCCCTTTGAGCTTCTGCTGTGTTGGAAGCATGAGAGGCACAGTGAAGAGGCTGACCATTCTCTTTCCAGGGGACTTCTCCAAATAGAGAGACAAAAACACTGCTTGAGTCCTGTGAGTCTTTAATCAGGCTGCTACTTTGTTCTCAGAATGAATTGTCCAAAACTGGATGCAACGTCCATTTTCTTTGTTTCTTTTTTTTTTTTTTTTTTGATGTGGACCATTCATAAAGTCTTTATTGAATTTGTTACAATATTGCTTCTGTTTTGGTTTTATGGCCACGAGGCATGTGGGATCTTAGCTCCCCAACCAGGGATTGAATCTGCACTCCCCGCATTGGAAGGCGGAGTCTTAACCACTGGACCACTGGGGAAGTCCCTGCAATGCCCATTTTTTAGGATGTCCCTAGAAAGATTAACAGTTTTATTTTTAGCAAAATGTTTTATGGCTCTTGTAAGAGGAAACTTTCATGTTTGCTTCACTGAAACAGCTCATTTTTTTTACTTTATTTGGTTGTTTTTGTTTTTACTGATACACTAGTGAACTGCTATGACATAGTTCTCAGCTCTGAATACAGCTCTGAATTTTTGTCAATGGGGAGATTCATACCACCAGCTTACAGGGATTCATTTGACCCAGGAGTCATTCAGGAGTAATTTAGTCAATTAGCAACATTGGCAGTTACTTGCTTATTTGGTGGAGTCTGAGAAAGAAAATTTACTCACTAGCAATTTGACTTCTTAGGAGGATAAAAAATTATATACATTTAACTGTAATAGCATTATTATTGATATATTATGAATCTTATTACTATAAGTGGCTGAAGAGCCATGTGAAATGGTAAATGATAGCATTGGATGCCATTCTTTGAAAATAAATATTATTAATACAGCTGATGAACATTGCATTTAGTTATAATGGTAAATGTACTACAATTGAATTACTATCTGTTGATTAGACTGCTCCTAACTAATTCTTATTAAATTTAATGAAATCAGTGGGCAGCCTTTAGAATCGATTAGAGATTGCATTTTCTTTGGAAAAACTTTATCACCAAATATGGATATGGATGTATATATCGATATATAAAAACATTGTATATATAATGTGTATATATATAATATACATATATAACATTGTACAGTCTTACAAAATAAAAATCTCATTAAGACTGACAAAATAAAATGGTGCCCACAGTATTCATCTGTAGTTTTCATTACCTTCTAACCACTTTTAGTAGAATTTCCCTTTTACTGAACTAAGGGTTTATGAAGATTGAATTGTTCTGAATTGATTTCAAGGAGTATGGATTGCATGGTGATCTCTGCTTCTCATGAGCTGTGGGACTTCACATAAGCCATTTTCCTTAAGTCCCACTTTGTCACCCACAAAATTCAGTCATTCACCCAATGAGCTGAGAATATAGTAGTGAAGGAAGACGTGGTCCCTGTTCTCAAGGAGATGGTATTGCTAGAGGTTGAGACAGGTAAATGAGCAAAAGATGCTTTCGGATGGTCATGAGTGCTGTGAAGATCAGAAAAAAAGAAGAATGTATCAAATAGGGACTGAAGGATACTTTTAGATCAGGCAATCAGGGAAGACTTCTGTGGCACGGTGACATTTGAACTGAGACCCAGATGACAAGGAGGAGCCAAGCTATGAAAGAGCTGGGGGAGTGGCATTTGGAACAGCAAGTGAGTCAGCCCCATGGCTAGAGCACACATGGTGGTTCAGGAAGAGAAGGGAGGTCAGTGAGCATGGTGTACAGCGAGGAACGGGACAAAAAGGGAGACTCAGAGGTCAGAGTAGGGTTGTGGCTGATTCTGTGGGGCCTTGAAAGCCATGCCAAGGATTTTACTCTAAGTGTGTGAGAAGCCATTGGAAGGTGTTAAACAGGTGAACATTAGCAGCTGATGTTTTATAAAGGATCCCCTGCCCGCCCTATGGGAGAATTGACCACAGACGGGCTTGATGGAGGCAGGGAGACTGGATGAGAAGGCTTGCATCCTAATCCCAGGGGCAAGTGATAGGGTTGAACTCTACTTAGTGTTCCTTAATTTCTGAGGATACAGCTCCTTTCCCAAGAAAAATGCAGAAATCCACTTGTATAGCCTTATAAATTCTCAGGGGATTATTATACATCTTGAAGACAATCCATGGATTGCCTCCAGCTAGGGATGGATATTTGCCAAAAGTTTCCTTCACCTCTGATACTATGTTTAAGTGTTTTCTAAAAAAAAGGTACTTACTTACATTTTTTTTTGCATATCCAGATTAACATGAAAACCAAAGACCACTACAAATTTTTTGTATGTGATAGTTTAGTAACTTCATTTTTAGGGCTTTAAGTACTTTATCAACAATTTCATTGTTTCTGATGCTCAAACATTTTGTAATCTGTTTTGATAACTGCCCATTTTAGATGTAGAAGATGTCAAAAAGTCAGGTAAGGAAGACTTCAGATTTTTATGATGATATAAAACCATTTTTACATACTCTCCTCTCTTTAAATACACAAAATAATAAAAAGAATAACAAATAGAAGGGACTTCCCTGGTGGCACAGTGGTTAAGAATCCACCTGCCAATGCAGGGGACACGGGTTCGAGCCCTGGTCTAGGAAGATCCTACATGCCACGGAGCAACTGAGCCCGTGCGCCACAACTACTGAGCCCACGTGACACAACTACTGAAGCCTGTGTGCAGCAGCTACTAAAGCCTGCGTGCCTAGAGCCTGTGCTCCGCAGTGAAGCAACTGGAGAAGACACCTCAATGAGAAGCCAGTGCACCGCAATGAAGAGTAGCCCCCGCCTCCGCAACTAGAGAAAGCCCCCGTGCAGCAATGAAGATCCAATGCAGCCAAAAATAAATAAATTTTTAAAAATAACAAATAAATATAAAATAAGTAAATTAAAACAGATACAGAGGAAACTTAAATGCATAAAAAAAGAATAAATAGAAAAGGTGGTTACAAAATACCTTAAATAACAAAAAATAAGAAAATTCACCTTGAAAGACAAGAGGAAAAAAAAAAACCAGCCACAACCCCCAAAATAAGGCATAAAAATGACCTGCCAAACAGAGTGTAATGTGGACTCGGGGAAAGATGATTAGAACAATACCACATAGCTCCTCTAAAACCAGGGGCCAGGTGACCAGCATACTGAAGGGAGCTGAATTTAAGGCAGCAGGGACTAGGGAGGGGGGAAGTAAATGGCACACCCATATAAAGAGGACAACTGTAGCTCAGTTCCAGCCAATTTTGCCATGGAGGAAAAATTGCCGTTGAGGACTGCCAGATCATCTGTTTTTTTTTTTTTTTTTTTAAGGTAGCTGGAAAATGGATTTTTATATGAAATGTTCCTATCTTTCAAAAACTGTGTGGGCCAAACAAAATGATCTGTCAGCTGCATCGCATCCGTAGGCTGACAGTCTGTGATCCCTGTTCAAAAAGTAAGTGGTATAATCCTCAAAGGCCCATCTAATCATTCTTTGATTAGGTGGATGAGATCTAGGAGTGGAAAAGAAGCATCCCTGAGATGTCTAATTCCACATTGTAACAAGGTGGGAAGGTAGATTGGTTTATGACTAGGCTTCGAGTCAAGGGGACTGCGTTAGGGAAGGAGGGCGAGAGGGAGCCGTGACATTGATCAGCAGTTTCTGGGACTTTCAGGGCTTCGCTGTGAACTTCCTGACTCCCCAGGGTGTGAGCACTGTGGGGAGATGTGACTCGTGGCAGAAGACACATTCAATCTGGTTGGGTGTTGGAAATAAACCCAAAGCAAAACTGGAAGTGCTTCAGTTCGTCGTTCTCTTCACCCTTCCCCTCCTGTTCTTTGGCAGTTGTTGGCCTGGATGGAACTGCTGCAGAGATGATGAATCACTAGAAGATGCAGCAAATGTGAGCAAGTGAACAAGTAGGCATCCAGGCTTAACGTAAATAAAGGAATAGAAGCAAAGAGGCATGATACACCTTAGATGGAGACTTCTAGAAAATAAGGAAGAAGTCAGATGCTTTTCTCTAGTCTCAAGGAAATTCAAGACCACAAGCTTGAAGAAGAAATGTAAACCGTCAAAGAGAAATCACGAACACAGGAAAGATACAGGGCTATCTGTTCTCTTCACAAGCTGCTAAATCAGGGATTCCTTTCTCTGATTATGATGCTCTTGCTTTCTGGCTGACTTGTTTGCTCCTTCCCACAATGACTGTCCTTCAGACTCACAGACAACTCAGTCCATTCCTGGATGCATCTACATTCTCGCCATTTCTCTCTCCTTTCTGTTTTCCCTCTTTAGTCATATTTTACAGGCCATTCTTTCAAGAACCCTGTCTTTTTGGGTGTTCAGTTCACTTCCTCGTGCTTTGGGTACCAATCTTACCCATTTCTCAAGAAAACATAAACTATTGTTTATATTTTCTGTATTCAACCTCTCCCTCTCAGCAGGAGCCTATCATTTAAAAAAATGCTCGTTTCCCTTATTAAAAAATAATGATCCCAAGCAAAAAAAAAAAAAGAAAAAAGGTTTGTGCCTACATCTACCTCTAGCTACCAGATCTCTTCCTTTTTTACTGCTCTACAATTTGCTGTCTTTTTTCTCAACTTCCTAGCTGCTTAACTCTTTCGGGATTGCCCCACCTCTCCACCAGATTGCCTCTGCACAGCAATGACTCCTATGTCACTCTATCCAGGGACATTTTTCAGTCAGCTTGTCCTCTCAGTTGCATTCAACCCTGCTGACTACTCCACCCACCTGAAACCCTCTCTTCTCCTGGCTTTTCAGGCTCCACACTTCTTGTCACTCAGCCTCTCTGGCTTCTCCCCCTTCGACTCCTTCACAGGCTCGTCCTCCTCTGATGGTCTTTGTAGACTGAAGCTCTTCAGGGCTTAGTCCTAGGCCTTCTTCCCTTCTGCTCAGATTCCATCCTCTCTGCCTAGTTGGTTGCAACAGTAATCACCACTGAAGTCATCATGTGTGAGCTTGATACTCTCAGAATTCACATCCTCAGCCTCGCTTCCTTTTCCACCGTGCACCCCGCTCTGGGGGCTTTACACGGCCTTCTTCCGGAGCCATGGTTTGTCCCAGTGCGGGCCCTTTTCTCACACTTTCCTTCTGACTGGGGCAGTGCTCCTCAAAATCTCTGGGATGAAAGATTTGTTTTCTTAAACTTTCTAATCCATCACAGACTGATATTTTTATAAGGACAATCAAAATGAAACACTAGAAAACTAAAAAAAAAGATACACAAAAAAGCCTCACTTTTTATTATATTCAAGGGATATAAAATGACTCTGTCAAATTGCTCCAAACTTCTAAATGCTTACCTTCAATTATTGTACAGGTGTTGCTGCAGCATGGTAACAAGTAGTCCAAGGACTGGAATGGGTCAAAAGACCCTCGTGTGAGTCTAATTCTGCCTGCCTTTGCTTGGTGTACTCATCAGATTTCAATTAAAACATCTCTAATTTAAGAAAGGCTTCCCTCATCTCCCTAAGTCACTTACACCTATGATTTATTCTGAAAGCTCACATGCCCCTCCCCTGTACTACTTTGAGCAGTTCTGACATTCATAACCTTTGTGCCCTCCAGGTAAGCACCATGATGGCAGGAACTGGGTTTCTTCTTTTTCTGTTCACTACCATATTCTCGGCACATAGTGCGCACTCACAATTACTTACTCGTTGTGTAAAGAGGACAGGCGTGCAGAAAGAGGTGACTACAGAGGCAGCAGATAATTCTGCCCAAAGATTTCAGGCAAATTGAGTTTTGAATGAGAGTTCCAGGTACAGATGGTGGAAAAAGAGCATTTTTGGTGAAGGAAGTTGTGTATAGAAAAGCACAGATGCACAAAAACACAGAGCTTGTCTGAGGAAGGGTGAGTGTGTTGGGGGTGCTTAAAGCATGAAGTGAGCTGAGCTGGGGAAAAGGGCTGTGATTCTGTCAGATGGGGATAAAGAGGAGGAGATAGAGTGTGGGTGGTTAAAGTCCTTGCTGTCAAACTAAGGAGTTCAGATTTTATTACCTCTAGCCAGAAAGTCATTCTTTTTATCTAATGATAGAAAGTCATTAAATAATTTATAGCAGTAGAATTCATGATTAGATTTGATTTTGTCAAAGATGATTGGTGGTTTTGTGGGACTAAGATTGGATGGGTCAAGGTGGGAGATTCTTGGAATAGCCTGCCTCATGAGTACCTATGTGGCCATCGGGATGGAAAGGAGCAGGTGAACTGGGGAAGTATTTAGAACATGGAACTCTAGGATGAGGTTCCTATTGTCTTAGGGATCTGAGGATGAGGAGGGGCCCCTCTAAAATTATATTCCCGGAGATGGCAGCATTGTGAGTTTCTGTTGTATTGCTTCAGTTCTCTGACCACGGAACTCTTTGCTTCACCAGTGTTAGAAGTGAGTTCTTGGAGTATATCTTTCTTAAGACCCTAAGTCATAATATTAGCACAATTAACCTTACAATATCTGATTGGAAATGTTGATTAAAAAAAAAAGTTATGCTTCATCCTCTGAATGTGATACACATCTTTATCAAATATTATTTCCTCTAAATAACAATAGGCATTGATAAAACTAGTCTCTTATGCCTGGATGATAATCAGATGGTTTTACATTGATTTATGGTCCCATGACCTCTAAAGTATCAGCATCAGAATTGTAATATTGTACCTCCCAGATTTTGGTGAAGTTGTCCCATTATCTCATTTCAGCTTGGCCAGTCATTCTGAGCTGCTCCGGGAGAGCTGCTGGTGACTTTGACCAGCCATAGGTCCCCAGATGAGAGACAGGAATCACCTCAAAAGGAAGACTGGGAGGCAGCCATGGTGGAGTGGGAATCACCCCACCTCTTGAGTGCTGCATTCTTGATCTCTAACATGTTGTTAGTAATGCCCACCTCCCAGCCCAACTTGCAAGATGCCATCACTGCCTTTTGATTTCCCATTTCAGCTGCCTTATTCGGTATGTGCCTTTTATTAAAAGTTGCCCCATGTTCTCTTCAGATGTTTTTGGGGTATACTTTACACATAAATATCTTGACCATTATATTGTGTGTAAATAACACTACATCCTTTGACATAATCTGCTGTACTGTTTTTTTTTTGTTTGTTTTTGTTTTTAAAGAAAGAACTTGTATTTTTCTAGCTTCCAATTTTGACGCCTTGCATGAGAGCTGGAAGAAATGGGCTGAAACTAAGACAGAGGCATTTTCAACCTCAAAGGAAATTGTGGAAAATTTTTACAGAAGTGTATGAGCTGATTCAGTTTGGTGGGGCAGGGAGAAATGCACTCTGCCTTGCCTAAATGATGTTCACTGCTTCTTTATGGACCACTCTATCCTGGTGGAACCAGACCTGAGTTTGCCTACCTAAACAGGAACCGTCAGATACTAAGCTAATGAGCTGAAGGTAGGGGCAGTGAGGGAAAAAATCCCAGGAAGCCCTAAGGAAAAGTAGGGTCTCTTACTCTTTCTTATTTTCATTACCTGGATTTCTATTTCCTGGGAGGAGCTTACATTCTGGGATTCTTTCTGCTCTGACCCTTATGGACATTTTAGTTGTTTTTCAGATTTCCCCAGGATCTAAATGAGGCCTTTGCGTTGATTTCCTACTGCTTCCAGATAGAGACCAATTCTGAAAAGTCAACCACGCAGCTTCTCCAGATTTGGGAGGCAGCAGAGCTCTCCTTAATTTGGCCTCAAAAAAGAGAGCTGGCAGATTGAGTACTGGTGAGGTGGTGGTGGACCTTCATTCTTGTCCTGGAAAAAGTCAGGGGTGGAGGGGCAGAAGGCATTTGGGGGGAGGTACGTAATGGGGATGAAAAGAATGAGGTGGACTGGAGAGGTATTTAGAAGGTAGCAATTCTAGGATGAGGCTCCCAGTGTATTGCAGATCTGAGGATGAGGAGGGGTCACTGTTAATTCATACTCCCTGGGAAGGCAGCCTTGTGTTCTCTGCCATCCCCGAACTCCTTATTCTCTGTAGCAGCAGCTACACTGATGAGTTTGTGTCAGCTGGAGTAGAAGTTTCTGTGAGGGGAGGCAGGCACTATTCATAATATTTGTAAAGAGAAAGTCAACAGCTGCCCCCATGTACCGATACATGCAGGGAAGTCTCCCAATTCCTTATTCAGCTAATTTAAGTTAAATTGTCCTAAAAAGTAGCACTACATATTCAGGTTTGGACAAGAAACATCGCGGAGAAACCAGACTCAATAAAAATGTGGGACCTTTTGGTCATGGGATAGTCTATCCAAAGCAAACAACATTAAGTATCTCTATCAGGAAAGGCTGAAAGTCAGGTTCTCCGTCTCCAGTCATTCTCCTTCGGAAATGATACCGACCAGCGTTCTTGGTCTTCCCCAATCAATAGAAATTGATCAGAGGCCAGACAAGAAATTCAGGCAAGGCTCTTTTGGGGCCCCTTCTGCATCAGTGGGGAGCCAGAACAAGCAATAGGTTCCCTTGCTCACTCTCCAAGGAGGGGCAAACTGGTTCCTTATATGGGGTGAGGGTAGAGGTGTGTCCAGGGGTGGGACTGGAGGGGTGGCTTAGGTGTTTTGCCCACTCCTTTGGTGGTGTTGAGTGCAGGGGCTTGCACAGTATCCTGCTTTTGCTCCCAGCTCTTCAGATATAGCAGCTGGGCTTTGTGTCTCTTTGTATCTTGTTGTCCACAATTTGCCCCAACTGTGCATGCATGCAGTTATTTTTAGTCCCTTATAATTTCTTTGTATTTTATTGCTCAAGGAGACATTTGTCCAGGTGCAAGCACTGCAGCAAAGGATCCCAGGTCCCAGCCTGTCTCAGAATCAGACAGATTTATCTCAGAACACAGTGCAGGAGTAAACAGCCTCTTCCTCTGTGGTCCCATGATACTTGGCCATAGTGTTCATTGGACACATCACTGTGTATGGTTATATCTTCTTCTCCAGCTGGAGTGTATCAAGGGCAAGAGCTGCTGCTTACTCATCTTTACGTACTTGGGCCTTTATGCAGAGCAAGGCCCAGAGGTGCATTCTATAAGCATTTGTGGAATTAGTTTAATGATACTGACTGTTCTTGAAAACCCCACGAGGGATCTCAAGACCACCTGTGTTGCTGGTAGCGTTATGGCCTCTCTGTGGGAGGGGGTCATTAAGACTCTATCAGGAAGTAGTGTCACTCATCCCTGATGACTCATCCTGAGCTGAAATGAGTAATGCTTAAAATCTGAAAAATCTACAAGGTTCTCTCTTAGCCACGAAGAGCTCACATTGCTGTCCAAAGCAATGTGCATTTGCATACCTAGGAAAAAATGAGTCTATCAAAGTTTAGTGGCTGGTCTAACTAACTTGCTGATAACAGAACCCAGGAACTATGTGACACAGGTAATACTCATCTGGTGCTCTTTGCATCTAGAGGCAGTGCAACTGGCAATCATAGGTGATCACATTAATCCTCATTTACTAGATTATTTGTGTGGTTATTTTATTAACGTTAGTCTCCCCCAAGGACTATGTCAGTTCCTGCTCACCACTGCATCACACAATGCCTATAGAAAGTGGTCACAATAACTATTTGGGGAGAAAGGGAAGTTGGGAAGGAAAGACATGTGATAGCCTACTTTGGCTCACATCTTTGTTTCTCTTCATCTACTGCCTCTTTTCCAAATCCAACCACTTGATGTCCTCCTGTGTCACAGAATTCCATGGATCTTACTAGTACTTAAAGAGGGATTTTCTCCTGTTATTCTCTATCCACCAGATGTACATATCACTTAAGTAATTTCTTTGATCCCTTTCAACAGCACAGGGCCGAGGTGAATTATAGTCTTTCGTCTTAATTAAAAAATGAGGAGGAGATTATGACTTTCTAACACGGAGAGCTAATTTGTTAATTCCAGACAAGTAGACAGTAGGTCAGAAACTCGATGCTCTGAGAGATGGTGTGGCAGCTGTCTAACAGTAGCAGTATTCAATAAGGTTGCTGTTGTGCTATTTCAGTTGGGAAATTCTCTACTGTGCGGCACCCTTCTATGGCACGTTGCAGGACATTTAGCGTCACTGGCTGCCATTCATTAAATGCCAGCAGTGCCTCTCAATCATTGTGACCACTCACGAAAGTTCAAGTATTTCCAATTGCCTGCTAGTGGGAGGAGCATGGTACTGAGCTGGGTTGAGCACCACTAGGGGGAGACGGTACAGGAGATGGAGATGATTTTGCTTCCTCTGGTTGAATTGCATTTTTAGTGTATCATTTCGGAAACTACATTTCTCATTCCTAATGTATGATTCACTTCAGTTATCTCAAAGCCAGAGAGTAGGGCAGGAAGTTATCTCCCTGGATTCTTAAATACTAAATATGACAGTCCCTTCTCAGTAAGTAGGCCTCCTAAACTGACTTAGTGCTTTCAAGCGTTAAGAATTTACTGATAGAAATTTATGGTGGTACATTTGCCATACTCTTGTCTTTTCTGGCTGTAAGCTAACTTCAGTTTCTATTAAATTAGTCTAAGTGGCTAGATCACTTAATGGTAGTCTATGATAGTGATTTCACTTGCAGCTTTGAGCTCTTCTCTCACACCAGCAAAATGACTCCTTCAATCCCTTCAACCACTTGAGAAGAACTTGTGTGTGTTTATAAGATTAGTGGAAGAAAGTGAGAGGAGTAGTAGAGAACATGGGTAGGTGAAAATTAAACATCATCTCTGGGATTTATAGTTGACCAAATATCTAACCAACAAGAAATAGAGAAAGGTATGTTTTCAGAGCTGGTCCTCAGTTTCTACAGTGGTGAGTTGCTCTGGCCCTGGCAGAGAGGCCACCTGACCCATTGGGCAGGGTGAGACTGCTCAGAATCCCACCTTCTGTGGTGCATGGGGGTGTCTTAAGTATGCCTGGGCATCAGGCAGTACAACTTTATGACACATCCTTTGGTTTAAAAAAATAAGGGAAGAAACAGTGCTTCTCAGAAATGGAGATTTGTTTTTCTAGTATTTTTTTCAGTACTGCCTTCCTGACCATAAATTTTGGGTCACTTTGAATAAACATTAGAAAAATAGTTTCCATGTATTATTTTTGAAGGAAACATTTTAATACTACTTTTAATTTTATAAATGTGAAGCACACACTATAAAAATTCTAACACCAATAGTAAATTCAGTAAGAAATAACTAACTCCAGATTCAAAATTTTCTTTGCCAGTACTGAAAATCTTAACCGTATAGCATGTTCTCTGAATATGTAAGCACCCAGGTATATAACGGTCCTTGGTGAGCATCACAGTGCAGTGATAAATGGTGGAGGCCTTGATTTCTAGCCGTCAGACTGCCTGGGTTCAAATTCTGGCTTCACCGTTTACTAGCTAATCTAACTTTCTGTCCTCAGTTTCCCCATCTCTAAAATGGGTATAATAAAAGCACCTACCTCACAAGACTTTTGTGATGACCAAGTGAACTAAAATATGTCAGGTTCTCAGAACATAACCTGACTCATGGGCAGCACAGTATAAATATTAGCTATTTTTGGTTTGCAGTCTTGAGTAAAACTTAATTCAGAAGTTTTTCTTTTAACTCTCTTTGCTATGCACACTGATTCCTTAATATCTTCTCATCCTGGTACTAAAAATCATTATGAAAAATGTTAGTTTAAGAATTCTTGAAATGAAAACTTTGGAATATGTCCTTTTTCCCCTCTCCCACTCCTTCTCTTCTCTCTACTGTGCCTTTTCTTTCCCTCCAACAAACAACCTTCAGAACATTATGAAATTGGAGAGGTGTGCCCTATTTCTTCATCTTTCTCTACCCTTGGGGTGCTCAGACCTCCAGGAACATACAGCCTGTCCACAGGAGACAGCCACACCTTTCTGGATGATGATGACCCCATATGTTCCCATATCCGAGGGTCTTTGCATTCTGTCCTTGAATCTCGGGAGAACCAACACCATAAGTGAATGAAATGAATCTCTCTGGTGGAATTTCAGGCATCATGTCATGGCAGCTGTAAGGATTATTTTTGGACAGGACCCCTTCTTAGTATCCCTCAGAATGTAGCACATAGGCAGCTGCCCAGCCCACTCAGCTTTCCCTTGTGCTTCAAGTGATGAATGAGGCAAAAGAAAAGCTGGCTCCTTTAAGGGAGGGTGATAATACTGTTAAATAAATAGTTAGCTTTTCTTTCCTGGATATGGCATATTCCAGGCTCAGAGGTCAGTTGGAATGTTGATAAGAAGGATACTTACTTGCTTCTCAGGAAGGATTGTGAGTGAGGAATGAAAACATGAATCAAATTAGAAGTTTCATTTATAATTTACTGAGTAGCCAGGGAATATAATATGTCCATAAAGGAACTTAATGTTAATCCAGGATTCCAGTCACCTCCTAAAAAGGCTTACCCTTAGAAAATAATAGGGTAGAAGGAGTTAGATGCTCATTGAGTTTGTTCTAATTGGAGCCAAGTAGGGGTCTGTAATGTTTTTCCTTTATCTTTCTGAAGGACCATATAGGTCCAGATAAAAAAAAGACTGCATTTTGAATTTGCTGCTTTGTCAAGAATGATGGTGGTGGCTTTTTCCTGTTTACCACCCACTGAAGCCATGGAATGTGAAATGTTGGATATTGTTTTAGGTGGTCTCCATAAATAACCATCTACAGCCCTCCCGTCTCCCTATGTGAAATGCTTTTCTCATATCAAGAGGTGAAGTCTGGACCACTGAATCTGGACTGACCTTGGAACTTGCCTTGACCAGTAGAATGCATCACAAATGATGTTCTGGGACTTTGGAGCTGAGGCCCCAAGAGAACCGGGAGTTCCCGGTCCCCTTCTCTTGGGGCCCAGTTTCTCTGCTGTGAGAAAGTTCAGACTAGACTATGGAATAGTGTGAGAGACCCTGGAGGATCAGGGGTACCTTACATATCCCAGCCCCAGTTAAGTCCTCTGTCAAATGCAGCCACATGAATGGCCTCAGCTACACCACAAGGAACACAAAACTTGTAAGCAGGGACCAGCCAACTCTCAAAATTGGGAGCAATAGTAAGTCATTGCTTTGTACCTCTAAGTGCTGGGGTGGCTTTTAACACAGTGGTAGCTGACTAAGACAGGGGTTGATCTTTCTAATTCCCTGCAGTTTTCACTTCTTCTCTTGCACATCACCTCAGGGACTTGCCTGGACAGAATCACAGGTCCTTCAGACCCAGGGGCTGGGAGTGCCTAGGTGAGAAGGTGGCAATGGGCCAGTGATCCTCCAGAAAAGGGCTGGCTGCTGCCGAGGTCACCTTCAAGCAATTCATAGCCGAGTTTTTCCAATGGGCCTGAGGGAAGTGAAAAAGGATTCATTCTCTTGCATGTGTGGGGTTCAGATTACAAACTGTTCCATTATAAATCAGGGTAGCATGCGTCATCTAGGTATCATGGTGCTGCAGCCTTCTAATTTCCGGTATGTTTGGCTACTCAACCATAAATACAGTTCTTCCTACATGTTAACAATACATTGGACCACTCAGATGTGCTTGTAGGAGAGCTCCTTTGTTTCTCTTCTTTTTTTTCCTCTCTTCTCAGCTGCCCTGGGGATAGGAAATGAGAGTCAAGACCCCCACACATACTTCCAGACGGGACAGAGTTTTCCAATATATGCCCTTCTGAATATCAGTTCTGTGATATGAGATGCTAATAGCTATTGCATGGCAAAGAAAGATTCTGGGCACTCAGGTTTAGGGGGGAAAGGCTAATCAGAGGTTTTTTTGTGGGGTTTTTTTTGCCTGGTTTTTCGGAGCCTTTGATATACTAACATGCCTGTGAATATCCAGGAGAGTTTGTTACTTTGCTTTCTTTAATTATATATGACCATTGCAAGTTCTCCCTTCATCTCAGAGAAAAGAGCATCTCTAGGGACACGTATTTCATAGGAAATTCTTTGGGCACTGCCCATTTTTAACAGGAGGTTGTTGATGAAGTGTGGAAACGTACTGTTGGAAACTCGGTTACAAATTTGTGTGAAGGAAGTACAGATGTTATGATCAACTATTTCTTGAACAAAGAGAACAGTAGGATTGATATCCTGCCAGGATATCAGATGAACACCTTTTATGGAAATCAGTACTTTTTCCATATGGAGAGGGGAAGAGTAAAGGATCTTTAAACATGTTTATTCCTCATTCTCTTTTTTGAATATCCTGCTCTACAGCAAAATGTCAAGAAAATGTTTTCACGGTCTGTCTTGCCACCTAGAATGTTTGGGTGTCACTTGACAGTGGTAGTCATTGTGATCCTAGGTCTGGAATTCTCCTTTCAGACTTCTTTCCATGGTGAGAAGCAGAGAAACTTCTGACCATGGTCTGCATTCCCTATATCCATGCTCATTGAGTGCTTGCTACTGTCATCCTGAATGTTTGACATTGACAAACCCTCATGACCCACGGTCGTGGGTCAGAGGTTATCCCCTAGCTGCCTGATCACAGATGTTGCCTAGTTTCTGACGCTCAACTGTAACCTGATGTTAAATTCTGTCTTGTGATTCTGGGTTCTGACCTAAATGGTAACAGTTTCATTCTATTCTCAGATTTCCTCAGAATGGGGTTTTGTAGGCTGCTAGGGAAACCTGATACTCCCAGCTACAGGCTGTAAGGATCTGGAAGGAAAGTCTACTCATGCTAACCAAAAGGTGGCATTTTCTTCAAGAGATGCTTCTGGATGACAATTAAATTTGATGCAATCCTATTGTTGCATTATCCAAGAACGTTGCCCAATGCAATGTGGGGTTGACCTAGCAGTGTGGGCTGCATGAGCCTGCCTTCGTTCCTCACAATTACAAGGCACATACTCAAACTCATGACCCCAAATTGAGGTGATACAGATGCGCTTTTAGATTTCTTTCTGATGAGAACATATACAGTGTCTCTAGACTAATGGAAAACAAGTACCCTGTAACTCCGAATGCAAGGATGTCTGGTAAAACTGAACTGAAGGCAAGGCAGAGGACTGAGACTGAATTCAAATACCTATTTTTCTCTTCTGCTGAGTTGAAAACAAGAAAGCCTGCAGTGCTGGCCTGAAATGAGTTATTCATCCCGCTTCATTGATTAGGGACTATGTCCCTACTTCATAAAGGAAGACAGAAGGAGATAAAATGGCCAAAGTGGCAATCATGCCAAAGAGTCAAGTGGGATGCTCTGAAAAATCAGATCAGTGACTTTTCTTCCCTTGGTGTGGACTGAGTAAAAGAGTGGAAAGAGAAGAAAGGAATGGATACCCTAACATTCTTACCTTGTGGGGAGAGCGAGTTTGAGCTGAAAGTCAGTAGAATTATGAGATGGGAGAGAACATCTCTTTTTCAACACAAATACATCTTAAAAAAAAATACAAACCCCTCCAAATTAGGTGAAACTGGAAACATCAATCTGCCAATTGCAAATGCTACATTACTCTGTAAAGAGAAACAAATAAAATTTGTCAGTTTTATTGCAATGATGTTCCAAAGCATGCAATCTGGCATAGCTGTGGCATAGCCTTAGGGTTAGGAAATACTTCCTTACTTATCATTCATAATTACTTCCGTTCAAAAACTTGACCCTTCCTGGTGCCATCTGGATGAACGGCATGACATGACTCAGTAAGGTCTGGTTAACTTGTCTTTTGAGAGGTGTCTATCATCTGGTGGTCTGCTTGTGAATGGCGCATATTCATTTCAACCAAAAGATAGAATTTAGACACATCAAAACTGAAAAGCTCCGAGGTGCAAAAGCTCAAATACCTTGACATTTCATAGTGTGTTATGAAGATATTAAATGGCCGGTCGAGAAGATGTAAAAGGAACTGGAAGAAATGAAATGAACATGTAACGACTAAAGAGCATATAGGGAAAAGAATGAAAGCTGACTTAAAGATAAATTAGATAGTGCTTTCAAGGTTTAGACTAGTAGGTGAGCCAATGACAGGCATTTTCTTTTACTGCCTATGCCCATGTAATATTTTCAATATTTCACAGCATGCAAACCACACAAAACTCCTGAAAGAAAGAGTCATTACCTCGCTCATTTTGCAGAGAGGAAAGGGACTCAGGGTAAAATGACTTGCTTCTGGTTGCTCAGCCCAGTAAGTCAGAATCATAATACAGAGCTTCTGACTCTAAACTTATTGCTCTTTTCACTATATCATACCTTCCTTGGTCTTTTCATATGGTTGATTTACTACCATGTCTGTTTGGATCCGTCTCTGAGGTCCTCTATTCCCACCCCCGACTTTTTAAGACTGACCTAGAGCTGGGAGAGAATTGGAATCAAAGGAGATCAGGAACAGGTCTACAGAGAGCTGTCTAATCCAGCCTGTCTCAGGTTGGATGCAGAACATTGGGCTGGTTTGTATCTGTGTTTAAGCTGTTCAGTTGGTTCTGTCCTGTACCATGGGTATCTTCCGCTCTCAGCCAGGACAGGGGGGAGGGCAGAGTATTTCCTGTCAGTCTATCTCTAATGTGAGAGGAAGCGATTCCTTAAGTGGAGGTAAGCAAAGGCTAACTGAAGCGTAATGAAAGTCCCAGCACTTCTGGTACTTTCTTATAAAACTGAGCTTAAAAGGCAAAAGGAAGTGTGAAAAGTCAACTCTTCCAGTTTTGTATCTGCATCTGAAAGTCTGTCACATAGAAGACCTTGCGAGTGTAAAGTTCATCTTATTTATTATCTTTTCTGTGATTTGGGATCAGTGAGAGGTGAACAGAACCACTTGTAATTTGTTTTCCAAGGAGCATCAGACTTTGATGGAGACACAAGAAGGGCAGGATATTCTTTCTGAAGCTTCAGTTTCAAAACCTATAGTATTAAAGGAAAGCTAGAAACAAGCTCTCCTCATTTTGCAAAATTTTCTTGAATGGAATTGAAGGGCTTGTTGCAAATAGTATATTTTGCCTTGGCAGGGAGCAGAATGAGAAGTCTATTAGGGAAGGCAAAGCTTTATAGTGTTTTGCAAGAGGTATTGTTAATTATGTCGGTTGAACTATCCTCTTGGTAGATCAGATCCCAGCTCCAGATAACCCACATTGCTGGGTTTTGTGTGTGTGTGTGTGTGTGTGTGTGTGTGTGTGTGTGTGTGTGTGTGTGTTTAAGTATAAAACATTTGAAAGAGAAAAGTAAAGAGTACAACAATGAACTGTGTACCCATTGCTCACCTCTATCAAATTGTATCATTTTACCATATTTGTTTCAGTATAATTTAAAATAAATGAAACATTACAGATACAGGGGAAGCCCACTGGTACCCTTCTCCCCTTTATGGTCCCCATTTCAATATATCAGTAACCAGAAATGGAAGTTCATTTCCATTGCTTTTTATTTTTGTAAATGTTTTAACTGAATAGCACACAGAAGTGAGCAAATCATAGTGACATATAATGATAGATAATATACATATAATGAGCATATCCATCTCAATCGATGTTTGCTAATGAACATACCCATGTAACTGCCACGCTGATCAAGATACAGACTTTTACCAGGACTCTAGAAGCCTCTCTTGGGTGCATTTATAATCATTATTCCCGCTGAAACTAATTACTCTTCTGACCCCTGTTGTAATTGATCAGTTCTGCCTGATTTTGAACTTCGTATGAATGGAATCATGTACTATTTTGTGAAAGACTTCTTAGGCTCCACACTGTTTGTGAAATTGTTGTGTGTTGTTGCATATTACTATTCATCCTTTTCACTGCTGTATGATGAATTTTAAATAACAGTTTACTTAGTCTATTCTACAGTTGATGGATATTCGGATGTTTTGGCTCTTATGAACACTGCTGCCAAGACCAGGGATGGGACTAGAGTGAGGCAAGAGAGGTGCCTGGGGTGCAAAATTTGAGAAAGCACTCGCTCTCAGGATCACACTGGCACTTTTATGACCCTGGGAGTGAGCACCTCCTCAAATTTTGGGTACTAGGCATCTCCCTTACTTCACCCTACTCCTGGTACTGGCCAAGAACACCCTTGCCTATGTGTTTGTTTGCCTGCATTTCTGTTAGGATATACTTAGGAATGGAACTGACAGATCACAAGATCCATGAACATTTATCTTTTAAAGGTACTACCAAACCGTTTTCCAGAGTGATTAAACCAATTTTATATTCAACAGTGTATGAGAGTTCCAGATGCTCCACATCTTTGCAACAGTTGATATTAAGGGATTTTTACTGTTGTTTATTGGTCATTTATTCTTTTTGAAGTATTGTATCTAAGTCCTTTCCCCCATTTTTAATTTAGTTGTCTGTTTTTCTTTTTTTCTTGTTCACTTGTAGGAATTTATATATTTTAGACCCTTTGGCTATATGTGCATAAAGTCTTCTTTCTCTTTAAGGCTTGACTTTTCATTCCTTAATGACTTATTTTGATAAACAGGAATCTTATATTTTTAATGAATTCCAATTTATCAATCTTTCATTTATGGTTAGTGTCTTTTCCTCCTGTTTAAGAAATTTTTGTCTAACTCAAGGTCACGAAGATACTCTTCTATGTTACCTTCTAAAAATTTTATTCCTTTTTTTTAATTGAAGTACAGTTGATTTACAATGTTGTGTTAGTTTCTGGTATACAGCAAAGTGATTCAGTTATACATAAATTCTTTTTCATAGTCTTCTTCATTATAGGTTATTATAAGGTATTGAACATAGTTCCTTGCACTATACAGTAGGACCTTGTTGTTTACTTCATACATAGTAGTTTCAGTTAATCCCCAGCTCCTAATTTATCCCTCCCCACTCCACTTTCCCTTTGGTAACCATAAGTTTGTTTTCTGTCTCTGAGTCTGTTTCTGTTTTGTAAATAAGGTCATTTGTGTTTTAGATTCCACATGTAAGTTATATTGTATGATATTTGTTTTTCTCTGTCTGACTTACTTCACTTAGTATAATCTCTAGGTCCATCCATGTTGCTGCAAATGGCATAATTTCATTCTTTTCTATGCCCGAGTAATATTCCATTGTATATATATATATACCACATCTTCTTTATCCATTCATCTGTTGATGGACATTTAGTTGCTTCCACGTCTTGGCTGTTGTAAATAGTGCTGCAATGAACACTGGGGTACACGTATCTTTTTTATTTAAATAAATTTATTTATTTATTTATTTTTGACTGTGTTGGGTCTTCATTGCTGCATGTGGGCTTTCTCTAGTTGTGGCAAGCAAGGGCTACTCTTTGTTGCAGTGCGCGGGCTTCTCATTGCAGTAGCTTCTTGTTGCAGAGCACGCGCTCTAGATGCGCGGACTTCAGTAGTTGTGGCTCACAGGCTCTAGAGCACAGGCTCAATAGTTGTGGTGCGTGGGCTTGGTTGCTCTGCAGCATGGGGGATCTTCCTTTACCAGGGATCAAACTGTGACCCCTGCATTAGCTGGTGAATTTTTAACCACTCCGCCACCAGGGAAGTCCTCATGTATCTTTTGGAAGTATGGTTTTCTCCAGATATAAGCCCAGGAGTGGAATTGCAGGATCATATGGTAACTCTATTTTTAGTTTTTTAAGGAACCTCCGTACTGTTTTCTATAGTGGCTGCACCAATTTACTTTCCAACCATTCCAATCCCTTTTCTCCACATCCTCTCCAGCATTTATTGTAAAACTTTTATTCTTTTAATGTTTATATCTAGAATCCGTGTGAAGTTAAATTTTATGTATGATGTAGGGAAGGAGTAAAAGCTATTTTTTTTCATATGTAAGCCAATTGCTTTAGCATAATTTATTGAGGAGATAAACCGTTTTCCACTGTATTCCAGTGACAACTTTGTCATAAATTAGGATCTGTTTCTAGCTATTATATTCAGCCCAATTATCTATTTGTCTATATTTGCACCAACAAAGGAAGTTTAAATATTTATGTCTAATTTATATGATTTTTTGTTTCTTTCTTTTACATAATTGCAATTGTTAGGCCCTGCAGTACAATGTTGAATAGAAGTGGTAAGAATGGGCATCTTTGCATTACTCTGATCTTAGGGAGAAAGTGTTCAATATTTCAAAGTTGGGTATCTTATTAGTTGTAGGTCTTCCTTAGATGCTCTTTATCAATTTGAGAAATTTTCTTCTAAGTTTGTAAGTACTTTTATCATGAATGGGTAAGTAAAATTGTGTCAAAGTTTTTTTCTATATCTATTATGTAATTATATAATTTTTCTCCTTTAATATGTTACTCTGATGAATTGCATTGTTTGAATCTCATAAATTGTCACTCTTGTATTACTAAAATTAATCCTTATTTGCAACATATTATCGTTTTTATTTATGTCTATATTCTATTTGCTAATATGATTATTATTGAGTCTATGCTCATAAGGAACACAGTCTCTAATATGATTTTGTGGTCTTGATGTCAGCATTATGTAGGCCTCATAGAGTGAGTTGGCAAGTATTGTATCCTCCTCCATTTTTGTAAAGAGTGGATCTAAAACTGATATTTCTTTCTAAAATATTTGATAGTATTCACCAGTGAAACCATCTTGGAGTGACATTTTCTTTGTGGGGGAATTTTTAATTACAATTTAATTTCTTTAATGGATATAGGGATACTTACATTGTTCTTGTTCCAATTTTTATAAGTTTTTTTCCAAGGAATGTATGCATTTAATGTATGTTGACAAATTTATTGGCATAAAATTGTTCATAATATTTTTCTTTTTAATGGCCGTAGTATATGTGGTGATAATCCCTCTTTAATTCCTGATATTTAGAATTTGTAGTTTCTCTTTATTTCATTCAATCTTGCTAGAGATTTTTCAGTTTTATTATTCTTTTCAATATAGAAACACTTCTGACATTAGTCATTTTTCTCTATTTATTGTTTTCCATTTTACTGATCTCTGCTGTCATTTTGTTATTTTCTCTCTTCAACTTGTGGTTCAATTTACTCTTCTTTTATAGACCCTTAAAGATAAGCATAGATCATTGATTGTGGCTTTTAAATTGGGCCTTTAAGTTAAAATTTCCTTATAAGTACTGCTTTAGTTGCATCCTGCACGTTGTGACATAATGTTTTTTCATTATCATTTAGTTCAAAATATATTTTGAACTAAACTATTTTCATTGTGGTGTCTGAGTTATCTATGAGTGTTTTATTTGGTTTATAAATATTTGAGGGATATTTTAGTCATCTTAATGTTAGTGGTTTCTAATTTAATACTGGCATGATCAGATAACATCCTCTCTATGATTTTTTGTGTGTCTATGATTTTGATTCTTTAAAATTAATTGAGACTTGATTTATGGGTCAGTATATGGTTTTTCTTGGTGAATATTCCATGTACACTTGAAAATAATGTGTCTCCTGTAGTTATTAGATATTAGAATCTATAAATGTTAACTAGGTCAATTTGGTGGATAGTGTTCAAATCTTTAAAATATTTCTAATTTTTTAAAAGTAATACAGAAATGCTTTAAGGTCAGCAGCATTCAGTGGGGAGTTGTTGCATTGCTTTTATTAATTTTTTATTCGTGTTTTTGAGTACTTTTTTGTTAGGTACATATACATTTCTTCTTTATGAACTGTGACTTTTGTTACTGTGACATATTTATACAGCCACACTAGCTTTATTATGCTTCGTGTTTAAATGGTAAATCTTTAAATCCATTGTTTAGTAATTGATATATGTCCTTCAGTATGTTTCTTATAATCAACATATAGTTGGACTAGGTCTTGCTTTTTTGTCCAATATAGCAATCTAAGCTTTTAAATAAGTTTTATTGCAGTTATATTTAATGTAATTATTGACACACTTGTAGATAAGTCCGTTCTCTTGGTGTTAAATTTTATTTGTTCCATTGGCTCTTTCACCCTCCTTCTTTCTTGCCTTTTATCATTAAATTTAATAATTTTAGTATTTCCATCCATCTACTGACTTTTAATTTTATCTTTTCTATGTTATCTCTAGTGGTTGTTCCAGAGTTGTACTACCTAATGGAAATATAATATGAGTCATAAATGTGGGCCAAGTATAATTTCAAATATTCTAGTAGGCACATTAAAATAGTAAAAATAGGGAATTCTCTGGTGGTTAGGAATGGTTAGGACTTCACGATTTCACTGCTGACGGTGCGGGTTCAATCTGGTCAGGGAACTAAGATCCCTCAAGCCACATGGCATGGCCAAAAACTAAAAAATGAAATAGTAAAAATAAACAGGTAGAATTAATCTTGCTAATATATTTTATTAAAACCAATATATTCAAACTATTATCATTTCAAATGTAAGCAATATAAAATTTTTAATGAGATACTTTACATTTTTTTTTCCTTCCAAGTCTTTGAAATTTGGTTGTATTTTACACTATAGCACATCTAAATTCTGACTAGGCACACGTTAAGTGCAGAATAGCTAGAGACCTGCACCAACTACCACACTGAATGGTGCAGTACAGTCTTCAGCAAATATTTTCCTGCTTCATGAACACTGTCAGGACCTTACAAAGTATACTCCAGTGAACACTTTCCTGATCTTTGTAATCTTATTGCCATATACTTTACACACACACACACACACACACACACACACACATACACACATATATCTGTACTCCACATTTCTCACATTTTTAAAACAAACAATCTTTTAAAGAATTTTAAATATATAGTTGACCCTTGAACAATGCAAGGGTTAAGGGTGCCAACCCTCTATCAGTCGAAATCTGTATAATTTTTAGTTGGCCATCCATATCTGTGGTTCCTCCATATCTGTAATTCCACATTCATGGATTCAACCAACTGTGGATTGTATAGTAATATAGAATTTATTATTGTAAAAAATTTGTGGACAAGTGCTCCTGTGCATTTCAAGCTCATGTTGTTCAAGGGTCAACTTTATATGTGTATCTATAGCACATATTGTGTGTTAATGTGTATATAGAAATAATAATTTTTAGATGTAAAATCATATAGTATATACTTATGAACATTTTAATGTTTTTGTTTTGTGTTCTTTATTCATTGTTTTATAACTTCAGCCTAAGGAATGTTCAGTATTTCTTGTAGTACAGATCTGCTGGAGAGTAATTCTCTCAACTATTTTTCCTGAGAAAATCGTTATTCCATTTTTAGCAGACATTTTTGCTGCATGTAGAATATTAGATTTACAGGGTGTTTTATTTCAGTAATTTAAAATGTAGTATTGCCTTCTGTATTCCATTGTTTTTGATGAGAAGTCAGTCTTCATTCTTATCATTGCTTTTTGGGTAATGTGTCTTTTTTTTTCTGAATGCCTTTAAGATTTTCTTTTTACCTTTGATTTTCAGGTTGAATATCATGTACCTAATTGTGGTTTTCTTAATATTTATCCTTTGAATTTTCTGAACTTCTAGGATCTGTGTGTTTGCTTTCTTTCATCAGTTTTGGAAAATTGTTAAACACTATCTCTTCAAAAAGTCTTCTGATCTATTTTCTTCTCCTTCTGTGCTTCATTAACACAAATTTATTGTTCTGTATATCTCTGATGTTTATTTTTAAAACTTTTTTCCCATTTGTGTTTTAGATTGAATAATTTCTACTGAACTGTCTTCAAATTCAACAACTTCTCCCTGTGCTATATCCACTATGCATGTAAGCCCATAAAAATACTTCATCTCAGAATTCCCATTTGGCCCTTTTGTATAGTTTTCATTTTCTGTTGAAGTTATCTATCTGCTCATGCATATCATCCACACTTTGCACTAGATTCTATAACATATACATATTTATTTTAAAGTGTCTGCTTTGACACACCAGATTATTCTAGATCTGGCTCTCTTGACTCTTTTCTTTCTTAATGATGGGCTACATTGTCTTGTTCTTCGCATGTCTCATAATTTTTGAGTAAATGCAAAACACTGTGAATAAAAGAATAGCAGAGATTTAAGTGATTAGAGATTTATATCTACACCTTGTTGTTGTTTAGATTGTGTGCCTCCAAAAGATATGGTGAAGTCCTAATTTCTGGTCTCTGAGAATGTGACCTTGTTTGGAAATAGGGTCTTTGCAGATGTAATCAAATTAAGATGAAGTCATACTGGAATAGGGTGGGATTTAATTCCAGTTATTAATGTTCCTATAAGAAGAGGGAGATTCATAAACAGAGAGACATAGTGAAGAAGGCCATATGAAGACAGAGGTAGAGACTGGAGTTATCCTGCTACAAAATAAGAAATGCTGAGGATTGCCAGCAACCACCAGAAGCTAAAAGAGATGAGAAAATGTTCTTCCATAGAGTCTTCAGAAGGAGCCTGCCCTGCCAATATTCTGATTTCAGACCTCTAGCCACTAGAACTGTGAGAGAATAAATTTCTGTTGTTTAAGTCACCTACTTTGTTGTAATTAGTACAGTAGCCCTAGGAAACTAATACAGGCCTAGAAAAGAGCATGCTGCTGCTGCTGTGAGTCTGTTATATTGTGCTAAGCCAATTTAGTCTATAGTTAAACTGGGTCTAGTGTATGCTGGGCTTTTCTTTTTAGTTAGATTGAATTTATCACAGGTTTAAAATTACAGTTGACCCTTGGACAACATGAGTTTGAACTGTGCAGGTCCACTTATACATCAATTTTTTAAAATAAATACATACTACAGTACTACACAATCCAGAGTTGGTTGACCCCATGGATGCAGGACTGTGTATATGGAGGGCTGACTGTAAAGTTATACACAGATTTTTGACTCTGCAGAGGGTTGGCACCCCTAACCCCTGTGTTGTTTGAGGGCCAGCTGTAATTGAGTATGTTATCAGAACCTTTCTTTCATCGGGACTTGGAATCTGATTGCCTGAAAGAATATCTTATCTCTCCTGCTCTCCTCCAGTCATTGACTGTTGTTGTTTGGTACTCATTACAAGGCATGGAGTACCTGTGGGGTGTACTTTGTTTCTCCTTCCTTGCCCTCATATATCAGTAAGCCCTTTATAGCCTGTGACTCAGGGAGATTTTATCTCAGTGCTCATGCTCTGTCCACAATCATTCCTGTGAACAGTTGATGAAGAACTTGGGTAAAAGTTGGCAGGTAAGTGCATAGTAAACCAGCATACCAATCCAAACTTTGTTTTCTTTTACCATGACTATGGTAGATTTCTCTGCTTTCTGCTGTTCTGCCAAAGATAAAAGCAGCTGTTGATCTATTTCTTCCTGAAAAGGACTTGATGTTTCTTGGATTTTAAGCCAATAGATTTCCTTGTGAACTTTACTTTCTTAAGAGTTTTTAAAATAATGATTTTTATAAGTTATATAGTTTATTCTCACTGTTTGGGCCTGCATCAGAGGTCCCAGAGATCAACACAAGTTTGGTGATTCACTGGAAAGCCTCATAAGATTCAGAAGTTGTTATGTAATTTCTGGTTACAGTTTTTTTGCAGCAAAAGAATACAAAGCAAAATCACCGAAAGGAAAAGGCACAAGTCCCCTGAAGGGGAGTTGCACAGGATGTGCTTAGTTTCTCCAGCAACTGAGAGTAACACATGCAAAATGGAAGCTGGCCTGAGCCTATGTGCCCAGGGTTTTTATCAGAGGTCACTCACATAGACATACAGTGTCTTCATGACTAATTGCAGTTACTGAACTGGTGTACTCCAGGCCCCCAGAAGGAAAGCAGGTGTTTATCACAAATCAGAGTGTTTGCACAAACTATCTAGACAAATTGTTTCAAAGTCCTGAGTGAGCAAAATATTTTTATCAGAACATTTTAAAATGTCAATTCTCAGAAACCACCTAAGAGTCAGTCATGAAACAGGCACTGCTTGGGAGTATGCAAGTTTGAGCAACTCAGACCTATTGTATTAACTCCTGAAGTGAGAGAAACCCCACAGGAAATTCCAGGGTGCAAGTGAATTTCTCTAGTTATTTTCTATATTCTAAGCAGAATGAAAGCCTCAGTAATAAAATAAAATAATAATAAATAAAATAAGATAAAAGTTCAGTTTCATTAGATTTATTCCTAGGATAGTAATGTTAAGATATTACAAGGAATTGGCTACCACAGTTATGGAGGCTGGCAAGTTCTATGCTCTGCCAATCTGCAAGCTGGAGACCCAAGAAAGTCAGTGATGTAATTTAAATCCAAAGTAAAGAAGTTCAAGCCAAAGGTCTGAGAACCAATGAAGTTAATGGTGTAAATCCCAGTCTGAGGGAAGAAGAAGCTGAGTTTCAGCTCAAGCAATGAGTCAGAAAAAAATAAAAGTGAGGGCAAATTCCTCCATCCCCTGCCTTTTGTTATATTCAGGCCCCAAATGAATTGGATGATGCTCACTCACATTGTGGAGGGCAGTCTTCTTTACTGAGTCTACCAGTTCAAATAATAATCTCATCCAGAAACACCCTCAGAGACACACCCAGAAATCTGGGCATCCCATGGCCAGTCAAGTTGATATGTAAAATTAACCATCACAATATTTTATAATTTTTCCCTGTTATGTAAATACTATTATTTTATAAATTTTATTTTCTAATTGTTGCTAGTTCATAGAAATATAATGATTTTAAAATTTTAACCTTGAACTCAGCAATGTTTTCTAAATTTAGTTATTAATTTTAAATTCCAATAACTCATCTATAGGTTCTTTGGGATTTTCTATGAATACAATCATATTATCTGCAAATAAGGACTTTTTTCTTCCATTTAAATCCTTTGAATTTTTAATTTTTTTAATTTTTTTTTTTTTTTTTTGCTCTGTTGCACTGGTCAGAACACTTCAATATAGTGTCATTAGCAGTTGTCAAAACACTTGTCATTGTCTCATTTATAATTTTACAGAAAAAGCTTTCAGTATTTCAGTATGAAGTATAATGCTTGCTAAAAGACTTCCTTCCTTTCTTTCCGACTCCTTCTATCAAACTAAGAATACTATTTTTTATTTTTAGCTTGGTAAAGCTTTTTCCATGAATGTTTGTAGAATTTTATCAAATGTCTTTTATGCATTGCTTCAAAAGATCATATTTTTTTCTTCTGTTAATGTGGTAACATACATTGATATCTATTGTTGCTCCTGATTTTCATTTCATAATACTTTGTTGAGGACTTTTGTGTCTGTATTTATAAGTGATACTGTTTTTTAACTTTATTTTCTTGTAGTATCTTCGTTAGTTTTGAAATCACATTTATCATATCCCAGAAGAGCAAATTGGAAATGGTTCTCTTTCTTTGTACTCTGAGAGAGTTTGAATTAGATCCTAACTATTTATTTTATAAAAATATTAATTTCCTAGAGCTGCCATAACAAATGACCACAAAATGGGAGGCTTAAAACAACAGAAATTATTCTCTCAAAGTTTGGAGGCCAGAAACAAATTAAGGTTGGCAAGACCATGCTTTCACTGAAGGCCGTAGGAGAGGATCCTTCCTTGCCTCTTCCTACCTCCTGGGGTTGCTGGTAATCTTTGGCATTCCTTGCCTTAGAGAAACATTACTGCAGTCTCTGCGTGCATTGTCACATGGCAATCTCTGTGTGTCTGGGTCTCTTCTCTTCTTCTTATAAAGATACTAGTCATATTTACTTTAGGGCCCATCCTAATCCAGTATAATCTGATCTTAACTAATTACACATACAATGACCCTATTTCCAAATAAGGTCACATTCTAAGGCTCTGCGTGGACACAAATTTTGGAGGGATACTTTTCAACCTAGTACAATAAATATTGTGAGGAATTCACACTTGAAACCATCTGGACCAAGAGTTTCTTTGTGGGAAAGTCTTTATTATTAGTTCAAATTATTTAATTAAAATTTTCAGTTTTTTTTTGGTTTCAGTTTTGGTAAGTAGTATTTTTTTAACATATTTATTTGTGTATAATTGCTTTATAATTGTGTGTTAGTTTCTGCTTTATAACAAAGTGAATCAGTTATACATATACATATGTTCCCACATCTACTCCCTCATGCGTCTCCCTCCCTCCCACCCTCCCTATCCCACCCCTCTAGGTGGTCACAAAGCACCGAGCTGATCTCCCTATGCTATGCAGCTGCTTCCCACTAGGTATCTGTTTTATGTTTTGTAGTGTATATATGTCCATGTCACTCTCTCACTTTGTCACAGCTTACCCCTCCCCCTCACTATATCCTCAAGTCCATTCTCTAGTAGGTCTATGTCTTTATTCCCATCTTGCCCCTAGGTTCTTCACGACTTTTTTTCTTTTTTCTTAGATTCCATATATATATGTGTTAGCATATGGTATTTGTTTTTCTCTTTCTGACTTACTTCACTCTGTATGACAGACTCTAGGTCCATCCACCTCACTACAAATAACTCAATTTCGTTCCTTTCTATGGTTGAGTAATATTCCATTGTATATATGTTCCACATCTTCTTTATCCATTCATCCATTGACAGACACTTAGCTTGCTTCCATGTCCTGGCTATTGTAAATAGAGCTGCAATGAAGATTTTGGTACGTGGCTCTTTTTGAATTATGGTTTCCTCAGGGTTTATGCCCAGTAGTGGGATTGCTGGGTCATATGGTAGTTCTATTTGGAGTTTTTTAAGGAACCTCCATACTGTTCTCCATAGTGGCTGTATCAACTTACATTCCCACCAACAGTGCAGGAGGGTTCCCTTTTCTCCACACCCTCTCCAGCATTTATTGTTTGTAGATTTTTTGATGATGGTGATTCTGACTGGTGTGAGATGATATGTCATTGCAGTTTTGATTTGCATTTCTCTAATGATTAATGATGTTGAGCATTCTTTCATGTGTTTGTTGGCAATCTGTATATCTTCTTTGAAGAAATGTCTATTTAAGTCTTCTGCCCATTTTTGGATTGGGTTGTTTGTTTTTTTGTTACTGAGCTGCATGATCTGCTTGTACATTTTGGAGATTAATCCTTTGTCAGTTGCTTCATTTGAAAATATTCTCTCCCATTCTGACAGTTGTCACTTGGTCTTGTTTATGGTTTCCTTTGCTGTGCAAAAGCTTTAAAGTTTCATTAGGTCCCCTTTGTTTATTTTTATTTCCATTTCTCTAGGAGGTGGGTCACAAAAGGATCTTGCTGTGATTTATGTCATAGAGTGTTCTGCCTATATTTTCCTCTAAGAGTTTTATAGTGTCTGGCCTTACATTTAGGTCTTTAATCCATTTTGAGTTTATTTTTGTGTATGGTGTTAGGGAATGTTCTAATTTCATGCTTTTACATGTACCTGTCCAGTTTTCCCAGCACCACTTATTGAAGAGGCTGTCTTTTCTCCACTGTATATTCTTGCCTCCTTTATCAAAGATAAGGTGAGCATATGTGCGTGGGTTTATATCTGGGCTCTCTATCCTGTTCCATTGATCTATATTTCTGTTTCTGTGCCAGTACCATACTGTCCTGATTACTGTAGCTTTGCAGTATAGTCTGAAGTCAGGGAGCCTGATTCCTACAGCTCCGTTTTTCATTTTCAAGATTGCTTTGGTTATTCGGGGTCTTTTGTGTTTCCATACAAATTGTGAAATTTTTTGTTCTAGTTCTGTGAAAAATGCCAGTGGTAGTTTGATAGGGATTGCATTGAATCTGTAGATTGCTTTGGGTAGTAGAGTCATTTTCACAATGTTAATTCTTCCAATCTAAGAATATGGTATATCTCTCCATCTATTTGTATCATCTTTACTTTCTTTCATCAGTGTCTTATGATTTTCTGCATACAGTTCTTTTGTCTCCTTAGTAGGTTTATTCCTAGGTAATTTATTCTTTTTATTTCAAAGGTAAATGGGAGTGTTTTCTTAATTTCACTTTCAGAATTTTCATCATTAGTGTATAGGAATGCTAGAGATTGGTAAGTAGTATTTTGATAAGGTTTGTCTATTTTATTTATATTTTCTACTTATTTTATTTAAATTTTCCAGTTTTGGTATAGAGTTCAATATATTCTTCTGTGATCTTAATACTATCTATGTAGGATCTGTAGTAATTTCTTTTTCTCTCTTTTTTTCTTGACTAGTCTTGCTAGGGGTTTATCACCTTTGCAAAGAACCAACTTTTAAGTGTCAAATTTTTCTACTGTAAGTTTTCAGTTTAATTAATTTCTATTCTTTATTATTTCATCCCTTTTATTTTGTTTCAGTGTAATTTGCCATTCCTTTTCTAGCTTCTTGGGATAATTGGTTTTCAACCCTTCTTCTTTTTGGATATATGCATTTAAGACTGTATCTTTTCCTCTAAGCAGATCTTTAGTTGAATCTCACAAATTTTCTTGATTGTTCAGTTCAAAATATTTCATAACTTTTATTGTCTTTTTTTTGATTCATTCGTTATTTAGGAGTGTAATGGATAATTATAAATATTTTGGAATTTTCTAGTTATCTTTCTGTTACTGATTTCTAGCTTAATTGTCAGAGAACAAGTTCAAAAGAATTTCAGTGCTTTGAAATTTGCTGAAACTTGCTTTATGGACCAGCAAATTGTCTATCTTATTAAATATTAAAGTTGTGCTTTAAAGAGATATGTATTCTACAGCAGTTAAACAAAGAATTTTATCTATTTCAATTATGTTACATTTGTTAATTATGTTTAAAAAGTCTTCTATGTCAACTACACCTCTGTAAAAAATAGAAATAAATACAGTAAAATAAAAACTAGTTTGGGGACATATTAAAAAATGTTTTCTGCATGTCTATTGATATTTTGTCTATTTTAAAAATGTTATCAGAGAGGTTATTAAAATCTCTAACTGTAATTGGAATTGTTACCTTTTCCATTTGGATTGATCAATTTTATTTTTTTTATTTATTTTTTTAAAGAGAGGTTTTAAAAAAAAATTTATTTAGGTTGTGCCAGGTCTTAGTTACAGCACATGGGATCTTCGTTGCGGCATGTGGGATCTTTTAGTTGTGGCATGTGAACTCTTAGTTGTGGCATGCATGAGGGATCTAGTTCCCCAACCAGGGATTGAACCCAGTGCCCCTGCATTTGGAGCATGGGGTCTTACCCACTGGACCACCAGGGAAGTCCCTGAGTTGAGCAAGTTTATAATTATAAAATATCCCTCTCAACCTCAAGTAAAACTTTCAGTCTACTTTGTCTGGTATTTATGTCACTCCATTGGCCTTCTTTCTGTTAGTGTTTTCATTAAATAGTTTTCCATTCTTTTCCATTTTTTTCTTTTTGTTGTTCTTACCTTTAACATGTGTCTCTTGGAAACAACAGGTAGTGTTTCTTGGCTTTTTCTTCAATTTAACAACCTTTATCTTTTAATTCAAGTATTTGGTTTGTTTACTGTTAATGTAAATACTTAGAATCTTTTTGTACACTATTAAATATTTTCAGTATCAGTGTAATTGAGTATTTCTTTTTTATTCAGTTTAAAAATTTCATTGCTTTTATTTTCCCATACTGCCAGTTAGCTTATAAGCTATAACCCTAGTGATCAGGATATCTGATCACTATATCTATTTTTCACTTCTTTTAATTTATCAATTTTTACTGTTATAAACATGATTGTTATGAATGTTGTATAAAAACTTGAAGTAAATTTTTCTGGAGAATAATCTTGAAAAATTATCACTGGGACTTAGATTGAACTTGCATTGAATTTATGAATAATTTGGGAAGCAGTGGCATTTCAAAGATACTGAATCCTATCATTCACAGGATTTTGTTTTATGTGCTTTTCTAATATTTTTCAGTTTTCTCTGTAACAGTCTTCCATATCATTTGTTCCTCTAATTCTTAGATGTTTTATATCTTTTGGTAGCATTGTAATAGGATATTTTATTATCCATAACTTTTATAATTCCAATTGTTCGGTAAGACTAATTTTTTATATATTGTGTATATTAATTATTTTCGTAGTCTTGTTTGATTTTGTATCCAGTTACCTTGACACACTCTCATAAATGCATTTGCCATTTCACTTCCCTGATGGAACAAGATAAACACAGTATAAATAAATTTTGTTCTCTGCTTTTCTCTTTCCTCCTTTTCTTCTCTTCCCCTGACCCCCTCTCTCTTACAAAAATCGGTAGGATGAACATGTTTATGCATATAGGTTTTCCATATCTTGGATTACATCCTTAGGATAGATTTCCAGAAGTGTCATATCTGAGTTAAAGGAAATCAAATTTTTATGGCTTTTGAAATATATTGCCAAATTGTCTTCCCAAGGGCAAAATCCTAAATGTTGAGATTGCAATTCCTCCAACTGGTATATTCGCCACCAGTGCATCCTTCTTTTCCTGACACTCAGTCTTTAGTCTGTGTAGACTCTGAGTTTTTCTTTGACCACTGTTTCAGCTACCCAGTCTCTTCTCATTGAACTTTGTTGTTCTCCAGACCAGATATGAGTCTCTGAATGGTGACCAGCCTGACGACACAGGAAATGTGTAGAATTTGGAATCATACAGATCTGGGTTCAAATCTCAACTCCATCATTTATTGGCTCTGTTATCTTGAGCAAGTTATTTAACTTCTCTGATCCTCAGTTTTCTTATCTGTAAAGAGGGGTACTGCTGACTATCTCACAATATTGCTGTAGATTATTTGAGTCAATATATGCAAGTGCCTCCCTAGGGCCTGAATGTCTATCAGGTTTTTCTAATGCTGGTGAAAGTTTAAAGCTTAAAGGAGATGTTCTGTTTTCTTTATTTTGTCAGTTATTGTTGTTATTGGCTTAGTGAACTTTGCACATTTTAGACAAAATATACATAACTGTGTCCATTATTGAAGAAGCACTATGGTAGAGGCCTGGCCCTTTTTTGTGGGATTGTAGCAGAAGATTTTGCTCGATTGACATTATTGATGGATCTTGCCATCAACTGAACCAAATTAGCAAATGCATGTTTCTCGTTTTTAAATTGACTTATTTTTCTTTTATTATTGAGCTTTTAGTTTTTTAAAAAAACTTTATATTTTTAGAGCAGTTTTATGTTCACAGCAAAAATGAACAGGAAGTACAGAGACGGCCACCATACCTGTTGCCCCTGACATGCATAGCCTCCTCTGTTATTGAGATTCCCCCACTAGCGTGGTTCATTTGTTACAATTGATGAGCCTACACTGACACATCATAATCACCCAAAGTCTATGGTGTACCTTAGGGTTCACTCTTGGTGTTGTACATTTTATGGGTTTGGACAAAGTATACTAATATGTATGTATCATTTTCATGTCATACAGAGTATTTCCTGCCTTAAAAATCCTTGGTGCTCTGCCTAGTCATCCCTGTCCACTGGCACCACCTGCCCCAACCCCTGATAATTACTGATCTTTTTACTGTCTCCATAGTTTTCCCTATTATACAATGCCGTATAATTGATAATATTCCTTTTTCTGGATGTACCAGTTTATTTATCTATTCACCTACTGAAGGACATCTTGGTTACTTTCAAGTCTTAGTAAATACCAAGAAGCATGATTACCAGTTCATATGGTAAGAGTGTGTTTAGTTTTATAGGAAATCACCCAACTGTCTTCTAAAGTATCTGTACTATTTTCATTCCCATCAGCAATGAATGAGTTCCTTGCCAGCATTTTGTATTTTCAGTGTTCTGAATTTTGACCATTCTAATAGGTGTGCAGTGACATCTTATTGCTGTTTTAAGTTGCATTTTCCTGATGACATATGATATGGTATATCTTTCTATATGCTTATTTGCCATCTGAATAACTAATTTCTTTGTCAAAGCGTCTGTTGGCCGATTTTTTAGATCAAATTATTCATCGTCTTATTTTTGAGTCTTAATAGTTCTTTATAGATTTTGGACAACAGTCCTTTATCAGATGTGTCTTTTGTAAATATTTTCTCCCAGTCTGTGACTTGTCTTCTCACCTTCTTGACATTGTCTTTCACACAGCAGAAATTTTAAATTTTAATGAAGTCCAGCTTCTCGATTCTTTTATGGATTATGCCTTTGGTATTGTATTTGAAAAGTCATCACCATATCCTAGGTCATCTAGGTTTTAGAGAGCCCATAAAAAGATCTACATAAATATAGTTAACTGATCTTTGACAAAAGAGCAAAGTCAATACAATGGAGCAAAGACAGTCTTTTCAACAAATGGTCCTGGAACAACTAGACATCCACATGCCCCCCACACCCCCCAAAAAATATTTAGACACAGGCCTTATACCTTTCACAAAAATTAACTCAAAAAGGATCTTAGAACTAAATATAAAATGCATATTACTCTTGGGATAAAAACTCTAATCACTTATTTTCCCATAGTTATTGGCCCAGCATCCCTTTAGTGCTAATATTAGGTCTAAGTAACACAAAGTATTTGCTGTTCTTATTAAAGTCCTTTGCTCAGATGTGGCTTCCACTCAGGCCTCTGTGTCCTTATTCATAAAAAAAAAAAGTTTACATAGAATTTAACTTGAAAGATGTCATTCTCTTTCTTCTTGCCCACTAGAGTCAAATCTGTCACCCTGGACATAAATCACATATAGCTTCCTACTCCTAAATGTGAAATTCCACTCTTACAAGGACTCAGTGTAAATGACAAAGTAGATAAAGTATTTTGTGCCATCTAAAACCAACCTCATAAACGTACTGATTTTGGCAGGTTTCTCAATGTATAGATAGCAGGAAATTAATATCAATTTTTAAAAGGCATGTACTTTTGGAAAGTCATACCCAATAAAAACAAGAAAAAAATTGAGTGGTTTATGAGTAATGACACTGGTGATACCAAGAAGAAAACAAGGTCCCCATATTGGAATAGCTCCTGTTTTATGAGAGAGACTGACCTGTAAACATATAATTTCAATCCAGTGAAGTAAATGCTATGACAGAGGGATGTGTGATGTTTTATGAAATCACAGAGGAGGCTCACTAAATTAGCTTGATGTGAGTGGGAAGTAGTCATGGAAGGCTTTGTTTAGAACAACTGTTGGTCCATCATGAGTCAACTAGACATAGGAAATTTTTTTTTTTTTTTTTTTGCGGTACGCGGGCCTCTCACTGTTGTGGCCTCTCCCGTTGCAGAGCACAGGCTCCGGACGCACAGGCTCAGCGGCCATGGGTCACGGGCCCAGTCGCTCCGCGGCATGTGGGATCTTCCCGGACCGGGGCACGAACCCATGTCCCCTGCATCGGCAGGCGGACTCTCAACCACTGCGCCACCAGCGAAGCCCGACATAGGAAATTTTTGACCCCATCATCAATGAGTTAGTCAACCAAGTAATCGACCAAAAAAAAAAAAAATCAATATTATCCCATAAAACATTTTTTTAAGTTAGGTGTTTTCAGGAGGGCAGACTTATGTGTCTTTTCTGGCTATGATTGATAGGTGACAGGGGCCCAGGTCTGTGAGTACCCACAACAAAGGATAAAGCACAGAGAGCAGAAAACTCCTGGGTAGAGGTTTTTTACCCCTGCTCAGTTTAGGTGCTCTTGTTTGCTGTGTGGCCTTCTGGACTTGGGACATCCTTTCCATATGGCTTATGATGACTACCTGCTTCCCTTGGCCTTAGCTGATTGTATTTGACCCTTCTGGTTATTCCTGAGTGCCAGTCCTGGCTCAGCAGACTCTCCTTGGCCCATTAACACTCATATAGAGGTTTGACATGTGTTCTTCTATACTTTTAGCCCTTCCTTCACTAACACATTCTAATATCCTCTTGTGGTTGTGTGTTTGTATGAGCATGTATATGAAATAAAGGATTTTAGAGTACATAGAGATCGTAAGTATACTTTTTCAACAAATTCTTCTAGACTTCAGAATATCCATCCTTAGAAACTTTCTCCTTGGCAGGTAATAGGTATACAGCCTGCCCTGTCTTGTGGACCAAGTGGCAATGAAGCTATAGTCCTTTCAGGGGTGATTTTTTGTGGCAGTAAAGTTCTGCCAAAAGTTCCTTTGCATTGCTAAAGATGAGGCATTTCCCTTTTGTTCTTCTAAATACACCAACTTTTTGGTTAGCTCAAGGATCCTTGAGTTTCTGCTTTTATGGTTTAAATGTAATACAAATCCCAGGTTTATTTCTACTACCAATGTTTTACCGGCTTTTCTTTTCACGGTACTTTTCAGACACTGGTCAGTAAGATCCATGACAAAGCTACCAGTGTAAAAGCCCTTTGAGTAACCCAAGAGTTGTTGCTAGTTACATCGATTAATTTTCCAGCAGAAAAGAATGCCACAGCTTTGACAAGGAGCTGTACAGTTCTGAGAATTACCCACACAAAATTGCTAGCTAGTAAATATTCTTTCCAGGTCCATAGCTGTAATTGATTTTGGGAAGGGTGAGTCACTGAGCAATGATAGCTTAAAATGAGAAATGAATTAGCTAAAATGGTGAAGGCTGTGTCTACTATGGCCAAAGGAATCAGAGAATTAACAAGTTCCTCAATAAGAGATTTGCTTAGACTGCCTGATCTAGAAATTCTTGGCAGTAGTCAATCCGGCCATATGGGAATAGAGTGGTAAACAAGACCATAATAATCACGGAACTGATGATGTTTCCAGTGTATAAGGGATAAAAACATTACATAAATAATTACATATTCTAACTTTTATAAGATTTTAAAAGAGTGTAGGAAATTTTGCAAGCAGAAAGCAGGCTCCTCTGTCCAGCTTGGGATGAGAAGATTACCTAAAAATGGAAGGATATGGCAAGTTATTCTGAGAACGGCAGGAGTGTTTCAGGCCAAAATAGCATGAGAGAAGGACATAGGGTAGAAATTGGCTTGATACATTCAGGAGACTGACAGGTCACGGTCTTTGTTATGTGGTGGGGTAAGGAAAAGAGGGGCTACTAGATGATTTGGTGAGAATGCTCAGGGCCCATTTATGTTCAAGGTGTTACACACATAATTATCAATGTAAGTAGTAGCCAGTTGAGACTTTCTGGAGCTGAGTGGGTTGGGGGAAGAGGTGTGTTTGGTATAGCCATGGAAACTTTTAAGTTATCTAAGGTATCAGGTTCTTGTATCATTAAAGATAAAAAAGATTTTAATTACATATTTAATTTAAGACATATTGTCTGTTAGTGTTGTTGACTTTATTTTAAAGATCTTTATTGGAGTATAATTGCTTTACAGTGGTGTGTTAGTTTCTGCTTTATAGCTGTTGACTTTTAAGGTTGCTTTTTGCTGGGCTTGAGATGTGGCCTCTTTTGGATAAATGAGCTAGGATTAATGCCTTTGGTTGTTATGTCCTTGGCTTGAAGTTAAGTTCCAACATGAAAGTGACCTGACACATTTCTAACATGTCCTTCGGCATGGTGAAGTACTCACCTCAAAAACCCAGGGAGGAAAAGCCCTTTCAGAATGGGCCTACTGGGCAGTCATTTACTCTGGGATTCATCCTTCTGTTTTTTCCCACACAGCAGTGTATATTTCAACCCAGCAGGTTAAGCTCTGATTCTCATTATAAAAATTTACCATTTTTTGGAATATAAAATAGACCAAAAGTTTCCACTGGAGAAGATGCTTTAACACCACCCTCATCAATTTGTTCAGGCCAAACTATTTTGTCAATAAAGACCAGTGGACCAATAGGAAAAGGCTTAAAATCTTGGGCCCAGCAAGTTATTTACACCTGCTTGGATGCATTTCCTTTGTATGTTCTGACTCTCAGTGCCTCTGAGGTTGCTAGAAAGAGAGCTTAAGATGGGGAAAAGTAAAACCCATGCTCAGGCTCTGCATAAGGCAAGAGAATGCTGGGAATACCTTTCTGTGTCTTTCATAGTCTCCATTCCCAACCAGCAGTCATCAGAGTCAGCATCTTTTTAATGGTTTATCAGCTTTTTGTTTTTTATTTTCTGTTGTTTTTATTTGTTTTTTCTTAGATGTCTGAAATATTCGAAATGGGATAATGCTTACAGTTAAGTGCTTTCTAAAACTCCATCTGCTTTTTTGCCTGGATAGCCATTTTAGTATGTAGTTCAACTAACAAAGGTGGGGCAGGTGGGGGGAAAGTAGATAATTAATAGAGTAGCATCCAGGAAGAGGCAAGATGGGATGTAGTGTAGTATGTGAGCAGAAGGATTTGCTTTGGCGAGGTGGGAGGGGACAAGGATGCATGTGTTTGTTTCAAAAGCAAATAATTAGGGGATCTAGTAGTGAGAAGGTGGAGAACAGAGGTAATAATCCATTTTCCCAGTGAAATGTGTGTTGAATTCTCCAAGTGTGAGGTAAGTTTTAGGAATGATCAGAAATCTTGAAGAAAGCAAATGTTTGCCAATTTTATATATTTTTGAGATGTATCAATCTCAATATGTAAGTATTCTTAATGCTAGAAGATGTTAGTTGACTTAAGTTGCAGTTTAGATACTTTTTTTTGATTGATTGTATTAGAAGAGCTCTAGTGAAAGAGCTCTTTATTACTGCCCTAGACAATGTACTTGTAAATTGGCCACTTTACATGGAATCTTCTTTTCTTACTCTACATTATAATTTCTTAATGCATTTTATCTGCTTGATCTTCAATGACAGTGACTTCTAACACACTAACTTTAATTTCTCTCTTCATAGTCTCCACCCAGGGTTTCTATTAAATATTTATAACTAAGTAGTAAAGTGAATTGGAAGAATATATTCTTTATATGCTTGGTGACATAATTGTTTTATAAGTTCAGCTGTTGCATACTGTGTTTTACTAAGGCCTATCTACAGCTTGGTCCCCATAGCTGCTTTGCTAATTAATGAAACCTAATATGACTGGTCCTATTGGGAAATACACTTTGAAACTTACTGTTTAGAAATAATACCAAAATATGTTTGAAAAGGAAGAAAAAAAGTAAGAAAAATTTTTCATCAGTCTTCTATAAGTAATTTTCTCTTTGAATCTGGTGAGTGATTAGAAGCCAATGAAACACATAATGAATTTTTTTTTTAACAATTTCTTTGGAAAATGTAACCATGGATTTCATCCTTCCCCACTGGTGAGAAACATGGTTTTGGTAGAGAAGAAGGGTTCATTTGTTTCATTAAATTTAAATGAAATGTTTAAGACTAAATGGATGTGGAGCATAATGATTTACAATTGTGCTGAGATAGTATTGTCTTCAAATTCAGATGGAAGGTCCATGGCCCCATTTGTTTGTGTCCAGGCACAGATGTACTCTCATACACTCTTGCCTCCAGCCTTATCTCTCTCAGTTGATCTCTCATGGAATATGCTTCTCAACCAAGAAATCAGCAAACCAAGTTATTGAAAGTTAACTAGATTAAGTATCCACTTAAAAATTACATTTGCTCTTTTATATACATTTTAATTTGTTGTTTCATATTTACTTATCCGTTCCCGTTAACTATAGGAATCTTGTTTCTTTTTTTGTGACCAATAAAATTTAATTCTAGAAAACTGTTGTTGATAAGCTGTTGGAAAGAGAATCCCAAATCATGAGAATGTTGTATATTCCAATGGCAATTTATTTCTGTGTATTTTTGGTACAGGGATATACTTGGAGCAAGGCAAGGGTACACAATTCTGAACTGTATATGAATTGTTTGCCATAAATTATTACACATAATGCACACTGAAAGAACCAGATGTTCATTGCACTTTTTATTTTGGGCATCCTAAAACCAGTTGGGGTACAATGAACTTTTGGAAAAAGCTGTTGTTAAGAACAGTATGAAAAATTTGCCCCTTGATCATTGGATTTATTTTTCAATTTTGTCAGTTATAGTCTTTGAAACTGAAAATATTCTCTATAAGCCATTTGTATATCTTTTCATTTTAAGAGACATATTCATTCTAATAATTATCTGGCTAAATCCATGATTGTGTTGTACTATACAGTTTATGCAAATGGTTTAAAATTTTTTACATTCTTATACATATTTTAAATGGAGAATTTATCTTGACTTATCATCTAAGAGGCAACAAATGTAAATGATAATTATTCTCTCCTGACTTCATTCATGCCCTTTATTCCCCTTTAGGAATAGGGAAAACAGTACATCCTATAAAGCACAGGGATCCTGTTTATTTTGCAGCCTATGATGCTTCCTTGTTCAGTAAGAGATGCCCTTAAGAACCTTAGGTCCAAAACTTTTGAGAATCTATAGAATAGAAATCTAGAATAGTGGCAAAGGAAGGTATCTGTGGTAGGCAGAATTATAAGATGGTCCCAAGATTCCCAACTGCTGATGTACATGCCCTGCATAATTTTGTCCCATTGAATGTGGGCAGGACTGTGAATATAATGGATTTCACTTGTAATTAGGTTACATGGTAAGGCAGAGGTGAAGGGATTTTGCAGATGTAATTAAAGATCTCAAAACAGTTGAGTTATAGTAAATTAAAAGAGGAGATTATGGGATGGGGGAGGAGAGGGCCCATAACTTGATCAGGAGATCCCTTAAAAGGGACCAGACCATTTAGGAAGAAAGAGATACAAGGCATGAGAAAAACTTTCCAGCTGCCCTGGAAGAAAACAAACAGCTGTATTGTGAACTGTCTACAAGGGTCACAGGGCAAAGTATTATGGGTACCACTAGGAGCTGATAGAGGTTCCCTGGCCAACAACCAGCAAGAAAATGGGAAGCTTAATCTCCAACAAGTACGAAGACCTGAATTCTATCAACAATCCGAATAAACTTGGAAGAGGATCCCACACCTCACGTGGAAGGTGAACACTTTGATTTCAGCTGAGCAGAAGACACAGCTAACCCATGTTTGGACTCGTGACCTAAAGAATCTGTGAGATAATAAATGGTATTGTTTTAAACATTTAAATTTGTGGTAATTCTTACACAGTAAGAGAAAACTAGTATGGTACTTAAAGTCTGCATATCTTATTCCATATTTTAATTACATCAGTTTGAAGTGGGATCTTAGGAACTTCTGTGTCAATCTTTGAGAATCGTCAGATGGGGTATAAAATGTGAAGACAGAGTTTTCTGTGGGTAGAAATACTTTGTCAGAGTAGGAAGTGCCCATATGATGGAGTGTTGGGCAGCTCAGAGGAGATAGAGGTGAAAGAAGAAATGGGGATGTGGGAGGGGATTAGAGAAAACATTGATTAAACCACTTGATGTATGTTTACCCTATCTGTAGTAGATGGTATGAAGAATCAGTTTACAACTGCAGGCTGAGTAACCAAGCACACTGTTCCTAGTAAAGGTAACAGTTAATTCCAGGATTGTATGTTGTACACAATACATACAACACCCAAGGAGAAGATGCTATCTTGATACTGATTTTGACCTTTAGATAAAGTGGTCACATCATACTTAAGAATTCCTATTCTATAGATTTTCACTCTGAATTTAAGAGAGAAATCTTTAAGATGCAGTGTATTTTTCATATGCTTTCTTCTAGACTTCTATTCTTCACCTCATTTTATAAACCAATTGTCTGAATGAATCGTGTTTCACCTAGACTAATTCTCTGCAACCAGATTTATTTAGAGTGCTTTTGGACAACGTATTTCGTTTAATTTTGACCATGATTAAGCCAACTCTGAACTTGACAGAATTTTAGCTTATATAGTAAAATTTACATTGCACTGTAGGATTTATCCTGTATTGTTGGATTACACAGGCAGGAATTAGCAGACCCAAGTTTCTAATCTTAGTCTGACTCCATCACCATAGTACTTCTTCTTTGTTCAGGGAATTTGCTGTATAGACCAGCCCCTTAAGGAGCTCTGTATAGTACTTGTCTGTCTAAGCATAATACCCACCAAATTCATCCATGTTGTTGTAAATGGCAAAATTTCATTCATCTTTATGGCTCAGTAGTATTCCATTGTGCATGTATACCATATCTTCTTTATCCGTACATCTGTCGGTGGACACTTAAGTTGCTTCCATATCTTGCTATTGTAAATAATGCCTCTTTGAACATTGGGATACATATATCTTTTTGAATTAGTGTTTTTGTGCTCTTTGAATATATACCCAGGAGTGGCATTGCTGGACAATACAGTAATTTTATTTTTAGGTTTTTTTTTTGTTTTTTTTTGCAGTACGCAGGCCTCTCACTGCTGTGGCCCCTCCTGTTGCGGAGCACAGGCTCTGGACGCACAGGCCCAGCGGCCACGGCTCACGGGTCCAGCCGCTCCACGGCATGTGGGATCCCCCTGGACCGGGGCACGAACCCGTGTCCCCTGCATCAGCAGGCGGACTCCCAACTACCGTTCCACCAGGGAAGCCCCTATTTTTAGTTTTTTAAGGAACCTCTATATTGTGTCCCACAGTGGCTGCACCAATTTACATTGCCCTTTTCTCTGTATACTCACCAAAATTTATTATTTGTGGTCTTTTACATGATAGCCATTCTGACAGTTGTGAGGTGACAGCTCATTGTGATTTGGATTTGCAATTCTCTAATGATCAGTGACGTTGAGCATCTTTTCATGTGCTGTTAGCCATCTGTATGTCTTCTTTGAAAAATGTCTATTCATTTTCTATCTATTTTTAATCGAGTTGTTTGTTTTTTTGATATTGACTTGTATGAGCTCTTTATATATTTTGGATATTAACCTATTATCAGTCATATCATTTTAAAATATTTTCTCTCATTCAGTCAGTTGCCTTTTCATTTTGTCAATGGTTTCTTTTGCTGACAAAATCTTTTAGGTTTAATTAGGTTCCATTTGCTTATTTTTGCTTTTTTTCCTTTGCCTTAGGAAACAGAGCCAAAAAAAATATTGCTACTCTTTATGTCAAAGAGTGTTCTACTTATGTTTTCTTCTAGGAGTTTTATGGTTTCTGGTCTTAATTTAGGTCCTTAATCCATTTTGAGTTTATTTCTTTATATGATGTTAGAGAATGTTTTAATTTCATTCTTTTATGCATAGCTGTCCAGTTTTCCTAACACCACTTATTGAAGAGACTTTCTTTTCCTTATCAGATATTTTTGCCTCCTTTGTTTTAGATTAATTGACCCTATGTACATGGGTTTATTTCTAGGCTCTCTATTCTGTTCCATCTATTTATGTGTCTTTTTTTGTTTTGTACCAGTACCCCACTCCTTCTTTTACTGAAGTTTCATAGTATAGTCTGAAGTCAGGGAGTGTGATACCTACAGCTCTGTTCTTTCTCAAGAGTGTTTTGGGATCTGTGTGTTTCCATACAGATTTTTAAATTATTTGTTCTAGTTCTGTGAAAAGTGCCATTGGTATTTTGATAGGGATTGAATTGAATCTGTAGATTGCCTCAGGAGTATGGTCATTTTCATATTAATTCTGCTAATCTATGAACACTATATATCTTTCCATCTGTTTGTGTGATTTTCAATTTCATCAGTGTCTTATACTTTTCTGAGTATAAGTCTTTTACCTACTTAGGTAGGTTTATTCCTAGGTATTTTATTCTTTCTGATGTGATAGTAAATGGGATGGTTTCCTTAATTTCTGTTTCTGATATTTCATTTTTAGTATATAGAAATGTAACACATTTCTGTATATTAATTTTGTATCCTCCAACTGTACCAAATTCGTTGATGAGCTTAGCATTTTTTGGTGATATTTTTAGGATTTTCTATATATAGTGTCATGTCATCTGCAAGCAATGACAGCTTTACTTCTTCCTTTCCAACTTGGATTTCTTTTATTTCTTTTTCTTGTCTGATTGCTGTGTCTTGGACTTCCAGTACAAGTAGCTAGAGTGGGTATCCTTTTCTTGTTTTTGATCTTACAGAAAATACTTTCAGTTTTCCCCATTGAGAAAGATGTTAACTGTGGCCTTATCATATATGGTCTTTATTATGCTGGGATATGTTCTCACTATACCCACTTTGTTGAACGTTTTTATTATAAATGGATGTTGGATTTTGTCAAAAGCCTTTTCTGCATCTACTGAGATGATCATACGATTTTTATTCCTCAATGTTTATTAATATGGTGTATCACATTGATTTCAGATATTGAACCATCCTTGCATCCCTGGGATAAATCCCACTTGATCATGGTGTTATGGTCCTTTTAGTGTGTTGTTGCATTTGGTTTGCTAGTATTTTGTTGATGATTTTTCCATCTATGTTCATCAGTGACATTGGCCCATAATTTTCTTTTTTGTGTGATATCTTTGTCTGGTTTTGGCATCAGGGTGGTGCTGGCCTTTTAGAATGAATTCTGAAGCAGTCATTCTTCTGAAATTCTTGGACTATTTTAAGAAGGACAGGTGTTAACTCTTCTGTAAATGTTTGGTAGAATTCAACCGTGAAACCACTGGTCCTGGACTTTTGTGTGTTGGGAGTATTTTTATTATTGATTCAATTTCATTACTAGAAATTAGTGAGTTCATATTCTCTATTTCTTCCTGATTCAGTCTTGGGAGATTATACATTTTAGGAATTTTTCCATTTCTTCCATGTTATTGGGGTATAGCTGTTTATTATAGTAATCTCATACAAACCATTGGATTTGTGTGGTGTCAGTTGTAACTTCTCTCCTTTTTCATTTCTGATTTTAGTGGTTTCAGCTCTCTCTTTTTTTCTTGTTGATTCTAGCTAAAGGTTTATAAATTTTCTTTAAATTTTCAGAGAACCAGCTCTTCATTTCATTAATCTTTTCTATTTATTTTAGTCTCTATTTCATTTACTTGCACTCTGAGTTTTATGATTTCTTTCCTTCTAATAACTTTGGGTTTTGTTTGTTCTTCTTTTTCTTGTTCCCTTAGGTGTATGGTTAGGTTGTTTATTTAAGAGTTTTCTTGTTTCGTGAGGTAGGATTGTATAACTGTAAACTTCCCTCTTGGAACTACATTTGTTGTGTCCCATAGATTTTGGATCATTGTGTTTTGTTTTCATTTGTCTCCAGGTAATTGTTGATTTCCTCTTTGATTTCTTCAGTGATCCATTGTTTAGTAGTATATTGTTTAGCCTCCATGTGTTTGTGTTTTTGCCAGTTTATTTTCTTGTAGTTGATTTCTAGTCTGATAGAGCTGTGGTTGGAAAAAATGCTTGACATAATTTCTTAAATTAACTGAGACTTGTTTTGTGGCCTACCATATAATCTATCTTGGATAATGTTCCATGTGCAGTAAAAAGGAATTTGTATTCTGCTGCTTTTGGATGGAATGCTCTATATGTATTATTAAGTCCTTTTGATCTAATGTGACATTTGAAGCCAGTGTTTTCTTATAGATTTTCTTTTTGGAGGTTCTGTCCATTGATGTAAGTGGGGTGTTAATTCCCTAGTATTATTGTTTTACTGTCAATTTCTCTCTTTATGTCTGTTAATATTTGTCTTACGTATTTAGGTGCTCCTATGTTGGGTGCATATATATTTAGAATTGCTATATCTTCTTGTTTTATTGATTCCTTTATCATTATGTAATGTCATTCTTTGTCTCTTTTTACAATCTTTGTTTTAAGAGTATTTTGTCTGATATAAGTATTCCTATCTGGCTTTCTTTTGATTTCCATTTGCATGGAATATCTTTTTTAACCTCCTCACTTTTTCCATCCCCTGACTTTGTATCTATTCAGCCACTCTATGTATGCTTGATATTGTTGCAGAGGTCTCTTACACTGTCCTCAGTTCTTTTTATTTTTCTTTTTTCTGTTCAGCTTGGGTGATTCCTACTACACTGTCTTCCAGCTAGCTGATCTGTTCCTTTGTAACATTTAGTCCACTGTTGATTTCTTCTGGCTTATTTTTTATTTTAGTTATTGTATTTTTCATCTCTGTTTCTTCTTTATATTTTCTAACTCTGTTAAAAACTTCTTACTTCTCACTCTGTTCATCCATTCTTCTCTCAAGTTCTCTGATTATCTCTATGATAATTACCTTGAACACTTTCTCGGGAAGATTGCCTATTGCCACTTCACTTAGTTCTTCTTCTAAGATTTTATCTTGTTCTTTCTTTTGGAATGTGTTCCCCTGTTGCCTTGTTTTGTCTGATTTGCTGTTTTTATTTCTGTGTATCTAGTATGTTGGTTAAATTTCCTGTACTTGGAGAAATGACCTCTTGTAGGCAATATCCTATGAGCCTCAGAAGTACACTCGCCTCTGATCACCGAAGTTATATTCTCTAGGGTTGCCCCTTCTGTGAACTGTGTGTTTTCTTCTGTGTGGCAGGCTGACTACCACGGGCAGTCTGAGAGGTTGGCTGGCCCCCAGTCTGGTTGGTTGCCAGGCCCTGCCTTGTGTGGAGGCTGCCAATCACTTGTTAGTAGGCCAGCTCACAAGGCAGCTGGCTTGGACCCCAGGGGTGTCCCAAGAGCAGTGCCAGCTCATGCTTGACAGAGTTGGGGTCCTGGGTGGGTGATTGTGGGGCTAGGTTTCCTGGATCTAGTGTTGTCCTGCTGGTGTATTGAAATGGTTCCTGACCTGGCTGGCTATAGCTTTTGGAGTGTCCCAAATCTAGTGCTTGCATGCTGGAGATTGGGGCTGGATCCCAAGGTGGCTGCTTGAGGAGTCCAAAGTGTGTCAGAGCTGGTGTTGGCCTGCTGGAGGGTGGGCCTGGGGCCTGGGAGGTCTCAGGACTAGTGCTCACTCACTAGTGGGTGGAGCTGGTTTCTGGGGCCTGTGGTTGCCAGACTCATGGGGTCCTGAAACTGGTGTCAGCCTGCTAGGGTGGTTCTGGGTCCTGGGGCTGCTAGCTGAGGCACCCAAGGTGTCCAGGACCAGGGGGGTCCCTGGGCTGGTCAGCCTGCTGTTATGTTTGCTGGGTCCTGACAAGGCAGGTTATGAGGTTGTGCTGGTCCTGGGTCCAGTGTCTACCTGCTGGTTGGCAGGACTGGGGTCCAGGAGATCCTGGGGCTGGTTCCCACACACCACTGGGTGAAGCTGTGTCTTGGGGCTAATGTCAGCTAAGTGCTGGGCAGAGACAGGTCATGGGACCTCTGGCTACTGGGCCCAGGGGTCCCAGAATTAGTTTCAGAGAACTGGTGGATGGAGTCAGTTCCTGATACAGCTGGCTGCAGGGTCCAGGGTATCCTGAAGCTTGTGTCAGCCTGCCGGTGAGTGTAGCCAGATGGCAGGGGTGGCTGGCTGAGGGGCCCAAGGTGTCTCAGAGCTGGTGTCAGCCTGCTGGTGAGTGAGCAGTGGTCCTGGGGCTGGTGTCCACAAGCTGGTGGACAGGGTGGGGACCAGTGGGTTCTGGGGCTGGTGCCTGCTCACTAATATGTGAGGCCAGTCCCAATGCTAGAGCTGGCTCGCTGTTGGGCAGCCTTGAGGCATAGGAGTTCCTGGGACTGGTGTCCCTTGGTGGGTGGAGCTGGGTCCTGGGGTCTCTGGCTTGGCAGGGCCCTGGGCGTCCCAGGTACAGTGTCTGTGCACTGGTGTATGGGCTAAGTCTGGGCCCTTTGGTGGACAGGGCCATGTCCAGGGGTGGCTATGGGCTCAGGGGATCTTAAGGCAGTCTGCCTGCTCATGGGTGGAGTTGTCTTCCCATCTGGCTAGTTGCTTGGCTTGGAGTGTCCCAGTGCCTACAGGCTGGTGGGTGGGGTTGGGGCTGGGTCCCAAGCCTAATAATCTAGAGGGAGGATTCCAAAATGGTGCTTGCCAGTACCAGTGTCCATGTGGTAGAGCAGGCTCCCCCAAATGGCTTGCCCTTGTCTGTGTCCTCAGGTGAGCTCCATTTGCATCCTCCCTCTCCAAGAGACGCTCCAAGATCAGCAGGTGGGTCTGATCCAGTTCCTTTCAAATTACTGCTCCTGCTCTGGGTCCTGGAGCATGTGAGATTTTGTGTATGCCCTTTAAGAATGGAGTCTCTATTTCTTACAGGCCTCTGGCTCTCCTGAAAGTTAACCCCACTGGCCTTCGAAGCCAAATGTTCACAGGGCTTGCGTTCCTGGTGCAGGATCCCTGGGCTGGGGAGCCTGATGTGGGGCTCAGACCCTTTGCTCCTAGGGAGAAACCTCTGCAGTTGTAATTATTCTCCTGTAATTATTACTGAGCCTGGGTTATGGGTCTTGACTATATCACTACTGTGCCCCTCCTACCTGTCTCCTTTTGGTTCCCTCTTCATATTTCTAGTTGTAGAAGATCTTTTCTGGCAGATTCTGATCTTTCTCATCAATAGTTGCTCTGTAGATAGTTGTAATTTTGGTGTGTCCATGAGAGGAGGTGAGCTCAGGGTCTTCCTATTCTGCCATCTTGGCCATGCCCTCAAAAAGATACTGTTTTGGTGGTGGTGTTTCCTTCAAATAGAGTTAAAAGATGTGCATCCATATGGGTGACTGCTGGGATGGAATGCCCACTGATGTTATGGAATAGCTAACACAGGGCGGTCTTCCCCCATTTGGATTACTAGTAGAAACAAAGCAGTTGTTTTCAGCCATTTGGATCATTCAAAACCCTCGCTTGTTATGCCTATTCTCTCTGTCAAATAAAAATCAAACTAGGGATTGAGTTTTAGATATATTTCTAGCCCATCTGAATGAGAAGAGAACACACTGTGAGAATCATTGCTGCGAGAGAAATCATTTATTCCTCTTAAAAAGTTGGCTTGGAGAGTATAGCTAGTAGCATGCTAAGTCAATGTCAATTGAAAGTCATGCAAAAGATGATCCGCAGTACCACACAAATGCATTAATTAGGTTAACAAAACAAAACAAACTCCCTATATTGGATCTACTATATCTTAAGAACATCTTATGGGAAATTATGGGAAATTGTTATAAAATTGAGACTTGCAGTCTGCAGAATTATTTGGTCACTCTTGAAATTGACCAAGTCACCCAACCTTCTCATCTCATTTTGGCAAGTTAGCATTTATCTAAAAAGGTCTTGAATTACACTGGAGAGGTGATGGGACTTGAATGTTGGTAAACACGGTTCTATTATGATCTTGCCCTTCAGTAATCTCCTATATCATTTAGAGGCAATGAGATCCATCCAGGGCTTATAATTCAGTGGCTCATTGACCAAATGCCACTTCCCTGTGTTTTGCCATTTGTCAAAGGCCACCTAGAAAACCCAGCCTATCCAGGGTTCATGGGGAAGAGACATTTTGAGGAAACCTTGGGCATGTCTGCTCTTTCTTGATATCTGTTAGTTTTGAAATGTTAGACCAGAAATTGTTATTTTAATTGCTAATATTTTTTGGCCATTTACCATGAAGCAGGCACTTTTTGGTAAGTACTTTTTACATTTTATCTCATTTTACACAAACTATGAGAAAGATACTATAATTACACTCTCTTGAGGCTAAAGAAAATAAGGACACTTGCTTGAAGATTACACAGCTAGAAAGAAATAGGGCCAGGATTTTAAACTTGACCTAGACCTAGACCTTACCGAGTGTACTTTATTGCTTCTCATTATGGCAAAATGTGGTGTTTCTCCACCTTAAGTTATTCACGGACCCCTTTTAAAGAAAAAAAATTCTAAACTCTCAAGGTAGACAAATTCTTTTTAGAATACTATTACTTAAATATATACATACATAAAACTAGACATGAACTCTAGCTTTATAGCATTTTACAATTATAAAACTGAATAAAAAATAAAATTTAAAAACAACTCCAAAACCTATAAAATTCAAATGAACAATATTAACAACGCTGTAGTTAATATTGGTTGAGGCAAAGTTGTCAGTGCTGGAAATAACAGTAGAAGAATATATTTTCCGATCTGATGCTTTATTTGTGGTCAAGTGGACCTTTCATTATTTTGAGTACAATGTATCACTGTTGCCTGTTTTTCTTCTGAACATGAGTATCTTTAGCTACTGATATATTATTTTGAAATGGTAGCTAGTTGCAGAATACATTCCCAAAAGTACCATTTGCTGAATATTTTCCATTATATCTGTACCACTCTATTTTCTGGTAATGAACTGTGGCAAGTTGTTGGAGCAAAAATGAGACCCATGTGATATGCCCCTCTAGCAGCCTGTTATATCGGCTGTCAGAGGTGAGTTCGTTTCGAGTTGTGCACGCCCTTGTTTGTCTGATGAGGGCTCAATTTCCTGGCCACTTTTTTCTCTTTGAGAAGGGACACAACCTGTCTTAGGTATTGCTTGCTCTGAGGTCATTTGTCCTTCAGTTGTGCCGCCCGGAAAGTGAACACAAATGCAAATCTGAGATGTGAAACTGAACATTTGACGTCAGTGCTGTTATTGGAATTATATATGTTCTTCTTGATAATAACTTCCAAGTGACATATTATGAATCACCTAATGATCCAGTGCTGCTACACAGTCTCAGTTCCCACATGAGAAAAAACTTTTGGTTTGGTTTATTTTGGTAAATCATTGGCAAAGGCTTTGAGGTCCTTCTGGCAGTAATACTGAGTGGTCAGAAATTGGTTATAGGAGCTTACCATACCTCCAGGTACACTGGAAATAAAACACACACACAAATTAAGATCAGCTTACCCAGAGGAGTAAGAGGGCTCCTTTGTCTATTTTGATGGATTTTAGAAGTGCTTCTATACCAGAATAGCTCTCCTCCCCAAATAGCTCATTTTTCGTTTCTGTTGTGTCCACATTCTTAAGCCTCGCATATTTTACGTTAAATGCAAATGCCCCTGGAAAGAGGCAAATTATTTAACCATAGTGCCATAGTAAAAGGATTTTGTGTTACCATTTACTTCTAGTGGTAGAATCAGAGGAAACTAGAAACCATTACTTTTCGGGGTGAAAAGGCAAACCAAAAAAGAGGAAACGGTGAGGGCAAATTTTTAAACTTCTGCCTGGGACCAGTCCATGCTGTGGGCTGGTCAGATGTGATCTTTGTGTGTCTGACAGTGTTTGTGGTATTACAGTTCCAGTACCTTAATCCCAGTAGCACTGTGAAATGGGAAGGAAAGAAAAACTCTGATTTGAATCAAATTATGTGACTAGTTAAGATTTTCACAGGCCTACAGGGAATCATGACCACACATTAATCTTTAGGCTCTTACATTACAATCTTGTTTATTGAAAAGAGGAGAGGCAGGGCTGCTCTCCACTCTCTGTTCCCACGCAGCACTCAGAATACTGCAGGCAGCTCTGGAAGTAGCAGCATCAGGTCCCCTGGGTATCGGAGAAGAGAAGTTAAAGTCTGTAAATCCCTGCTGGGCTCCTTCTGTGAGCTCAGGCCTGTTTCTGTTCCTCAGCCACTCATTACAGGGGCTGGTAGTGAAGCTTCCTGCCAGGAGTTCTAGGCTATGTCCTGGGTCTGAGTCCTGGTGGCACTGAAGCCCACATGTCACAGGTCACAGCATTCTCTAGACCTCCCTCTTCTCCTCAGGACTGTCTTCTCTAGCACAACAACCCTTATTCTCATGTGAATGAAATGAAATAAAGGCAGAAAAATTATTGGGATTAAGTTGTCCTGATGGTGGCACCCTCAGGGCACTGCCCATTAGTTCCTGTCTAATGGTTCCGTAGAGTTGATCCATTTGTTGCTGTGTTATGGTTCCATGGAGCTGGTCTTATTCCTGTCCTTCATGAGGCCTTTTCTTCATTTCTGTATAGCCCTTCAGTTAACTCCCTGTTTTGATCAAGTTCTCTGGTTTGTGTCAGCTCTTTTCCCCAGAGGCTGGATTTAGCATCTTTCCACCACCTGCTCTCCCCAACCATGGATCTGCTCATCTGATGTTATGCTTTGCATATGAGCTCCACATCTGTTCTCTATTGCCAAGTTAAAAGTGTTCCTCCCTCACCCACCCCACATTACTGCTTCCTACCTGAATCAGAGATGAACACATCTGTTGGACCCTACACCCGGGAACACAGGTGTTCCATTGTACATGGACTCTACCTCTATGGTGGTAATTGAAGCTTTCACTCTGCCTCTTGTCCACTGGCCTTTCTGTCTTCCAGTCTCAGCTTCTCTTTAGCCCCAGGTCTCCCCTCTCTCATGTGAGAGAGAAATAAAAGAAAAAGTGGGGTCCTTCACATGCTTATAGGAGGATAAAATGAACAGGATAATAGAAATTTTGAGTAAGGCAAATTATTTCAGATAAGAGGAGAGAAAAAAATAGGGAGTCAAGGAAAACTGGGGGTAGTAGGACAGAAAGGAAGAAAGAAGATGTAAGAAGTGGGACACTGGGGAGAAAATAAGCGGTGTAAATTAAAATTTTAAAAAGACTTCTTTCATGAATTCCCTGAATGCTGCTTTCTCAAGAAAGCTTCAGTAAAGAAGTCCTTTGCTTTTTAGGGTTAAGCAAGTGAGATTCATTTTTCTTTTGAGAGTGTTTTCATACTAGGATGAACCTTCAGGAGGGAGCAAGTAGGTCTAGTTTAATTTGAGATGCATTTCTTACTGTGCATTCTTCACTCCAATGACATAAAGGTGGTGAGGAGGAAGAGTACCTAGGAGAAGTTGGGATGGAGAGAATTCTATTATAGGCTGTTATTTTTGCCCAGGCTATTGCATGTATTGAAAGTTATAAACAAACTCCCACCTTATCCCAAATTATATTCAGACTTTTATTCAATCAGTATTTTATTTTTATTTATTTGCATATACTCAAGACCAGTGGTGAACATAGGTGTAGCCATGGTGCTTGTAGTGCTCTAGGAAGGAAACCCACCTGGGCTCTAGCCTCTCTGTTCTCAGGCCACCTGGAGAACTCTAAGGACATCAACACTCCCCCTCCCCTGCCCTGCACAGGAAGAAGGTATGGGCACCATCATCAACACTGCATTTCACTATGAATTTGTTTACTTGGTTGCTGCTCTTCTTCACATCTCTCTGAGAACTGAGCATCATGTGTTAGGGCTCAAAGAGAGGAGAGTTTTTTGGAATTTGGAGTATAAGGTGGCAGCACAAAGTCCCTGAGTATCTGGAGATATGGAAGAAATGTGGTGTTAGGAAGACCCAGAAGCTCTCCTGAGAGAATGAGTCCTGTGCAAGATTCTTTTATATCATTACCCCTGAATAGTTATGGTCCACTAAAGGGTTACATTTCTTTTGGGAAGTCTGCAAAGGGCAGCCGGTGTTTTCCTGGTGGTTTTCAGAAATGCACCATCTTGTACTGATTAGGGCATGAAATGATTAGATTCATTTTTGTGGTGCTAAACTTAGACGTGGTAAAAGGAAACATACTCTTTAAAAATGTTTAAGGCTCAGAAAAGCTTCCTGAGAAGCCCATTTTCCATTTCAGTAGGGGAAAAATGTACAAAGAATGCCAGTTAAAAAAATTCATAAAGACTGCATTACGCTCAGTGGAAGCATTTCTTTGAAAAAAGAAAAGAGGTTGGTACTTAAAGATACAGTCACAGACATTTTATAGAGCCCTTCTAAGAAATAAGACCAAGCCTCTCCCAAAATGGGAAGAGTTTTAAAGAAACAGGAAATGATTGGTTTCATGATGTATATATGAGAATAGTGGGTTCATGAGGACTTCTGTAATCACAAGCACGGATGTTCCAGATAAAAGGATTGTGTATTACCATTTACTCGTATCAATGGTTATTTGAGGGCTCTCTGGAGACACAACGAATAATTCAGTCTCTATGGGCTGTAGTCCATTCAGGTGGTCCCATAAACAGATCAGTTTCCCGGCCCTTGCTTGTGGAGAGTTGTGCAAAAACACGGTAGGGCATTCGAATGCATTTTGGCTGTACACAGTACCACATGAACAAATAACTACATGTATGGCCACTGTGTCTTGTGTGTCATTGATCCAAGTTGACACTGGGGTGCCAATGCCCAGGATAAACAAGTAAAAACAGGGCAGGTAGAACCGAGTAATCAACTCTTTTTTGATTCCAAGTCTTCAATGGGCAAAAAACCCAAATGCTTCCTGGCAGTCCTCTCTCACCCAAATCTATTCCTGTGTCAGTAGATGAGCTTTTCTTAGATCATGACTTAGCCTGAGATCCTGTCTCACAGATTCTGCTTGAGTGCTTCATTATTTATCACAGCCTTGTCTTGGATGTAAGTAAATCTCCACCAAATCTAAGAGCTGGACATATCCTGGAGATAATTTGTGACACTTCCCTCTTTGTGAAGATGAGAAATTTGATACTCAGGGAGGGAAAATGACTTACCTAGGTCATGCAATAGTTAGTGGTAGAATTGGTGACTTGGATAATATCTTTATAAATTATTTTTTTTCATTTTGTCCTATGTGTTAAATCTTAAACTATTTGGTACCACTTTTTACCTGGGATCTGAAATTGATTTATAACAAGAAAGCCCTTTGCTGTTAATTTAAATAATGATAGAGGACTGGAGTGAGGCAAGTATTGAAATACTGAAATGGTATTTTGCTGATTGATTACATTATCATCTACCAAACAACAAGAGCTATTTAATAGCTTAGAAGAGTTTTATCCAGTGGACTATTACCAGCAGCATCATGATTTTGTGATTATATGTCCAAAAGTAGCACCTACCCCGGCTTTTATGCAATGTGCCTCTTAAAGGTTTTAGAGTGAGAAATGATAATGGTTTGGACTAAGAAGGTTGCATTGAAGGAAAAGATAAATAGATGGATTTATGGTATGTTTTACAGACTGAGTCAGCAGGACTTGCTGAATATTCAGTGTGGGGAGAAAGAGAAGAGAATTAAACTTGACTCCTGGTTTTTTGGTATTGCCACTGGGTAGGGTAGGGAAGAATTGGAGAGGAACATGTTTGGGGAGGAAATCAAGAGTTCTGTTTGACATAGTAATTCTGAGATGCCTGTGAGAGATGCTGTTGTTCCTTTACTTTCAAGACATGTTTGAGTGGCTTGTTCTAAATTCCCATAAGGTCTTTTTACAGAGCTCTGATTCTTTTTCCTGCCTGTTTCCATATATACCCATTACTTTTAGGAACTCAAATATGTCAGATCTCTATTTCTTACAAGCAAGGGCACTTCTCGTAAAGAGCTTATCAGCTAATGTGTACAGCTGGGGCCATACTGGAAAAGATAACTTACTAATAGGGAGAGAAAGTTAAGTCCTTATGTTCAGCAGCCAAACAAAGGCCACAGACATTAAGGCCTCAAGAGTTTAGAGAAGACACAGTGACTGTAGGCTGAAGTGCTAAGAAAAACTTCCTGGGAAAATTGGAACTTGATTGTGGAAAAGGAGATCTGGAATGTATCCAGTCCCTCAGAACAAGATTAGTATGGTTATTGACATGTCTTAAACTAGGATTTTGATGGTATTTGAAGGTAGAAACTAACCCTTCAAATTCCATTTTAGAAAATTAATTTTTCCCTAAATGCTTTCAAATACAATTATAAACTTCTTTTGAGTATCAGATGTGTAGAGAGAGAAATAACCTACTTTTTCCAAGGGTATCTTAAGACTTAGATTAGTATTATTCACCTAATTTAAATTGAGATGACCTGATATGTCATGAAAACATGGTGTATGACAGGAATTTTAAAATTGTAGCAGGTGATGTAATAAGTGAGAGAAACTATTCATTCACGAGTGATTGTGTATATGCACTTGAGGAGCATATGAGAAGAGGCTCTCAGGACTGTCTAGAAAATAATATTTTTAATATTTAATGTGAATATTTAATACAGAGCACAGAAGCAAGTGATGAAAGTTTTCATTGTAATGAACATTATAGATCAGAAGAAAAAGCTAAAGTAAGGTGTACAAAATCAGAGATTTTGAAGAAACCAGGATAGGCCACCAAAGTCGAATGGGGAAACAGAAAAAAGTAAGGTGGAGAGTTGTATATCCTCACAAAGACCAAAACAAGGTGAGCCAAGAATACAGTTGAAGCTGAACCAACTAAAGCTGAACCATGCTTAATGGCCCATGAAATTGGGCTCTCTTCTCATGACAATGACATAATGAGAAAAGTCCCATGTCAGTGAAGGGCATTATAATTAGAGCCAGAGCTTCCACCTTGGTGGAAATTCTAGGCTGGATTCTGGGAAGACATTCTATGAAGTAATCATTTGGGTGAAAACTTTCTGTGTGGGATGTATGTCTTTTATTTCCACCACAGATGAGACACCATTTGGGTGCATAGCCACACAGTTTCACCTTTTCTACTTGTCATCCCCACTGCCCAGGAGGAGCTTGGGACTGGGAAATGTTGGGAGCTCACTCTCTCGACTTGGCCTGGAGGTGACTGCAGCCTGCTTCTTAGTGGCTGTTCTTACCTGTTACAACCTGGGGGTGGTCATGGCAGACCAGAGTGGGTGGTTGATGCAGGCATAAGACAGGGAGTCAAAGCAATGATTATTAAAATTTTGTCCAAAGAACCTTAGCCTCTTAACTGCTGAGGTTCAAAGGGCTGTGATTTTACAGGTCTGTCTTTCTGAAACTTGGTGTTTCAACTGTCATTGGTGCTTCTCTGCTTTCAGTAGACTCAGGGAAAGACAACTTCAGCTGAGGACAACACAGTCATATAGCTCAGAACTTGGAAATTGTCTAGTTGCTCCAGGCGTCCTGTAGGTCAACAGGGTGTTAAACTGGTAACTGAATTTCTTCTTGGTATTTTTTCCCAAAAGGAAAGATATAAAGAGGTGCTCGATTAGTCTTGACCCACATTTAAAATTTCTCCAGTTTAAAAATAAAAAGCAGAGAAGTAGAATCTTCTCAATACTCATTGTGAGTAAAATTATTAGAGATATGGGTTTGTTATCAACCCAGGTCCTTGGACTCTTTAATCAATAGAAATTGATAAGAGGCTGGACAAGAAATTCAGGCAAGGCTTTATTAGGGCTCATGCTGTAGCATGAGGGAGTGAAAACAAGTAAGAGGTTCCCTTGCTCACTCCCCAAGAGGGGTGGGGAAGTGGTCCCTTAAGTGGGGTTGGGGCAGATCCATGGGTTGGGCCAGAGGTGTGGCTTAGGTGGTCTGCCCACCCCGTTGGTGGTGCTGTGTGCAGGGATCATGCCCAGTACCCTGCTTTTGCTCCCAGCACCTCAGAAGCGGCAGTTGGGTTTTGGCCTTTTTGCATCTTGCTGTTCATAATTTGACCCAAGTGCACATGCGTGCAGTTACTTTTAGTCCCTTATAGTGTCTTTGTATTCTGTTGCTTGAGGAGACGTTTGTCTAGGAGCAAGCACTGCATCAAAGGGTCCCAGGTCCCAGGCTGTCTTAGGTTCAACTGAAAACTAGGTCCTTGGGATCTGCTCTAATAGTCTGAGGGACAATGGGAAAATCATCACCATCTCAGGGCTTCTGGTCCCTTTAGGATCTTCAGTGAGATTAAAAGAAAGTCAGACGTTAAGATTTACAAATAGAAGTAACATGTAAACCCATTATTAATTCCTAACCAAGTAAGTGTTTACTTAAACATGTTTCATCATTAAACAGGAAGTATAACGATTTAGAGTAGCTCAAATACTGAGGGAAACATAAGCTCACAGGTCAAAATAGCCAGGTGCCTGAAGAGTGTAACCCCTCAATGCCATGGTCAGTCAACTGCAGCCCATGGACCAAATCCACTCTTTATTGTTTATATATGGTCCCTGAGCTAAGAATGATTTGTACATTTTAAATGGTTGAAAAAAAGATAGAAAGAAGGATACTATTTTGTGACACATTAAAATTATATAAAATTCAAATTTCAGTGCCCATAAATAAAGTTTTATTGGAATACAGCCACACTCTCATTTACGTGTTGTCTGGTGCTGCTTCACACTGCAATGGCAGAGCTTAGTTGTGACAGAGACCATCTGGCCCACGAAACCAAAAATTCTTACTATCTAGCACTTTACTGAAAATTAGTGTGCTGACCTCAGCTCTAAGAGAAAGATAAACTGAAAAGCATATCCAACCTGAGGCAGAATTATTGGGACAGCTTAAAAATAAATATAATAAATCTATTTGAGATAAAGTATAAACAATATGAAAAAACAGTGAGTTATATTTAAAGAACAATTGGAAACAATAGGTGTGGAAAACATAATAATGAAAATGAAGAACACAATACATGAGATAATTACTAGGGTAGACGTTGCTGAAGAATGAATCTAGCTAATGCTTACTGCTACTTAGTTAACCAAGAGGATGCTTGATTCTTTCCCTTTATTTACTAATTGTCTAGTTAACGAATTGGTTCCCTATCATTGTCTGAAGTTAATCAGGTAGTTCATTTTATTATCATTAGGACTCATGAATATAAACATATTTGATGCATTTTAATCTGTCACAATTGTTAGCTCAAGTTCGTGTGCCTGATGCACAGTGAGGCCAAACAAACCAAAATGTCGGACTTTGGAGTAGAGAAAGGTTTATTGCAGGGCCATGCAAGAAGATGGGTGGCTCATGCCCCCCAAAACCTCTAACTTCCCAAAGGATTTCAGCAAAGCATTTTTAAAAGCCAGGTGAGAGAGGGGTGTCACAGGGTATGTGATCAGCTCCTGTACAGTTCTCTCATTGGCTGATGGTGAGCTAGTCCTTCAGGTTCCAGGAGGCCCGGGGCTATGTGCTCATGGTCATCAAGTAATTAACATCTTCCATGGTGTGTGTGTGGCGGGGGGCGCACGGGATGTTTCACATCTGTAAAACAACTCAGGAAATGTGCATTCGATATTATTATCTAGGTACTTCAGAGAGGAGCCAAGGCAGAGGATATGGGGGAAGGCCTGTCCCTGGAAGGCCCCATAGTGTCCTGCTTGGTTACACAATTATTATCCTCATTGAAATTCCAATTTTCCCATATTTGGCCAGTAGAAGCTTCTTCAGGTTGGCTCCTGAGTTTCTTTTCTTTTTTTTTTTTTTTTTTCGTTCCACGGGTTTCTCACTGTTGTGGCCTCTCCCATTGCGGAGCATAGGCTCTGGACTCACAGGCTCAGCGGCCATGGCTCACGGGCCCAGCCGGTCTGCGGCATGTGGGATCTTCCCGGACCGGGGCACGAACCCATGTCCTCTGCATCAGCAGGCAGACTCTCAACCACTGCGCCACCAGGAAAGCCCGAGTTTCTTGAAGTGACCAGAACTGTCTTGAGAGCTGCTTTCCTATGAACTATGACAACACTTACCAGGATTCTCTTGTCCATTTCCTGCTCAACACCTGGAATCAGCCATTCTCTAAGAAGCCCTGAGTTCTTGTGATTGGAACTAGAATTTCAAGACTACCATCTCTGTACTAGGGATGTTTAATATGACTGTGTTTGTCAGTGTTTCTAGGCTTTTCCAGTGGTCAAAACTACAATGTATGTGTGTGTACCTGTGTTCATGTGTAAAATAGATCATGAAATAATGCTGGTTCTCCCAGTTCAAGTTCAGGACTATGGGAATTTTACTTATCTTCTATACTACTTATGTATCTCTTTGTTTCACTCTAAGAATATTCTGCTCAATTATTTTACCCCACATTATGTACACAATACTTTCAGAATAACAGTACAAATACTACCACCATCGATATGATTAATATAACTATATACATAAGCTTTTCCTAGTCTCCCTCTGTTTGATATAGTTGTACTCTATCTGTACTGTCAGAACATATAGCCATTAGTTTTTATACCTTCATTTTTAACCGTCATTTAGAATTAGTAATATATTTAATGCTCAACACCAGCTTTTGTGTTAATGTTTCTCTAGATATTTTTGTTTGGATGGAAATAATATTCCCTGAGTTCGTGACGTCGATAACTTTATTTGTGCCCTTTGTACTTGAAAGTAATTTTGATGAAAATACAATTCTTCGCTTACATTTTCTTTTTTGTTTTTTTGAGTGTCTCCAATATGTTATTTCATTATCTTCTGACATGAAGGATTTTTATCAATGTCCGCTGATAATCCAATTTCATTTTACTTATAAGTCACCGGCTCTTGGGCCCAGTTAACAAAAGGAGTAAAATTTTTTAAAAAAGTAAGTTCTACCAATTTTACTAGAGTGAAATTCAGTTTGTCATTTTGTGTCTACATTCTCCACTATATAGTATACTCTTTCAATGCATAGTTTCAGAATGTATGTAGATATATATGTATATGTGTGTATACATATATAGGTGTGTTTACACACATGTGCATATATATATTATTTTTTTAAAGAAGTTTTTCTTAAATTATGCTTTTTTGCTGTTTTCTTGTTTTGGTTTTCTACTTGTTTAGAGATTCGTGTTATCTGGATGTTTGATGTGCTTTACTTATCTTACATATTTTCACTTATTCACAAATTTTAAGCATCTCTTTTCTATTTTTAAAATGTTCTTCCTTTTTCCTCCATGTTAAGCTATTGATTTTATTAGCCCTTCTGTTCTTTCTAGATTATTCTTCATTTCTAAAATATTTTTGACATTGTTAAAATATATTTAACATTTTTTGCTGTATTCTGTCACTTCATTTCTAAGTTTTACTATTTCAACTTTATTCTGTTTCACCTCTTGTATCATTTTCTAAATTAATTTTATCTTACTTTAAAATAGAATACTTGGTTTTAGTTTTGCGAGCATGTCTTTCAGGTGTGCTTTCATCCCAGGCATGTTATTCTGCTTCTTTCTTTCTTTTTTTTTCCTCTGAGAATCCCTGGCTCTGTTCCCTCCTCTGACATTTATCTGAAGCTTCTTTTCCTTTGTCTCTGTTTTTCCCTTTATTTCCTCCCACACAGTTGCTGGTCTCATGCTGATTTTGATGGCTCCTGGTAGTTGGTCCATCCCCACATGTCTTTTGAGATTCCTGGGGATACCTTGTTACTTAGTTTTGCTGTAAAATTTGTTCATGGATTTTACAGTTTTGTATTTATTTCAATTTAGTTTTCAACTGTAGAACAGAGAAAACTAGCCCAGTAAAACACAAAAGAATCGGTAAAGACAAAGCACAGATTAAAGAAAAACAAAAAAATTAAGGAAATAAATAAAACTAAGATCTTGTTCCTTGGAAAGATTAATAAGTAAACTCTACACAGGAGTGATTTTTAGGAATGAGACAAATACAACATGAGGAACAAAAATGTAATTTGATGGACAAAAATATAACATTTAATGTGAAAGCCCAAGCAAAAGATTATTTTCCAGGTAAATATAAACTATAAAAACAAGCTCAAAAATAGAAAACTAGAGGGGTAGAGTCAAGATGGTGGATGAGAAGGACACGGAATTCGTGTCTCTGTACAACTAGGGCATCTACCAGGCACCGGTGGGGGGAAAAATGGACACCGAAGGGATGGGAGGAACCCCAAGCAACTGGGTAGGACGTTGGGAATGGGGGAAATGAAGGGGGAGGAGAAGTGGAGGTGGGACAGGACTGGCACCCCTAAGGGGTGGCTGGGGGTGGGGAGAAGGGATCCCATGCCCGAAGAGGGAAATAGGGGAACCATTGGAACTGCAGAGGATCGAAAGGAAGTGTGACCAGGTTTTCCCTGCCCATTTGGACCCCCAAGAAACTGCTGAGATCCTGGGCCTGATCCTCTGCCCACTGAGGCCCCCTCCAGCTGTGCAGGTCCTGAGGAATGGGAGGGAGGGAAAGGGGAGCAAAAGTAAAGGCCAGACGTCCAGGACCAGCACCCCTGAAGGGTGGCTGGGGGAGGGAAGGAGTTCCTACATGCAGCGGGACCCACCCACAGTTAGGGGTCCAGCGGCGACAGGGGAGACCCTTGGGGGGGAAGTGGGGGAGGGGCCTGAAGGAACAGAAGGGAATGGGGCCAGTGCTTTCGCTGTCCACTTAGGCACCAGGAAGCCTGTTGAGAGGAAAATCTCAAATAAACAACCTAACCTTACCCCTAACGCAATCAGAGTAAGAAGAACAAGAAAACCCCAAAGTTAGCAGAAGGAAAGAAATCATAAAGATCAGATCAGAAATAAATGAAAAAGAAATGAAGGAAACAATAGCAAAGATCAATAAAACTAAAAGCTGGTTCTCTGACAAGATAAACAAAATTGATAAACGATTAGCCAGACTCATCAAGAAAAAAAGGGAGAAGACTCAAATCAACAGAATTAGAAATGAAAAAGGAGAAGTAACAGCTGACACTGCAGAAATACAAAGGATCATGAGAGATTACTACAAGCAACTATATGCCAATAAAATGGACAACCTGGAAGAAATGGACAAATTCTTAGGAAAGCACAACCTTCCGAGACTGAACCAGGAAGAAATAGAAAATATAAACAGAACAATCACAAGCACTGAAATTGAGACTGTGATGAAAAATCTTCCAACAAACAAAAGCCCAGGACCAGATGGCTTTACAGGCAAATTCTATCAAACATTTAGAGAAGAGGTTACACCTATCCTTCTCAAACTCTTCCAAAATATAGCAGAGGGAGGAATACTCCCAAACTTATTCTATGTGGCCACCATCACCCTGATACCAAAACCACACAAAGATGTCACAAAGAAAGAAAACTACAGGCCAATATCTCTGATGAACATAGGTGCAAAAATCTTCACCAGGGCTTCCCTGGTGGCACAGTGGTTGACAGTCTGCCTGCTGATGCAGGGGACACGGGTTCGTGCCCCGGTCTGGGAAGATCCCACATGCCACGGAGCGGCTGGGCCCGTGAACCATGGCGGCTGAGCCTGCGCGTCCGGAGCCTGTGCTCCGCAATGGGAGAGGCCACAACATTGAGAGGCCTGCATACCGCGAAAAAAAAAAAAAAAAAAAACCTCAACAAAATACAAACAGAATCCCATAGCACATTAAAAGGATCATACACCATGGTCAGTGGGGTTTATCCCAGGAGTACAAGGATTCTTCAGTATATGCAAATCAATTAATGTGATACACCATATTAACAAATTAAAGGATAAAAACAATATGATCATCTCATTAGTTGCAGAAAAAGCTTTTGACAAAATTCAACATCCATTTATGATAAAAACTCTCCAGAAAGTAGGCATAGAGGGAACTTACCTCAACATAATAAAGGCCATATATGACAAACCCACAGCCAACATCATTCTCAATGGTGAAAAACTGAAACCATTTTCACTAAGATCAGGAACAAGACAAGGTTGCCTACTCTCACCACTATTATTAAACATAGTTTTGGAAGTTTTAGCCACAGCAATCAGAGAAGAAAAAGAAATAAAAGGAATCCAAATCGGAAAAGAAGAAGTAAAACTGTCACTGTTTGCAGATGACATGATACTATACATAGAGAACTCTAAAGATGCTACCAGAAAACTACTAGAGCTAATCAATGAATTTTGTAAAGTAGCAGAATACAAAATTAATGCACAGAAATCTCTTGCATCCTATACACTAATGACAAAAATTCTGAAAGTGAAATCAAGAAAACACTCCCATTTACCACTGCAACAAAAAGAATAAAATATCTAATAATAAACCTACCTAAGGAGACAAAGGACCTGTATGCAGAAAACTGTAATACACTGATGAAAGAAATTAAAGATGATACGAACAGATGGAGAGATATACTATGTTCTTGGATAGGAAGAATCAACACTGTGAAAATGGCTATACTACTGAAAGCAATCTACAGATTCAATGCAATCCCTATCAAACTATGAATGGCATTTTTCACAGAACTAGAACAAAAAATTTCACAGTTTGTATAGGAATACAAAAGACCCTGAATAGCCAAAACAATTTTGAGAAAGAAAAACGGAGCTGGCGGAATCAGCCTCCTGCACTTCAGCCTATACTACAATGCTGTAGTAAGCAAGACAGTATTGTACTGGAGTAAAAACAGAAATACAGATCAATGGAACAGGATAGAAAGCCCAGAGATAAACCCACTCACATATGATCACCTTACTTTTGATACAGGAGGCAAGAATATACAATGGAGAAAAGACAGCCTCTTCAATAAGTGGTGCTGGGGAAACTGGACAGCTGCATGTAAAAGAATGAAATTAGAACACTCCCTAACACCACACACAAAAATAAACTCAAAATGGATTAAAGACCTAAATGTAAGGCCAGAAACTATCAAACTCTTAGAGGAAAACATAGGCAGAACACTCTATAACGTAAATCACAGCAAGATCCTTTTGTGACCCACCTCCTAGAGAAATGGAAATAAAAACAAAATAAACAAATGGAACCTAATGAAACTTAAAAGCTTTGCACAGCAAAGGAAACCATAAAGAAGATGAAAAGACAACGCTCAGAATGGGAGAAAATATTTGCAAATGAAGCAACTGACAAAGGATTAATCTCCAAAATATAAAAGCAGCTCATGCAGCTCAATATCAAAAAAAACCAAACAACCCAATCAAAAAATGGTCAGAAGACCTAAATAGACATTTCTTCGAAGAAGATATACAGATTGCCAACAAACACATGAAAAGATGCTTAACATCATTAATCATTAGACAAATGCAAATCAAAACTACAATGAAGTATCACCTCACACTTGTCAGAATGGCCATCATCAAAAAATCTAGAAACAATAAATGCTGGAGAGGGTGTGGAGAAAAGGAAACCCTCCTGCACTGTTGGTGGGAATGTAAATTGGTACAGCCACTATGGAGAACAGTATGGAGGTTCCTTTAAAAACTAAAAATCCCACTACTGGACATATACCCTGAGCAAACCATAGTTCAAAAAGAGTCATGTACCATAATGTTCATTGCAGCAGTATTTACAATAGCCAGGACATGGAAGCAACCTAAGTGTCCATCAACAGATGAATGGATAAAGATGTGGCACATACATACAATGGAATATTAATCAGCCATGAAAAGAAATGAAATTGAATTATTTATAGTGAGATGGATGGACCTAGAGTCTGTCATACAGAGTGAAGTAAGTCAGAAAAAAAAAACAAATACCATATGCTAACATATATATATGGAATCTAAGGAAGGAAAAAAAAAAGTCGTGAAGAACCTAGGGGCAAGACGGGAATAAAGACAGAGACCTACTAGAGAATGGACTTGAGGTTATGGGGAGGGGGAAGCATAAGCTGTGACAAAGTGAGAGAGTGGCATGGACATATATACACTACCATATAGAAAATAGATAGCTGGTTGGAAGCAGCTGCCTAGCACAGGGAGATCAGCTCGGTGCTTTGCGACTATCTAGAGGGGTGGGATAGGGAGGGTGGGAGGGAGATGCAAGAGGGAGGGGATATGGAGATATACATATGCATATAGCTGATTCATTTTGTTAAATAGCAGAAACTAACACAACACTGTAAAGCAATTATACTCCAATAAAGATGTTAAAAAATAAGATAGAAAACTAAACATACCAATGTGCAGAAAAGAGTTAACATAGCAGGGCTGAAGCTGCTCTCTTCAGAAGGACCTACTTACAGGCTGGTTCTTGGCTGGCATCTCAGATCTTGGCACTTGACCCATCCTCCACACTATTAAAAGTAGTTCAATGTGCTGTAGACTATGAACTCACTCTGATTTATGCTGAATACCTGCTTTCCATCTGGAAATTTGAAATTTTGGAATGTGCTAGAAAGAAGATATGTGAGTAGCACCCCCTCCCCCCATGAAAACCTTGACCCTGAGTCTCTAATGGGCTTCACTAGGCAGAAACATTGCACATGTGACTGCACTTTTCATCGCTGGAGGAAAGAGCACGTTCTCTTCTTCTGAGTGTCCCCTTCCAGGAAGGAGAGAACATAAGGAAGCTTGCGTATGGATTTTTCTAGACTTCACCCATGCCTCTTTTCCTTGGTGATATCCTTTTACTGTAATATGTCTCAGCTATGAGAACAACTACATTCTGTGTCCTTTGGTTAACACTAGTGGACTGTTGAATGTTGCCTTTCTAGTGAATCACACGCTGACAACCCTAAAATATATGGGAAAGATAGTCAAATTTCTACCCACCTAAAAATGTACCAACTTCAGAGAGTTTCAAGAACACTCTACCAAATCTTTAAAATACCAGGCTTGTAAATTTTCTTACTGAAGTCTATTGCCTTGATTTTTTTCTTGATCGGGATTTCTGAACAAGATCTTTAGATTTGTCACATTCTCTGGTATTTTTTAAGTCTTGATTTCCTCTCTCTATTTCAGATCTGTTGTTAAGCATAGAAAAATTCATGATTGTTAAATCTTTTAATATGTTAACTCAATCTTAATGATTTGAATATCTCTTTGTCTAGAACATGTGCTCTGAAGTTAGATTTCCCAGATTTGCATTTTCAGTCTTTTTCCTTGAAAGCTATAAGATCTAGTGCAAATTACTTAAATTTTTTTGAGCCTGTTTCTTCATGAGTAATGTACTAATATAGAGCACTCCTAACTAATATACTTATAGAGTAGTGTAATATACTTTATAGAGTACTCCATAAATTGTAAGGATTAAATTAAATAATGTACTTATAAAGTGCTAACAAAATGACTGATACATGGAAGTCACTTGACTGTTAAATATAAGGTATATAGTGAATATTTAAACCCACTGGCATTTATTTTGATTACTGATGTTTGAAATAATTTCAACCTATTAAGTGTAACCCCGAAATAAATTTATTCATTTATATGTTCACTTACATATTCACTCATCATGTATTCAACAAACCTTAAGTGTCATACAATTCTGGGTCATGGTATTCTATAGCAATTGTATAAGGATTGTACTCTGATGAAACATACATTTGAGTGTTATAAAAGCACACAGATAAACTTATAAACTTATATTTTCTATCAACATCTAGAATATTTTTTTCCTCCAATTAAGTCAAGATTTCAGCATTCTTGTATGTCTCCTAACTCCCTCTTCATCCCCTTCTCTCACCTCCAGTTAATCTACCATCTTAATATTCTTTGGAATTTTTGCTTCAGAGTATGGTTGTTCTTGTTTACAAATAAACCCTGTAGACTAAACAATAATGACTATAGCTTTTTTCAACTAAGTTCATCCTTTTAAATTCATTATTTGTTTCCCTTCTATTAATTGTACTAGTGACTAGACAATTACTACAGTGTCAACCAATCATACAGGTAAAATCTTGCTCACATATACGAAGCAAAAATTTTACATTCTAAGAACTTTGAGAGATTCTCTGCTAGTAAGTTTTTTTCTTTTCTTCTTTGTATATGTGAAAGTCTTTATTTTGTTCTCAAAACTGAATAATTTTTTACTTGGCATGAAATTCTAGGATTAAACCCATTTTCCTTTGAAACTAGACAAATTCTTCTGGTTTAACTGATAGAAATTTTATTAATCGGCTTCAAAATTCTTTTTTAAAAGAGAATTTCCCCCTACACTACATGCTTTTGGGTTTGTTTTTTTAACTGCTTGTAACCACTACTCTGTCCTCCATTTCTGTTATTTTGTTATTTTAAGAGTGTTATTTAAATGGAATCATACAGTGTATAACATTTTGAAATTGGCTTTTTTCACTCACTCAACATTACTCCCTAGCAATTCATACTAGTTGTGTTTATCAGTATTTTCTTATATATATATATATATTTTTTTTTTTTTTGATTAGTATTCCATGGTATGTACATACCACTGTTTGTTTAACCCATTGAAGGACATCTGAGTGGTTTCCAGTTTGGGGCTATTATGAATAAAGCTTTTAGTAGCATTTGTGTACAGGATATTTTGTGATCATATGTAATTGTTTCTCTGGTATAAATTCCCAGAAGTGCAGTTACTGGATCTATGGCTAAGGCATATTTTACTTTTGTAAAGAAACTGCTATGTTCTATTCTACAGTGGTTATGACATTTTACATTCTCACCAGTGATGTATGAATAATTCAGTTTCTTCACATCCTTGCTAGCATTTGGTGTTAGTACTAAATTTTATTTCAGCCATTTTATTAGATGTATAGTGATATCTCATTTGGGTTTTAATTTGCATTTCTCTAACAGCTAATGATTTTGAACATCTCTTCATGTGCTTGTTTGTCATCTATACTCCTTCTTCAATGAAATGTCTATTCATATATTTAATCTTCTTCTAATTGGATTAATTGGTCTTTGGCATTGAGTTCTGAGATTCCTTTATATATTCTACATACAAGTCCTTTTTTGGATATGTGGTTTGCAAATATTTTCTCACACTTCTTCCATTCTCTTTGCAGAGCAACTTTTAAATTTTGATGAGATCCAACTTAGCAATTTTTCCTTTTATGGATCATGCTTTAGGTGTCAAGTCTAATAATATTTTCCTAGTCCCCACATCCTGAAGACTTTCTCCTGTTGCTCTGTAAAAGTTTATAGCTTTACATTTAAGTCTGTTATTCATTTTCAGTTAAGTTTTATATAAAGTGAAGTTTGGTTTTAAGTTTAATTTTGCTTATGGATGTCCTCTCATTAACTTCTTACACTTCAGTATTATAAGTTTGCATAAGTGTGCAGCTTAATGAATTTTCACAAACTGAGCACATGCTGATAACCAGCATCCAGACCAAGAAGTGCACAACTACAAGATCCTTTGTGTCCCTTTCTACTCTACTGATGGGGTACTTTTCTTGTTTTTGAACTTTATATTATCAGAATCATGTTGTATGTGTTATTTTGTTTCTAATATCTTCCATTCAACATTATGTTTATGACATCCACCTAAATTGTTGTGTGTAGCTCTAAGTCACTCATTGTATGACTATTATATGAATATATTTTGATTAATTTCTCCATTTCCATGTTAAGAGATGTTTGGGTTGTTTCGATTTGGGGACTGTTGTGAATAGTAATAGTGCTGCTTTGATTATTCTTATCCATGTATTTTAGTGAATAGATATGACCTTTTCTGTTGTGTATATACCTAGAAGTAGAATTGTTAGATCATAGGATAGGCATATATACTGAGCTTTCATATATATTACCAAAGAGCTTTTCTAAAAGGAGTTCCAATTATCTCACCTCCTTGACCACACTTGGTACTTTCAGTCTTTTTGATTTTAACCAATCTAATAGATATGTGTTACATTGCCACTTTTTTCTCTAAGTATTTTTAAACTTTTAATTTGGGGACAATTTTGGACTACTCAAAAAGTTCTCAAATGAATGAAAAGAATTCCAGTATATCCTTCACCCAGATTCCTTAAATGTTAAGTGTGTGTGTGTGTGTGTGTGTGTGTGTGTGTACATAATTTGAACTTTTGAGAGTAAATTGTAGTCAATGTGCCTGTACTCCTAAACACGTGTGTATTTTCTAAACATAAGGACTATCTCTTACATAAACATAGTCCAGTGATCATAACTGAAAACATTACCATTAAGACAGTACTGTTATCTTATCAACAAATCTCATTCAGATTTCATGAACTGTCACACAGTTATTCCTTATATCCAAAATATATATTTATTCTGGTTTGAGAAGCTGCCCACTTGTCTGGCCCCATCTTGATCTGGACATACCAACCTTCTTTCTCTTCCTGAACTGTGCAAAGCTCATTTCAGCCATCAAAGCGTTACACTGGCCCGGTCCTTCTACCCTGCAGTTTCTTTTTTTCTCCAATATCCTAGATTTTCCTCCTTTCACTTAAGTCTTGGCTTAAATATTACCTCCTCAGTGAGATCTTCTCTACTCACCTGAACAGTAGTAGCACCCACTCTCTCTCTTAAATTATCCTATTTTAATTATCTGCATAGGGCTCTTTATTCATTTTGTTAGTGTATCATCTACCTCCACTAACATGAGAGGTCTATGAGAGCAGAGAACTTGGTGTCCTTGTTCTTGACTATTTCCATTGTCAAGGTAATGACTGACATTTAGTATGTAATCAATACAGATATATTACCAACTGATTGAACTGATGTTATCCATGGATGTCACATTAAAACTCTTGAAAGGTATGACTCTTTCCTTTCATGACAGTCTATCTGAAATGCTTGAAATAGACTTACCAGATATAATATTATCCAGAACCAGTAAGCAACAAGGACCTACTGTATAGCACAGGGAACTATATTCAATACCTTGTAACTTACAATAACTTACAATGGAAAAGAATCCAACCTATAGATATATCTATATATATATATATCTGAATCACTGGTGTACATCATAAACTAACACAACATTGTAAATCAACTGTATTTCAATTAAAAAATAGTAATTAAGATAATCTCCCAGGACAAGTAACTTTGTAATACAGAGTAATGCTCTACTAGGAAATCCATGAAGGTACAATATACGAAGACTGGAAAATGGGAACTGGTTCAGATGACCAATTTATGGAAATGATGTGAAACTGCTACACTAGGGAGAGCTTAGATAAGTTTAGAAAAATAGAAACTTGAAATAGGGTAAGGACAATTTGCTCTCTGCTCATACTTCTTTCAGGATAAGTCTACTTTTAAAATTAAAAAATACAATTAAATTTAATTTACAAATTAATTCAATTTTTCAAATCAAAAGCAACAGCATTTTTTGTTTTCAGCTTTAATTTACTTGTCCTCAGTCAACTGTGTTTCATTTCTTGTTTTGAACCCTGTATGTTTAGTCAAATGTTTCAGAATATTAAATTCTTCCTCTTTTGATAATCTTATGGTTAATTATCAAAGCTTATTGCTCAAATAGCAATCATGGAAAGATACTTTCAGTGTCATGTGAAATTATAGTTGTGCATGTTGATAAGTATGTAACACTTGATAGCTATTCATTTAACCTTATAACATGCTGGTGAGTAGAGGAGGGTGATACCTATTTTATAACCAGTCTGTAAATGTGCAAAGGGGTTAAATGACTTGCTCAGCATTCTATAGCAAAACTGGAAGACAGGTCTATGGGGGCAGCCACCTCCTTAACCATGACTTCATTCAAAATTGATGGAGTATTTCAAGATCTACTCTTGGAGAATGCTAATCCATGGGGTCTAGGGTAAGACCTAGGAAATTACATTCTTAACACTCCCCCAGATGACTCTAACTAATATTGAGAAATATTTAGTAGTTAGTCATGATCCAGTGATGGTTGTCTGATCCACTAATAGAGAAATAAAAAAATGTATTGGGAAGAAGGGTTCATCTCTGTATTTATACAAGCCCTGGTCAGAACATTTTGGCTCTAGCTTGGTACCTTCCACGTACTAATTAGACTGTTTTCCTAACGGACATAAAATTACAACCCCTCCTAAATTCTTTTAACTTAATTGAGGATCAAAAAGGGCCCAGCTACTGAAAAGGATAAGCAGTTATTAGATAGTGTCAGAAAGAGCTATGAAATTAAGAGATTATGCAATTTCAGAAAGAGTTTGTGAAATTAAACTCCCTGCTAAAATAATCCCTATTTAGAGAAAGCTTGGGAGACAGGTATTCAGAAGCAGCTTTATGAATAAGCTTTTACAGGAAAACAAAAAAAGGAGAGGAGACCTGATGCACTGAGTTTGTTTCTGTTTTTTTTTTTTCCCCTCTGTGCTCTCATTCCTGTCTACCTGGTCTAAAGTTTTCTAGTATCCGCTCCTCACTTTCCTCAGCATGACTAATATTTTCCTGTGCAAGCTTACTTAGCACATGAGATGGAAATTTCAAAAATGCTGTGAGAGGCTCAGAAGAAAATTACTGTGCCAGGCTGAGCTTGATGGTAAGATAGGGTAATAAAAACTGTTCACTAGGAGCACTCTCTAGCCCCTTGGGTCATATTGTAAAAGATTCAGGAAGTAGATCTGTTAGGAGCTGAGCATTCATTGAGTACTTTCACATGGAGAGAAATATATTCCCCACTTTTGTTCTTCTTTCCTTAAGTATCAGAGAGTGGCATTACTCTGTGAGCATGCTGCCTTTCTGGAGATGGGTTACAAAGAGCCAAAAGAAAATGTTTGCATGACTGAGATTATGGTTATGTGAAAACAAGACTAGGAAGATGTATTAAAAGGAGATGCCTAGGAGGAAAGCAACCTGGGTTCTCGTTCCTGATACTGACCAGTCATGTTTCTTCTCTTAGTGTGAATTTCCATGTCTGTGAGAGCAGTAGGTAGACTAGAGCAAGGGTGGGAACTGGTGGTCCACAGACACATTTTATTCATTTTATTTGGCTTTCATGATGCTTCTTTCTTCCCTTTGCTTTCTCCACCCATTTCTTAATTTCTTTTTCCCCTTCCTCCATCAAATTTAAGATAAAATCTAAATATTAGGAAAGCCCATATAACAATATATGTTGTTTATTTTATTTTATTGAAGTCTAGTTGATTTACAATATTAGTTTCAGATTTATGAGATAGTGATTCAGTAATAGATTATACTCCACTTAAAGTTATTACAAAATAACAACTATGTTTCTCTGTGCTGTACAATTATCCCTGTTGCTTATTTGTTTTTAAATCTTTAATTGAAGTGTTACAATCGTGTTAGTTTCAGGTGTACAGCAAGGTGCTTCAGTTATCTATCTATGTATCTATGTATCTACTTCAGATTCTTTTCCATTATAGGTTATTACAAAATATTGAGTATAGTTCCGTGTGCTATACGGTAGGTCCTTGCTGATTATCTATTTTATATATAGCAGTGTGTATATTTTAATCCCAAACTCCTAATTTATCCCTCCTTCCTTTCCTCTTTGGTAAACATAAGTTTGTTTTCCATGTCTGTGGGTCTATTTCTGTTTTGTATGTTGTTTGGATTCTCTTAGGAACCAGGGAGGGATGGTGGCACCAGATCTGGATGGCACCTGTGTCCCATTAGAAGTGGCATGTCGGGGTCTGTGATGTGTCTGTCACTGCCTACTGACTCCCAACCCTAACGGTTAATGTCAGCTGTGTTCATCACTACACTGTTGTTTGTCTTGGATAGAGAAATGCATTTCTTACCCATGTCTCTATAAAAAGGGTGAAAATGAAAGATAGACCATAACGTCTGCATTAAAAAAAAAAAGGAGTGGTGAGAGAGGACGTTCCAGTTTCTCTCTTCTCTGTTAACTTGGTCGCATCTATAATGTTTGCCTCCCAAGAAACAGACATCATAAGTGTGTCAAATTTAGCGCATGTTCAATGTGTGCAGTGTCATTGGGGTGAATGAGGTGAATCCTGTGACCCAATGTCTGCAAGAGGGTTTGATGCGGTCTCTGCCCAACACCATGCAGCAGGGCTCAGGTCTGTCCTGTTGGCATGCTGCTCTGTATTCTTTCAAGCGAACATTGTTGGCATTTTGTTCTGTTTCTGTGTTCTTTGCCTTTGCTTCTATTCTTTCACTGAGTAGGCAAAGACATGTGGGCTAAGGTATTTAATTTCTTGTTGAAACAAAATGCAAACTAAACTCCAGATGCTACATTTTAAATCTCCCAACTTTCAGTCTTGAATAAACTCAGTCATTTAGTAAGCATTTCCTTAGTGTCTACTATATTCCAGGATTTGTGCTCCACGTGGTGATGTAGAGATAGAAGAGTACCCCCTGACTGACAGGCTGATGAGAATGAGAGACAAGAAAATAATATCCGGTAGGGTGAAGTCCAAGGCTCTGCCAAAGACCAACAGGGAAGCCCATTGGTCATGCAAAGCTTGGTTTATTGGACTTGATGAACTAGGAGAGCACTACGTTGACTGAGTCCCAGTGATGTCTACAAAAGAGGAAGTTGGAATAATATTTTTTACTGAACTGGTGGTGGTGGGAGAGGGGTATGAGTACTTGGATTTGTCATAAGGTGGTTTTAAGGCAGAAATTAGCAAGTGAGATCTGGCAGAGATTCTTTGACATTTGCAAACTAGGTGAGTTGCTGGACCACCGAGTGGTCTTACCTTCTATAATTCACCTGGTGCAGGTGATCGGCCGGCATCCGTTAGGCTGATGGCTTTCCTAGCTTATGTGGTTGTGATTTTCCTAGCTATTGATTTTCAAACTAACACAGAGCTGAAGACAGGGGTAGGGAGTCACAAATCTTGTTGTTCTTACTGGGATTCAAACGTTTTTCTTGAATAAACGCTCCTTGGAGTTTTTGCAGGGCTTCGGTTAATTTCCAGCGTTCTAAAGAAGTTGACTCTAATCATTTTTGCCAGTATTCCCATTGTTTTTTTTGAGGAACAAAGTTTTAGAGTGGATTTCCATTTTGGTAGTGTTTATTTTGGACTTACTTTTTTTTTTTTTAAGTTAATTTGTTTATTTTTGGCTGCAATGGGTCTTCGTTGCTGTGCACAGGCTTTCTCCAGTTGCAGTGAGCGTGGGTTACTCCTTGCTGCGGTGCGTGGGCTTCATTGTGGTGGCCTCTCTTGTTGCAGAGCAAGGGCTCTAGGCATGCAGGCTCAGTAGTTGTGGCTCGCAGGCTGTAGAGCGCAGGCTCGGTAGTTGTGGCGCACAGGCTTAGTTGCTCCATGGCATGTGGGATCTTCCCGACCCAGGGCTCGAACCCACGTCCCCTGCACTAGCAGGCAGATTCTCAACCACTGTGCCACCAGGGAAGCCCGTGTTTTGGACTTACTTTTAAATCAGTTGGTTTGGTGTCTTATAAAATATGAATCTGAATGGGCTGATGTTAAAATATTTCCAGCTTAGTTTGTCTTGAAATTTTGTTTTGGTACAGATCACCTGTTTTGTGAGTCACAGTACATTTTGAAAGTTGTGATCTTTTTCTTTACTCAGTGACCAGGTGATTTGGATGAAGAGGTCCTGGACTGAGCCTGGATTTGGAGGCAGGTAAAAGTGAAAAGGGCAGGCAAATCATCCTGGAGGAAATGATGTTGAAGAAGAGGAAGAATGAGCCCCATGGAAGTGTTAGTGATGTCCTGGGGTGTGACAGCATCATCTGATACATAATTCTTGAGCAGCTGCTAATGTGTCAGGCTCCAGTACAGGCCCTAAAGATACAGCAGTGAACAACAACAAAAAAATCCCTGCCTTTATAGAATTTATATTCTAATGCTGGGATGCAGGAGCGGGATAGAAAACAAATAGATGTGATAAGTAGTGAAAAGTGCTATGAAGAAAATAATCTGGCAGGTGATGGAGACCAACTGGGTTGCTATTTTTCACAGAAAGATCAGGAAATTCCTTTCTGATAAGAAGATATTAGAACAGACCTCAATGAAGTGAGGAGTGAGCCCTGAGGCTTTCTCAGGGCAGAGTGTTCTGAGCATAAGCAATGGTGAGGGCAAATGCTTGGGGTGGGAACAGGGCAGTGAATAACCCTGGGTTTAGAGAAGTGACACACTGGTATGTGAGGATTCGGGAAAGAGAAGAAGTCCTTGAGAAAAGATGCTGAGGCTGTCAAGTCACGGAGGAGGGAGGAAGGGAGCATGGTCAGAATAGCAGGGGCTTAGAATAAGGAGTGTAGTTCCTTAGAGGGGCTCGTGTTGCTGCCTTTAGGATGGACCTGACGAAGACAAGAGTGAGAGGTGGTGGCATCAATTGTTACAAGGTCTCCTAAGGTGTCTTGGTCTGAGGTTGTTAGTCAGGTGGGTGACACCCACAGGAAGCATTGGAGGCTTGACCACTGTGTTTAGTTTTTGCCATTGGCTTTGTAACTGCTACCATGAAGATCCTGCTCTACCTTTCTGAACAAGAATAATTGTCACAGGATCAGACTGTCTAGTCCAATTCAGATTTCCTAGTCTTAAAGAAGCCCCTCTGCTTGGTCTAAATGGACCCAGTGTTCCACTGCCCTCAGGAAAGAGGCCACTAGAGATGCTTGTGCCTCAAAGAACTGTACTGTGAACAGGTATTCAAAACAGAAAATGAATATATTTTCATTCTCTGGGCTTCTCCAGTGAGACAATGCTTACGCTTTACCACATTTTCCTAGCAAGATCCACAAGTTTTAGAACTGTAAAGAAAAGATTTGTATTGTCGGCTTCTTATTTGAATGAATTTGAGTCACTATGATCTTTTTACTAGGAAATTACTGTTTATTGCTTATTCCCTGCTGTATCCCAGTGTTGAGATAATAGGGACTCAAACAGAATTTGTTGAATGAATCAATGTCTGTTAGAAGTGACTTTTAAAAATGTTTCCTATATTATGAAATGTGATCATTACTTCCTCTCCTGGGGTCTTTAGACCTCTTTCTCTCCAAGGCTCCTTGGGTTCAGCCTATATATATGCTTGTGTCTGTCCATTCTTAAAATGTCCTCCTTTAATTCTGACTCCCTCTGGCCACTCCATATCTAGTCCTCATTCTCTTATATTATTCACTCCTGAAGCCACTGAGGTCTTACTTCCACATCTATAATGCCAGATCCCATTAAACTATTTTTTTATGGCTAAAATCAGTTGATGACTTTGGAGCCATGTTTCAATTCGTATATACTACTCTTTTTCTTTAAAGGTTTATCTCCTTAGCTTTCATGACATATTTCTCTTCTAGTTCCTGTATCTCTCTCTGAAGAGTTCTCTTCCTCTGTTCATTGCTTCAGTGTAGGACTTCCTCAGAGTTTTGTCCTTACCCATTCTTCTCTTCTCTTACTCTGTTCCTATAGAAAGATGCTTGGTCTAAAGGTCCATCTGACCTGAACTCCAAACACAGACTCAAACAGCCTCAAGTTTAACAGTCCACAAACTTGGATTTATTATCTTCTCTCATTCCTCCCCTGGAAATGTTGTTCTTCTTTTCTTCTCTTTTTTCCTTTTCTTTCTCCTTTTCCATTGCCTTAAAGACCCCTTCCTCTTTTACCATCATATCCAGTCTCCCCCTAGGAGCTGCCAGTTCTGCCTGCTGCCCATGTTTTGAATCTTCCTCCCCTTTATTATTCTCTCTGTATCTACCTTGATTCAGGACTCCTTTAGCTTTAGTCTGTGTTACTTAATCTCCTCTCTTCCATTCTCTTCATGCCTCTGTTCCAATAAGATGCAAGACGGTTATGTAGGAAAGATCAAGTTGACATCTATTATGTTATTTTTAAAAATTTTCCTACTGATCCATCAGAGACTGTTAAGAGGCAGCAATCCTTCTTCTGACTATACTTAATTTGTGAAGCACATCCTTCTTAGATAAGTGGTGAATTTGAGCAGTATCCAATTTTATAATAATGGATCATTGATCTCGCTAATTCCTTTAAAATAAGGCATTATTATGATGGTTTGGAGACCTTCTCTGTAGCAGTTTTGGTTCCCTCTCAAAAGCCATTCCCCGATTCTTTGCTAATAGCCCCATTTTCCCACAGCCGTGTCCTTCAGGGGCATCCAGACACATTTCCAAGGCCAAAGCTTGAAGCTATGATCGTACTGATACTAGGTCAAACTTGGTGGTCTTGTTTTTACTTTCAAATGGTTGGTGTGGGCAAAGGCATGTGTAAAAATCCTGAGACTTGGTGGAAATCTGCTGGAATTACTGGGAATTGTTTTCCTAGCTGGTATGAGACACACAAAATAGGGAAAACATGGCTCCTCTTTTCCTGCTGCACGTGGTCGTGAGGACATATTTCCTAGATCTGCTGCAGCCACCTGGTAAGCATAAGAAGAGCTAGTGGGAGAAAAGGCCCATTTGCTGAAGGTGACAGTGTGGCAGAATGTCGAGAACTTGGGTCTTGGAGAACATTTTTTAGTGGCATGACTTCTGAAAATCTGAGAAAGAGAGAAACCATTCCAGTGTGAGAGAAACCATTTCCTTCCTATTTAATAAAGTGTATTGAGGATTTCTATTTCTTGAGGTCAAACTCATCCTAACTGATATCCCAAGACATTTTGCTATGGTGGTATGTGCTCGGTGACTGAAGATCTCACTTCTTGTTATAGAAGTCTTGTCTCCAGAACTATTTTTTCTCAATTTGTTGGTTTTTTTAAATTAAAATCATATAAGGGCTAAAAGTAAATTTAGCAATCTTCCAGTCCAACTTCTGTCAACCTCAATTCCATTTCTGGAGCTGGTTAGGCATAAAACATAACTACATCAATACTAATAGCTCACCTTCTTTATTCTTACACATAAAAAACTAGAGACCAAAGAGAGTAATGAGTTCTAATGATCTCACCACAGTAACAAACATGGGATCAGAACCCAGGTTTCTTCTTTATTCTCTATGTTGTGTCTGCTTGGTTTCATCCATACTTTTATATAATGAGTCATCCTGTGATTGATTAATCCTGCTTTCAATAAGGAAGTTTCACTTGTTCAGTCACCCAGTTTCCGTGCTTTCTTATATGCCTGCAGATGGCCACTGTCAGTCTCTATGTCTCCTCAAATACTTATGTATAAATGTATTTGACCCCACACAAAGCCCTTTGGATTTTTGAAAAGTGACAGCTGAGTCACTCTGAGTGAAGGTCAAGTATTGACACCTCAGAGTTCAAGAAGATTGATGGATGTACTTTTGGTTAGTGTCTACTGGTAAGTGACTAGCCAATCCAGGACATTATCCAAATAATTTAAGCCAAAGAAATGCACTTGGCTTTCATGTTTTTGATTTTGGAGGTCTGGGGTTTTGTTTTTGTCTCTAGTATCATGTGTTAGTATAGTCCTGAATCCAGCAGTCTGCTGGAATCTGCCTAGAAGATCCCTTGCTGAGGTCTTTCAAAAATGAATAGAACAAAATTTGTCCGATAACATGAACCAAGGTTGAGCTGATATATGGCAAAGGAAGCAGGGTCCAACAGTGTGATTCTCTGAGCTCCAGACATAACTCTTGGGGTTGGGCTTTTCAGCTTCAGTCCTATTGTCCACTGGTTCAAGTTTCATTGAGGTCCCAGCCAGTCCTTGTAAGCAGCTGCTGCATTCAGAAAGCAAAGAAGTCTTGCTTCTGACCTCCTCTGATCTTTCCCTCTGATGTGCTGACTAAATGCTCCAACTAAAAACCCACATAACATTCCATCATTACCTCATTTGCCTAGGGCTTGGTTTTTTGAGAAGGGAGTGGAATGAAAAATGTTATGGGGACAATGTTGGGGTGAGTAATTGAATTGTACACATACTTAACATTGAGATCCTGGAGCAACCTAATTTAAGCTTTCATTTGTTCGAATGGGTAATGTGTTCATTAAGTTTCAAGAGGTACTCTGAATTTCGCTAGAGGTTCAATTTCCTTGTCTAGAGATGTCTACATTGAATACCAGCTTGCTCATTGTTGTGACAGCTTGATAACCAAAACTAATGTGTGGAGGACTCAAGGGGGAGTTGGGGTACAAAATAGTGGTTCTGTCCTCTGAGATGTTGCCAACTTTAGAGTGTTTCTAGCCTAGAATAGCGATTTTCTTCCACAAAAGAATCATTTAATAGTTTGTAATTGAACATAATACCATACGTTCTTGAGTCAAAGCGGAACTTAGTAATTTGAGTTGACTTTGGTGCGAGGTAAACTTTGAATTTTATTGTTAATAGTGTTTCTCTTTCTTTCCTAGTCACATGGCAAGGACAGAGGTGGGCAAGAAGGTGTTGCATTTTAGTATTTCTTTTCTATTCTCTGCAATGAAAGTTGCTATTATTTAGTTTGTATCCATAAATGACAGATTTGTCTTTAAGAATTAAATCTTAAGGTTTGTCTTTAAGAATTAACCCTTACGGTTATTTTCTTCCTTTCCTGTGCACAACACATTGCTGATCTTTACAGTTACACTAATACTTGTTTGGAGAAATAGAAACTATAATTTTAAGGTGTTTTTGCTTTGTTTTTAGTTTAAATAGGTTTTACTTTTGCAGATTCTGATACCAAGAGATATAGTGGTGGGGAGGTTCCGCTTTTATCAAGTCTAAATCTTGTCCTGCTCTGGTTAAACACTGTCTTTAAGGAAGAATGATGGGAAATGCTGGTGAGTTGAGAGGAAAGAATAAGAACTATTGAGGTGAGATATTCATGACTGGAGTCTAAGGGGAGAGGGTGGGTTGAGATGCCTACTGAATACTGTTAAATATAAGAACCCCTATCCCTGAGATGTTACCAGGCATGTCAAGGCATTCTAACATCTTAAATAAGCCAGGCCAGGCTCAACATGTGCCTGATCATTTCTTCTCCAAGGAGAAAATTCAAGTCCTATCTTTTTAATCAGCTGAGCATCCTACTGGGTGCAGTTCTCCTCACTATTCGCACTGTTCCTATGGTTACAAGTCATTAGTTCTTTGAGGGAACTAGATGCCGTCTGATTCGTTACTACATATGTGGTTATTGTTTCCTCCCTTCCTTCCTCTTTCCCTTCCCTTTCCTTCCCCTCTTCCCTCCCTCCCTCCCTCCCTCCCCTCCCTCCCTCCTTCCCTCCTTCCTTCCTTCCTTCCTTCCTTCCTTCCTTCCTTCCTTCCTTCC